>NC_091617.1:155090515-155393155 GCF_027580195.1 Bos mutus | reverse complement strand
GGACCCCTACCCCCACAGCCTTCTTGACTCGGTGATCACTGCCGTGTGTGGGGAAGGGACAGGATGGCCTTTCTTTAGACACGTGATCAGGTTGTCTTACCTCGGTGGTTGCATCCCATCTCATGGGGCAGTGGGCGGGGAGAGAGCCCCCAGGAGCTGCACTGTGAATGAGGACTCTCTCCCCTTTCTGCTGTGTGCGCAGGTCGGGATGGGGCTTATCACATCTCGGTGGGCTGTCAAAATAACCGTCCCCTTTGTCCCACTTAGTGGCTTTCATCTAGAATTCTGTTTTATCTGATGTGGTGTTGCAATATTTGCTTACTTTTCTTGTTATCCTCTGCCTGATGTTTTGACCATGTTTTTCAGAGCAGCTTTAGGTTCACAGCAAACTTGAGAGGGGAGCACCCAGAGTTCCCGTGCACCGTCTGCCGCCCCCGCTGTCAGCACCCTCATTTGAGCCTGCATTGAGCTGTCATAATCACCAGAGTCCAAACGCTGCGTGCTGGACAACATCTTCATCGCCCTACAAATCCTCTCTGCTCCACCCGTTCACCCCCAGCCCCACCAGTTCCTGGAAACCGTCCGTCTTTTCACTGTCTTCATAGTTGTGCCTTTTCCAGAGAGTCATATAGTCGGAATCATACAGTCTGCAGCCTTTTCAGATTGGCTTCTTAGTCATTATGCATTCAAGATTCCTCCGTGTCTTTCTTGACTTAATAGCTTGTTTTTAGCTGAATGATGTTCTACTGTAGGATGGACTGCAGTTTATTTATTCATTCATCCACTGAAGGGCTTCTTGGTTCCTTCCAGGTTTTGTCAGTTATGAGTTGTTCTTGTTGTTTAGTCACTAAGTCGTGTCCGACTCCTTGTGACCCCATGGACTGTAGCCCGCCAGGCTCCTCTGTTCATGGGATTCTCCAGGCAAAAATACTGGAGTGGGTTGCCATTTCCTCCTCCAGGGGATCTTCCCCACCCAGGGATAGAACCCGCCTCTCTTGTGTCTCCTGCATGGCAGGTGGGTTCTTTACCCGATGAGCCATCCAGGAAGCCCCCAGTTATCAGTAAAGTTTCTAGAAACATCCATGTGCTGGTTTTAGTGTAGATACAGGTTTCAGCTCCTTTGGGTAAATACCCAGAAGCATGATTGCTGTTTCCTGTATGTTTAGTTTCTTAAGAAACTACCAAACTGTCTTCCCAAGTGGCTGCACCATTCTGCACGCACCGCACCTCCCCCAGCAGTAATGAGAATTTCTTTCGCTCCACATCCTCGCCAGCGCTTGGTGGTGTCGCTATTCCAGATGTTGGCCATTCTGGCAGGTGTGTAGTGAGAGCTCATTGTTGTTTTATTTTGTTTTTATTTTACTTTTTGGCTGTGCCATGTGACCTGTGGGATATTAGTTCCCTGACCAGGGACTGAACCCATATACCCAGCAGTGAAAGTGAGGATTCCCAACCCCGGACCTACCAGGGAATCCCCTTGTTTCAGTTTGCATTTTCCTGATGACAGCTGATGGGGAGCATCTGTTCAATCTGCCATCCCTGCCTCTTCTTTGGTGAGGTGTCTGTTTTGATCTTTTGTGCATTTTTCAGTCAAGCTGTTCATGTTCTCGTTGTTGAGATTTAAGTGTTCTTTGCATATTTTGGATAAGAGTCCTTCGTGTGATGCCTGTTTTGCAGTTTTTTTTCCTCCCAGTCTGGCTTGTCTGCTCATTCTCCTAACGGTGTCTTTTGGAGAACAGATGTTTTTCATTTTAAGCAAGTCCAGCTTGTCAGTTCTTTCATGAATTGTGTTTGTGTTGTATCTAAAAAGTCATTGCCAAAACCACGATCGTTAAGCATTTCTCTCCTATTATCTTCTGGGAGTTTTATAGTTTTGCACTTTACATTTAGATCTGTGATCCATTGTGAATTAATTTTTGTGAAGCGTGTAAGGTCTGTGTCTAGATTCTTTTTTTTTCTTCATGTGATATCCAGATGTTACAGCACCATTTGTTAAAAAGACTATCTTTTCCCCATTATACTATGTTTGATTTTTTAATTCAAGCTTGGCTATATTTATATGCATCTCTTTCTGGGCTCTCTATTCTGTTCCATTGATCTACTTGTCTCTTCTTTTGTCAAGACCACACTGTCTTGATTCCCATAGCTGTATCAGTTCAGTTCAGTTGCTCAGTCGTGTCCGACTCTTTGCGACCCCATGAACCACAGCACACCAGGCCTCCCTGTCCATCACCAACCCCTGGAGTCTACTCAAACCCATGTCCACTGAGCCGGTGATGCCATCCAACCATCTCATCCTCTGTTGTCCCCTTCTCCTCCTGCCCCTAATCCCTCCCAGCATCAGGGTCTTTTCCAATGAGTCAACTCTTCACATGAGGTGGCCAAAGTATTGGAGTTTCAGCTTCAGCATTCCTCCTTCCAATGAACACCCAGGACTGATCTCCTTTAGGATGGACTGGTTGGATCTCCTTGCAGTCCAAGGGACTCTCAAGAGTCTTTTCCAACCCCACAGTTCAAAAGCATCAGTTCTTTGGTGCTTAGCTTTCTTCACAGTCCCAACTCTCACATCCATACATGACCACTGGAAAAACCATAGCCTTGACTAGACAGACCTTTGTTGGCAAAGTAATGTCTCTGCTTTTTATTATGCTGTCTAGGTTGGTCATAACTTTCCTTCCAAGGAGTCAGTGTCTTTTAATTTCATGGCTGCAGTCACCACCTGCAGGGATTTTGGAACCCCACAAAATAAAGTCAGCCACTGTTTCCACTGTTTCCCCATCTATTTGCCATGAAGTGATGGGACCGGATGCCATGATCTTCGTTTTCTGAATGTTGAGCTTTAAGCCAACTTTTTCACTCTCCTCTTTCACTTTCATCAAGAGGCTCTTTAGTTCTTCTTCACTTTCTGCCATAAGGGTGGCGTCATCTGCATATCTGAGGTTATTGATATTTCTCCCGGCAATCTTGATTCCTGCTTGTGCTCCTTCCAGCCCAGCGTTTCTCATGATGTACTCTGCACAGAAGTTAAATAAGCAGGGTGACAATATACAGGCTTGACGTACTCCTTTTCCTATTTGGAACCAGTCTGTTGTTCCATGTCCAGTTCTAACTGTTGCTTCCTGGCCTGCATACAGGTTTCTCAAGAGGCAGGTCAGGTGGTCTGGTATTCCCATCTCTTTCAAAATTGTCCACAGTTTATTGTGATCCACACAGTCTAAGGCTTTGGCATACTCAGTAAAGCAGAAATAGATGTTTTCTGGAATTCTCTTGCTTTTTCCATGATCCAGAGGATGTTGGCAATTTGATCTCTGGTTCCTCTGCCTTTTCTGAAACCAGCTTGAACATCTGGAAGTTTACGGGTCACATATTACTGAAGCCTGGCTTGGAGAATTTTGAGCATTACTTTACTAGCGTGTGAGATGAGTGCAACTGTGCAGTAGTTTGAGCATTCTTTGGCATTGCCTTTCTTTGGGATCGGGATGAAAACTGACCATTTCCAGTTCTGTGGCTACTGTTGAGTTTTCCAAATTTGCTGACATAGTGAGTGCAGCACTTTCACAGCATCATCTTTTAGGATTTGAAATAGCTCAACTGGAATTCCATCACCTCCACTAGCTTCGTTCATAGTGATGCTTCCTAAGGCCACTTGACTTCACATTCTAGGATGTCTGGCTCTAGGTGAGTGTGAGTGATCACACCATCGTGATTATCTGGGTTGTGAAGATCATTTTTGTACAGTTCTGTGTCCTCTTGCCACCTCTTCTTAATATCTTCTTCTGCTGTTAGGTCCATACCATTTCTGTCCTTTATTGAGCCCATCTTTGTATGAAATGTTCCCTTGATATCTCTAATTTTCTTGAAGAGATCTCTAGTCTTTCCCATTCTATTTTTTCCCTCTATTTCTTTGCACTGATCGCTGAGGAAAGCTTTCTTATCTCTCCTTGCTATTTTTCGGAACTCTGCATTCAAATGGGTATATCTTTCCTTTTCTCCTTTGCTTTTTACTTCTCTTCTTTTCACAGCTATTTGTAAGGCCTCCTCAGACAGCCATTTTGCTTTTTTGCATTTCTTTTTCTTGGGGATGGTCTTGATCCCTGTCTCCTGTACAATGTCACGAACGTCCATCCATAGTTCATAAGGCAGTCTGTCTATCAGATCTAGAGTCCCTTAAATCTATTTCTCACTTCCACTGTACAGTCATAAGGGATTTGATTTAGGCCATACCTGAATGGTCTAGTGGTTTTCCCCACTTTCTTCAATTTCAGTCGGAATTCGGCAATAAGGAGTTCATGATTTGAGCCACAGTCAGCTCCCAGTCTTGTTTTTGCTATAGCTGTGTAGTAAGTCTCAAATCAGATACTGTCACTTCTCCAACTTTGTTCTCCTTCAAGTATTGAGTTGGTCTTTTCCTCTCTGTATAAACTCAAAGTTGATTTGTTGAAAGCCCCAAAATAACTTGCTCTGATTCTTATTGGGATTGTATTGAATCTATAGGTCAAGTTGGGAAGAACTGATATCTTGACAATATTGAATCTTCCTATCCATGAACATGGAATATTCTGCATTTATTTACTTCTTCTCTGATTTCTTTTGTCAGAGTTTGTAGTTTTCCTCATGTAGATCTTGTGCATATATTTGTCATACTTATGTGTAGTATAAATATAAATATTTCATCTTGGAGATGCTAATGTAAATGGTATCATGTCTTAATATCAAATTCTACTTGTTCATTGACAATATATGGAAAATGATTGACTTTTGTACGTTAATCTTATATCATACAAACTTGCTATAATCAGTAGCTCCAGGAGTATTTTTTGAATAATTATTTTGGATTTTCTACAGTTTGGTTTTCATGTCAATCTGCAGATTGACAGCTTTATTTCTTCCTCCCCAATCTATGTGCTTTTATTGCCTTTTCTTGTCTTATGGCATTATCTGTGATGTTGAAAAAGAGTGGTGAGGGGGCATCCTTACCTTGTACCTGATTTTGGTGAAAAAGCTTAAAATTTCTCACCAGTAAGTATGATGTTAGCTGTAGCTTTTTAAAAAATGTTTATCAAGTTGAGGAGGTTCACCTTTATTCCTAGTCTACTGAAGGTTTTTATCATAATAGGTGTAGGATTTTATGAAATACTTTTTCTGCATCTATGATACGACCATGTGATATCCTCTTCTTTAGCTTACTGATGTGATGGTTTCCATTAATTGATTTCAAATGTTGTTCAGTCACCAAATCGTGTCTGACTCTTTGGGATCCCATGGACTGCAGGCTTCCCTGTCTTTTATCATCTCCTGGAGCTTGCTCAAACTCATGTCCATTGAGTCGGTGATGCCATCCAACCACCTCATCCTCTGTCACCCCTTCTCCTTTTGCCCTCAATCTTTCCCAGCATCAGGGTCTTCTCCAATGGGTCAGCTCTTCACATCAGGTAGCCAATGTATCAGAGCTTCAGCTTCAGCACCAGTCCTTCCAATGAATATTCAGCGTTGATTTCCTTTAGGATTGACTGGTTTGATCTCCTTGCTGTCCAAGGGACTCTCAGGAGTGTTCTCCAGCACAATTTGAAAGCATTGTTTATTTGCTGCTCAGTCTTCTTTATGATCCAGCTCTCACATCCAAACATGAATACTGGAAAAACCATAGCTTTGACTAACCAGACCTTTGTTGGCAAAGTGATATCTCTGCTTTTTAGTATGCTGTCTAGGTTTGTCATAGCTATGTTGAGCCAACCTTATGTACCTGGGCTAAACCCCACTGGGCCTTGGCTGGTCTGTTTGCTGGAAGGGAAACTGTCTTCAACTAGGCAAGTCCCCTGATTCCTTGATCTGAGGTGGGTGTGGCTGTCCAGAGGGCCTCAGCTTGCCTAGGTGCCACCCACTGTGTTCCCAGGAGGGTGCTACTTGGAACTCCCAGTGCCCAGCTCAGGCGCTCGCTAGCTGAAGAGATGCTGGTTTCCACCCCGAGACAGCTGGGCCAGTGTCTCGGGCCAGCGCCTCAGGCCAGCGCCTCCAGCCCAGCAGCTGCCAGATCTGCATGGAGGTGTGGCTACAACCACCCCCCCACCCCCACCCCTGCTTAAGATGCCTGTAACTGGAGACTGAAGCAGTGATCTCAGGGCCGTGGCATTCTGAAGATTACTCCCAATGGGAACCATGGAGAATTGCAGAGAGAGGAAATGGGAGAACTTTGGGAAGGAGCTGCTCATGCATCTCTGGAGTCACTGGGGCTGTCTTCCAGCCAGGGGCCCAGGGCTGCTGTGTCTCAGCATCCTTAATCTGGAAAAGTTCTAGCTGCCCAGGAGGAAGCGTACGGCTGGGGTACATCCATGCTTAACTTCCGGGACGGCTGAGATGGGGCACCAGGGCTACTGGAACTCAGGCTGCTGAAGGCCCTTGTTCCTTAATCTTAGGGCATCTCCTGAGTGGACACTGGGGTCCTGGGCACGTCTGATGCAAAGGGACCGTACAGCCACACCATCTGGGTGGACAGTGGTGTCCATCTGTGAGCAGAAAGTGACAGCTGGCCTCCGAGAGCCCAGGGTCTTTGTGAAGGCCCCCTGCCCTGGTGAGGGTCCATCCGCTGCGGGCAGGTGCTGAGGCAGGCCATTGTTCCGCGGGGCTGCTGTCTGCTCTGGTGGTTGCCGCTTTTCATCTGCATAATGATCTCACCTGCAAAGGGTAGAGTGAGGCTGAAGGGGAGCCCACAATGCGGGAAGTCAGGGCTGCTCAGAGGCAAGATGCCACTGTCCTGGTGGGGCTAGTCTGGCAGCTACCCCAAACCCTCATCCTCGTGTGGGCTCTGCTGGTCTCTTCTCTTCTCATAGTTTGTCCTCTGGGGACTCTTTGAGAGACCCGGCTTGTCTTCGGAAGTTGGGGTCCAGCGTTTGTTCCCTCTGCTCCAGGGAGTCCGGGTCAGCGTGACCCTGCACTCTGGGGCCGGACTCCAGGCCCTACCACTCACAGACACACTGACAGGGCCACAGTGTCACCTGCACACACAGCCGTGTGCATACTCGGCTTAGTTCGGACACCCACACGCCAGCAGCTGCCTCCCAGAAGAGCTTCTCTGTGTACCGCATTTGGGGGGCAGAGCCCACCCAGGTTGTGGGGCGAGGGCCTTGAGAGGAAAGGCCTGGAGGCTCCTTGCCCCTCTGCCTGGCAATGTCCAGGGAAGTCCCTGGTGAGCGGGCCTCTCCCAGAGCTGGCGTTTACCTTCCTGTGTTGGGCAGCAGCCACAGCCCCTGGACAGAGAGGGAGGCCCTGCTTTCCCCCGGCCTTGGTGCCCCTGGTCCCAGAGGTCGCCAGTCCAGGCTGCGGATGGCACCTGCCCACCTGGGAAGCAGCCCCGTTCAGGCAGGTCCAGGCACCAGGGCTGTGTCCCAGCCTGGGCCCATGCCACCGAGGGGGCTCCGTACAGTCGAGTATCTCTGGAGAACGTGTGCCCGTGACGCTGACCCCCCGAGGACGGGGAGGGATGTGAGCGCATGGAGAGTCTGAGAGGAAGGATGAGACTGTGTGGGGCAGGGAGCCTGGGCAGTGCGGGAGGGAGAAAGCTGCCCTCCCTTCCCCCATCACACAGCCCTGTCCAGGCCGGGTGGTGGTCGTGGTGCCCAGCAGGAACACAGGGCAGTGAGCACCAGCCCTGCGAACAGCCACCACCGGGTAAAACCCACAGGGCTAGGAGGCTTGGGTGGGGTTTGCTGCACCACGTGTGGGCAAACGGGGACCACAAGCCTCAAAGGGGCCCCCAGGAAATGCAGCCCTCTATCCTGTCCCTTCCTGAGAGTGTAACTGTTTCCGGACTGTTCCTAGTGTGCACTCAGCTCGGGGCAGCCCGGTGCGAATCTCTGTCTTTTGTATGTCAGGTATGCCACGTGACTCCAGTGTGGGAGCGGGGGCGGGGACCAAGTCCCATCGTGGAGTCTGAGCAGGGGGTTGGGAGTGGAGGAGGGATCGAGCTCCTTGTGCTAACTTTAGGGAGGTGGGGTCTACAGCAGGCCACGCCCCTGCCGCTCGCGCCAGGCTGGTTTTGGAGGGTCTCTGCGCCCCACTTGGAGGAGCGAGCCCGTGGGGGTGGGCGTGGTGCCTGAAGGAACAAGTGGCTGTCTGTCCCTGCTGGGGCGGTGGTGGGGGCAGGTGCGAGATGGCCCGGGCCTTGGTTTCCCCAGTGGGCGCGGCCTCACTGCTGTCTTTCTCTCCGCAGACGAAGAGGTCGTGGAGGTAGGGCTCCAGCAGCTGCTCGGGGAGCCCCCGCCCTGGCAGGTGGCCATGGTGCACGACCCCGACGTGGGGTCCGCCTATGAGTTCGGCGAGGACGGCAGCGGTGGAGGCCAGGCGGCCCGGAGACTCCTGCCTGGCACGTTCTTCCAGGACTTCTCGCTGCTTGTGCGTGTGCGGCCGGCCTCGGCGCGCGCGGGCGTGCTCTTTGCGGTCACAGACCCGGCGCAGGCAGTGGTCTCGGTGGGCGTGAAGCTGACGGCGGCACGTGGGGGGCGGCAGCACGTGCAGCTGCTGTACACGGAGCCGGGAGCCACCCACACACGCACAGCCGCCAGCTTCGAGCTGCCCGCGCTGGATGGTCGCTGGACTCGCCTGGCACTCAGCGTGGATGGCGCCTATGCCAGGCTCTTCGTGGACTGTAAGGAGGTCCAGGGCCAGCCCCTGGCGCACTCGCTGCACGACCTGCAGCTGGAGCCGGACGCCCGCCTCTTCGTGGCCCAGGCCGGTGGAGCAGACCCTGAAAAGTTCCAGGTAACTGTGATGGCCTCCACGCTCAGGGGCAGGAGGCAGGGAGCTGGGGATGGATGATGGCCAGGGCTGCCTGCTGCTGCAGCAGCTCCAGGGACAGGCAAAGCCCGGGTTACACAGCCATCAGGACCCTCTGCCCACCCTGCTCCCTCTGGGCGTTCACTCCCTGCTGCTCTTAGACCACTGCCTTCATGGGATGCCCACGTCTGCCACGTCCAGGCCCCCACCCTGTGTGTGCATATGCCTATCCACATGGGTGCGTGGTGCCCCATGGTGACCCTGGGCTCCGGGCCCCACCCCACCCCATCAGTGAGCAGGGGCTTTATTCTCCTGTCAACCGACCACGCACAGTGAAAGAATTTCAGAATAGCAGTGGAGCGCTGAGTGTGTGCCTGTCTGGGGGCCGTCTGCACACCCCCCGGCTGGACCAGAGGCTTCAGGCCACGCACCAGCATTCATCGTGCTGGTTGTTTTTGCCAAACTGTGCAGTGGCCTCATGGCTGGTGAGCCCCAGGGCAGGCCTTCTCCTCAGAGCAGCAGGGGCAGAATTTCCCCGGTGGCGACCGGGGAGCAATGGTCCCCATCGTGTGCCCAGGGAAGCCCCTCCCCCAGACCCAGACCCAACCTTCATTTCTGGGGAAGGCAGGTCCCAGATGCTAGTGGAATCCTTCTTCTGGGTCCCCGGTGACCACACTTCTCGGAACCTTTGGCCGAATCCTGCCTCCTGGAAACAGTGATGGCCACCCTCAGACCTTAGCAGGTCCCTGAATTCGAACACTGCAACAGGCACGCCCACCCAGCAGTTCAGACAGGGTTCCCTGTGTGTGCAGTGGGGGATGTGTCCACGGGGGACAGAAAGTTAATTATTGCCCAGACAAAGGCTGTTTGATTAACGTTGTTCTAAGTCCTGGTGACTCGCTTCTGAAAGCTGACCTTTCACCTTTGGCAGGGACTTTCACCCAAGGGGTCTGGGAGCCAGTAAGACTTTGATACCAAACTGAGCCTCTTTGTGTTTTCATTTTGATCCTCGAACTTGATGAAGTGGAGATAAGTCAGAGGGAGCCGTGCCATGGGAGAGGGGCTGTGTTTACTGGTGATTCGTTGTGAGAATTCCCGGGCTTCTCTAGATTGGAACTCCCTGCCGCACCCCGCCTCCCCCACCCCTGCCATGAGTTCTATATTTCTCAACAATTGAAAAGTTGCTCGTGGGCAGGTGGGGACAGGGGCTGCCTGTCTCACGGTGCTAACGGAGGTCACCACCTTTCTGCAGCAAGGACACCCAGATGCCTCTTCCCTCAGCCCTGCCAGGCTGCGGTCATCTCTGCAAAATACACTTGCTAGTCGTATATGTAGACTAACAGTGTCTGGGTGTTTTAATTTGCATTTCTTGGTTGTTAGTGAAAACAAACTGTACTATTTCACATGTTTACTGGTTCTCTGTATTTCTTCTTGTGTGTCTGTTCATGTCCTTTGCATTTTTTGTTTTAATGGTTTCAATTGTTTCTTATTAGTTTGTGTGAACTCTTTATATATAAAAGATACTGATCATTTGTTCTATACACTGTAAATTTTATTCCCCAGTTTTTCTCTTGCCTTTTCACCTAGTCTTTTTTTCCCCCACCATTGGGATATTTAAAATGTTTATGTGGTTAAATCTAGCCTGTAGAAGACACCCAGAAAAACCTTTAAAGGTTAGAGAGACAGAGCAGAGGGGACTGTAAGGTTGTTCCATCTGGCTCTGGCTGGAGCCCTGCTTGCCGTGAAGTTGCTGTCCCCCCTGATGTTGCCTGGGCACTTCAGCGAAGTCCAGTGCAGTGTGGCCCCTTTATTCCTCAGACTCCAGTTCCAGGAATCTCTCTGTGGGTGTTTGATCAGCCTCCAGCCGGGTGAGAGGTGAAGCGTGCTATCTGGGGAGGAGTAGATAGGTCGGCTTAGGATAGCGTTTGTCAGTTCTTCTGAACTGAGACTCTTGGGAAAGAACCACTCACGTGTGTGACAGGCAGGACTTGGCAGAGGTGCGCACAGAGCTCGGAGTGTGCGATGAGCCAGAGTGTCACGGCTAGTGGTCTCGAGCAGGTGCTCAGCCCCTTGCTGACCCCCACGCTCAGCCCGGCACCTATTCTGAAGATGCTTGCAAAGCCTTTGTTGTTTTCTCCCCAAAATTATGAGCGTCCTTGGTGTTTTCAGGTTCATTCTTCTCCTTGAGCTTAAATGGTAATAAATATCTCTTAGGAAATTCCTAATTCCACCCAGCACAGGACAGGGAGGCCTGGCGTGCTGCAATTCATGGGGTCGAAAAGAGTCGGACACGACTGAGCGACTGATCTGATCTGATCTGATCCGTTATAGTGTTTGGCTTAAAACATTAATTCAGCGCTTTTTCAGTGTTTATTGACCTCATCCTTTCTTTTTCTTAACTATTTCAGATACCCTGTGGTCAAGTTTTCTTGACTTAGTTTCTCTTTGTTGGAAATGTCCCTGTTTTCTCATTCCTGTCTGCTTTTCTCTGTGTGAAACCACCTTTCTCTTTACCCAGGTTTCCGTGGAGGTTTAGTCATGTGTTCAGACCCCGGGGCCCTCATCTGAAACTGACACTGGGCCAGGACAGGACTGGCTTGGGCTTCCCAGGCCGCGCTCCAGCTGTGCTCCTCATGTTGAACGTTCATTGCTTCTGTTCTGTGATGATGGTGCTAGAGGCTGTGAATTTGCCTCAGCAGGTGGCTTTGCTGGCCACATTATATAAAAAGTGTTGTTCAGTCACTAAGTCATGTCTGACTCTTTGTGACCACATGGACTGCAGCATGCCAGGCTTCCCCATCCTTCACTATCTCCTGGAGCCTGCTCAAACTCATGTCCATCAAATCAGTGATGTCATCCAACCATCTCATCCTCTGTCATCCCCTCTTCTCTTGTCCTCAATATTCCCCAGCATCAGGGTCTTTTCCAATGAGTCGGCTCTCTGCATCAGGTGGTAAAAGTATTGGAGCTTCAGTTTCAGCATCAGTCCTTCTGATGAATATTCAGGGTTGATTTCCTTTAGGATGGACTGGTTTGATCTTCAGAAGTGATTGATCCACTGAAGCGAAGAGATGCCCACTGGCCACACTAGGTTTGGGTAGGCTTAGACAGAGGATGGTAGCAGAGCAGGCAGGGAAAGTGCTGGTGACCTCTGACACCCCCAGTTCTCCTGCTGTGGCCCCCAAGCCCAGCCACACCAAACGTGCTGCTGACTGAGGGCAGCTCGGGGCACTCAAGGTCACGGTCGCCGGCTCCTTCCAGTACCCGTCTGTCAATCATCTGAAGCAACCTGAACGGGTAATGTAACCTGTTCATAGTCCTGCAGTAGTCACGCCATTGCCTGAAGGAGATGCTTTTAATAGAGTTTCATACAAATAGTCCAGGAGCTGGGGCTTCATACAGGAAACCGGTGAGATGCCACTTGGTCCAGGGTGTGTGGAGAATGGGACAGTGGTGGTGTGGCCCAGTCACAGTGACAGCTGGAGTAGGTGACAAGGGAGCAGGCGGCCTGGGGGTCAGCCAGCAGAGGAAGGAGAGGCAGGGGGTGAGGTGGGGCAGTCAGGTCCATGGGGGCTGCAGTTCACCCACCCCTGTACAGGTGCATTCAGCCCATGGCCTGGGGCCAGGACACGGCCCTGTGAGTCAGGGGGTGAGTCAGGAGGCCCAGAGAACCCTGGGCTGCCAGATAGGGGTCCCAGGGAGGCAGCCCCAGCACCGGTGATGAGGGACAGGCTTTCATGTCGTGGGGCTGTGGTCGTCTGCACACAGCTCTAAGACCAGGGGCCCTAGTGAGGCAGTGACAGGACAGATTTCAAATGGTCTGGATTTCATAACATCTGTTAAGTCCATCCAGCGTTTGCAGTGGGCCCAGTGACCTCTGGGCTACTGATGTCTCCCCAGCTGCCCCAGTGGGCAGGCCAGTTGGCGGGGGGCCCGGCTCCTCTGCTCCCCATTCCAACCCAGTCTGGCGGCCTCTTGCTGAGCGGCCACCCTGCTGGCTGGCAGTGTGGGGGCCAGAGTGCTGCGGGCCTGCTCTCGTGGCAGCCTGGCCTCACGGGATGGTATCAGCGTGGGGACGGTCATGTCCAGATGTCCAGTGCTCTGACCTGTACCTGCGGGAGCCTGGTGGCCTGCCCCCCGACTGCTGCCTCACGGTGTCTCCCCGGGGTGTTCAGAGTGTGGCTTTCTGGAATCTTAACCTCTGTGCCTCCCCCTGGATTCTCAATCTTGATGACTCTCTGTCATCTGGGGATGCCTGTTCCCCCTTCAGCACCACCCTCAGCTGGGTAGACTGAGAATTTCCATCCCTAACACACTGCTGCCTCCTCCCTGAGCCCCGGGGCCAACCCCCTGCCTTTTTAAGCCCAGAAAGGCTCGTGCTTCCTGTAGGCGGTGGTGAGCTGGTGCCCAGAGGGGCGGGGGGGGGAGGGTGGGGCGCCTGTGTGTGCTTCCCACGCAGGAGAGCAGGTGTGATCACTGCGTTCCTGCTCCTGGCCTGTGCCCCTTACACACATGCTCTGAGCACACACACATGTGTGCCCTCCCACAAACAGGCCCTCCACACAACACTCCTGGCAGCTCACTGCCCTCCATGGTGGTTGGAGCGTCTCTGGATTCAGGGGATGGGCGGGGAGGACACTCCTCCATGGAGTGGACCAAGCACCATCCCTGCCACATCCCCTCCTCATGGCCAGGTGGCCCGTCCATCTTCAGACCGGAGCTCCAGCCATGGGTGGGCTGCTTGCCTTTCAGCCTCCTGCACCCTCAGCTGGGTTCTGCCCCTGGGTTCCATGGACTGCATGGGGCCAGGGACCCTGATACCTGCTGCCTAAGCCTTCTGCACAGTCCTGAGCCATCAGTCAGGCTGTCCTGTGTCCCCCCCCCAGTGGCCTCAGCCCTGGACACAGCCTGGGCTCCCCAACAGATGCTGTGAGGAGGGGCCAGCCCTACTCTAACTGTGGACCTTGCAGGGATCTGCCGGATGGTTCAAGATCCCGAAAAAGACAGCGGCATTCTGCCCTGGGGAGCAGTGACAGGGGACTGAGGGAGGCAGGGGTGGAGTTGGATATGAAGGGGCAGAAGCAGCTGGGCTCAGCTGTGGCCGCAGCATCTGCTCTGGTTCAGCTGGAGCCAGGGGTGACCTCAGACGGAGCCAGCGCTTCTGTGCCTGGTCACCTCTGGGAAGATACGGCCGCCTCGCCCCTGCCGTGCAACCACCCGCCAGCCGGGGGACGGGCCATGGACAGCAGAGCTGACCCTGTCCCACGCTCCACCAGCCCCCACCCCCTGGGCTGTCAGCTTCCCCTGGAGCCCTCTCCAGGCCGTCCTGCCGAACTTTCTGGAACCTCTGGGCATCCTGCATCTGAGAACTGAGCCGCCTCCTGGCATGGTGTTGGGGTCAGAGCTGCCGGCTCCCCAGGCAAGATGGGCCTTGACCACTAAGCCACAGGCACTTTAGCCCTTGAGCTTCTGGAATGAGCTGTGGGAAAGTGGAAAAAAACGGTAAAGATGGCCTGTGGTTTCCACCAGCGGGCACTGTTCTCGCTGCCTACGGAGACTGACCAGCAGTAGGAAACCATCGTTGGTGACTCGGTGCCCCCTCCCCCATCGGCTGGTGAGGCGGGGCAGCACTGGGAAGCCCAACAGTGGACTACCAAAGTTACTCCTAGGTCAGCCCTCGAGATTGCTTGAGAAAAGGGGTGTCATAGTGCGCTGTGGGGCTGCAGTCACCTGCCTGCCCCCCACCTGTGCTCTCGGCCCCTCCTCTCCTCACAGGCCTGGTTGGGAGTTGTACTGGGGACACAATGACTTCGTGGTAGCTGGGGGATGCGGGGCCTCCCTCAGCCCGTACCTGGGCCGCTGACCTCATTCGCCTCCCAGGAGCAGGTGTTTATGCCTGAACATGCACACACGTGTGCACATATGCACGTGGGCACATACACACAAGTACATGGATACAGGTGCGCACATAACTATGTGCATACCTGCATGACACATTTATACACTCATACACACACATGCGCATATCCATTTGCACACGTGCCACAAACATGACATGTTCACACGCAGACCTCACTATCAGTGGAAGCAGAGATGCAGGGGGGAATATGGAGCTGGGCAGACCTGGCCTGGAGGTGCTGATCCTTGGGAGGGAGTCCAAGAGGGCTTCCTGGAGGAGGTGGCCTGAGCTGAGCCTGGAGATAGGAGTGGAGCCCTCAGGCGAGGGCTCTTGGGGACACTCGGGGTGTTAGTCGCTTGATGTCATGTGGGAGCAGGAGGGCCATGAGATGGAGGTCAGTGATGAAGGGAGTCTGCAGGGCACTTAGAGGAAAAACCATAAGCTGGTCGAGTGAGCATGCGGCCCCAGGACATCCCACCCGCTGCCTGTCTTTGTACAGCCCGCAACCTCAAAGGGCTTTTACGAGTTCCAGTGGTTGGAAAAAAACAAGACTATTTTGTGATGTGTGAACGTTTCAGTGTCCCACACAGTCTGGTTGGAGCAGCCGCGTCCAGTGTCCACAGACTGGTTCACGTCCCAACACAGCTGCAGAGCAGCAGCGACAAAGACCTGAAAACAGTCACCACTGGCCCTTCACCCAGGAGTGTGCCAGCTCCTGACCTAGGCTGGCCCGTTTTTAAGAGCTATGAAAATGTGCCTCTCAGAAGCAACGCAGTGTGGTCTCTGTTTAGAAGATGCAGTGATCCATCCCCACGGATGAAGATGTTAAGTAGAAAACAAAAGAAAAACATTTGTGAACACTCAGAACCTCCAGGTGGACAGCTTCTAGAAAGGACACCGAAGGCCTGGGTCCTGTGGCCTCACACACGGGCCCGAGATCTCGACCACGATTCAGAACATGCGGTCGCGTCGCCCTCTGGGAGCAGGACGCTTGCAGTAGAGGCCCTGGTGTGGCTGGGCTGAGGTCCTTGGCCATCATGCTAGCCCAGCTGCCCGTGGCCCTGCCCTGCCTCAGACTTCCTGTTGGAGTGGGGATCCCAGTCCTCTCCACAGGCAGTTGTCCACACTCATGGTTCAGGACACTGCCCAGCAGGTGCCTGCCGCCCCCGACCTACCCCTGCCCAGTGCCGTCCACCTCACGCCCCGAGGGGACGCTGCCTCCGGGGACACTGCACGCCGATGACCTCTTCTCTGCTCATGCTGTGTCCAGGCGCCCGGTGCAGTGCCGGGACCACAGGAGGGAGTGCGTGGCACCACCCAGAGGGTGATGAGCATCCTTGGGAAGAGAGAGGGAGTGGGTGATGTCACCTGCTGTGACATCACCCCCTGCGGTGTCTCTGCTGGACCTGACCTCAGACATGCCTGGTTCTGAGCTGGGCCCGGCCTGAGTTGGGGTCTTCTGTCCCAGGACCCCTGGTGACCCTCCCCTCCCTCTGTGTTCAGGGTCTGATCTCAGAGCTGAGGTTGCGCAGGGATCCTCAGGTGAGCCCCCGGCAGTGCCAGGATGAGGACGAGGATGACGATGATGATGGGGTGAGTAGCCACTGCCTAGCTCAGGCGGGGGGCCCCCTCCTCCTTCTCCCCTTTGCTCTGTGGGAGGAGGGGCCCAGGCCAGGATGTGGTGGGCCTTTCCTGGAAGCCCCAAAATGATTGGGACCAGAGAGGTCTTTGACAGTTGCCACTTTGGGTGGATGTTACCCATGATCACGTTTCTAACTGCCCATAACGTCACCCTGGGGACCCCCAGGTGAGCCTCCCTTGCCTGGAACTTTCCACATAGAAACATGCATAGAACATAAGAGTTAAATATCATGCCTGGGGAGCCCATTGGGTGATAGCATCACTGGTGGCTGCCAGAGCAAAAAGTGTGTGGGTGTGCGGTCACGTGTATGCATGCACAGTCCGTGGGGCCTAAGGCAGAAGACACACCGGTTCTCTGTGTGAAGGACAGAAGGGCAGAAGACCTGTGTCCCCGGGGTGGCCCCAGGTCCCAGCAGCTCCTGTGAGCCCAGCACTGTGAACTGGGAGACGATCCAGCCGCATGCAGTGACTGGCCCAGGGAGTGGGACCTGCAGCCATGTCCCAGCCCCGAGGGTCCCTGTGCGGGGCCTCCCCTCAGGGCCGTTTCCCAGGATAGTGTCCCGGGACAGGAGAGGAAGGGATACCCTCCAAGCGGGTCTTTGGGTGTCTGGCCAGGGGCCACATTGGTTTCCTAAAAGCCATTCATCTTAAGAAGTCTGATGGACACGAGCCTTGTCGATGACTGGCTGACCTCCTCATGGCCTGCCCTCCCCCTGACCCTGAGCTCCGAGGGGCTGGGGGCTTCAGCCATCAACTTGCTTCCTGTCAACCCCGCAGGCGTCTGGAGACCTGGGCAGCGGGCTCGTGGAGACCCAGGAGCATCTCCGGGAGGAGTTGGTGAGTGCTGGGGCCTGCGGATGATGCGTCGGGCAGGCACACCTGTGCACACGTGTGTGCGACTTCTCAGGACAAATTTGCGCTGGAGATGGGGACCGGACTCAGGCTGAGTCAGGGCTGCATCTTCCCATCTGTGCTCTCTCCTGGGAGGGAATGTCCCTTCCAGCCTGGGGGCTGGCCCAGGCCTTCCTCGAGTGTCTGTTTGCATCTCCTGTCGGCTCTCGGGGCCATGGGGGACCCAGGGGTGACCCTGCTGTGTGGCCCCCACTGCCTGGAGTAGCACACAGGCTGGGGCATCTCGGGAAGGATGCCCCCTTCTCCCATCTGGACCCACAGTGTGTCCCACCCCTACTCCGCCCCTAGGGTCATCTCCTCCAGGGCCCGGGCGTCCCAGGGCCATGACAAGGTGGAGTGCTGAGCTGCCCTGGGGTGAGTGGTCAGTGGACCCCCTGATTCCAGGGGCACTGGGGCCTCCCTGGCTTTTCACTTGCTAGAGCAGCGCTGGCTCTGGCGCCTGGCAGACCCCTGGACGGTGTCAGTGGGTGGTATCCACAGCATCCCTGCCTGTCACGTGGCCTGTCCTCTCCTCAGCTGTCTACCCAGGGGCCCCGGGCACAAACCACGGAGATAGCAGTGTCCCCACCATGCTGGTGCCAAGGCATCAAGTGCTGCAGCCATGCAGTCTCTCAACAGATTCGGGGGGGTGGTCAGAGAGGGAGTTATCAGCCTGCAGTGTGCTAACTAGCTGGCTGCCCCTGCCAGCTCCAGCTCCACAAAACCCGGCGGAGGCCACGGGGAGGAGTCAGAGGGGCCATGCGGGAGCTGCTGTGCAGGCCTGGCCTGGCCCTGGACACACTCAGTCTCTCAGCGCCCTCCGTGCGCCCTCTGTGGTTCTCCAGGCCTCCGCTCTCCCACACGCAGGGGGTCTGGGGTGTCAGCGTGACCAACTGACGTGGGGTCCCTGAGGACCTCGCCCACATCAGAGGGTTCTGGCTGCAAGGGAGGCCTTGTGTCTGCCCCGGGGACTGCTCACCCACGGACGAGCCTCATGGGGACACTGGGTCCGTGCACATGGACAGCACCGTCTCCGGAGCAGTATCCCCAGGGAGTGTGTGCTGAGTGCAGACAGGGAGTGCAGGAAGCGTCTTACCTGTGCACTCACCCTCGAAGCCCTGAGGGCCCCAGGGCAGGGAAGTGAGTTTTCAGGGCTGCTGCTGCTAAGTTGCTTCAGTTGTGTCCGACTCTGCGACCCCATAGATGGCAGCCCACCAGGCTCCTCTGTCCCTGGGATTCTCCAGGCAAGAATACTGCAGTGGGTTGCTATTTCCTTCTCCAATGCATGCATGCATGCTAAATCGCTTCAGTCATGTCTGACTCTGTGCGACCCCATGGACAGCAGCCCATCAGGCTCCTCTGTCCACAGGATTCTCTAGGCAAGAATACTGGAGTGGGTTTTCAGGGCATAGCCCTAGAAGCCCCAGGTTCTCTGGGGACAGGGAATAGAGTTTTCAGGGCAGAGTCAGCCTCATCCCTTGGGTTGGGATGGGGGGCAGGTGGAATCACTGGGCCTTGGTGCCGGGTCAGGACCCTCACTGAGGACACATGCGACCACCCCTCTGGTGCATGGTGATGGCCTCGTGTCCGTCACTGTCAAGACCACAGGCAGGAGCCAAGGCTGCCTGAGTTACGAGGGGCCGTCCTGGGCTCTGAATGGGGGATGAGGGAGGGTAGGCTCTTGTCCATCCCTCCAGGTATGGGGGCTTCAGGGCGAGGAGACCCCCACCGTGTGAGCTGCTCAGAAGAAAACGACCCTGGAGCGGCCTGGAGTTTCTTCTTTTCTAAGATGGAGTCCCTGATGGTTTCTTCTTAACTTTTGTAAAATCTCATTTTACAACCAAATGTGTGTAAAGCTGGCAGCATGTGGGCCACACGTGTCACTGAATAACGGAGCTGCTTCCCACTCCTCCCAGGGTGCGCCCCTGGGGCCCAGGCTCCCCGAGGCTCCTCCGGTCACTTCTCCACCCTTGGCCGGAGTCGGCAACGAGGAGGACTTGAGAACTGAGGAAGTAGAGGAGTCAACCACAGCGTCTTCATTAGGAGGTAAAGCCTGCCGAGGTGGGGTGTGTGTGTACTAGTGGTATGTGCGTGTTCGTGGCTGTGTGTGTTCACGGCACGTGTTCCTGGTGTGTGTACATTCCTGGTGTGTGCACATTCCTGGTGTGTGCACATTCCTGGTGTGTGTGTGTTACTGGTCTATGCATGTCCCTGGTGTGTGTGTGTCCCTGGTGTGTGCGTGTCCCTGATGTGTGCATGTTAGTGGTCTCTGTGTTACTGGTCTATGCATGTCCCTGGCGTGTGCGTGTCCTTGATTGTGTGTGTTGCTGGTCTATGCATGTCTGTGGCGCATGCGTGTCCCTGGCGTGTGCGTGTCCTTGGTGTGTGTGTGTTACTCATCTATGCATGTCCCTGGTGTGTGCGTGTCCCGGGTGTGTGCGTGTGCAGGCAGTATGTGGGCCCATGTGCGTGGCAGGTGAGGGGCTCCCGTCTGTCACATGGATGCCCCACTGCTGGGGGCTCTGCACCCACCCTGCCCCGTTGCTGCCCCATGGACGTGGTCTCCCTGTGTCGTTTCTCACTTCCTGCTTTCCTGGGGGTCACAGGACCATCCTGAGGGTGCTGCCACTCCCCAGCCTGGGGGCAGGGGGTCGCCAGGAGAACACGGGAGCTGGTTTTGAGGGAGGCAAAGGCGCCTCTGACTGGACCTCTGTGAAGCTGGGCAGCATTTGGGCCCAGAGGGTGCTCAGGCCTGAACGCCTGGGGCACACTGGGAAGTGGACTCCGTGCCCGTGCATAGCTGCCCATTGCAGTGTGACAGGTGCCCACGGAGTTGGTTCTCGTGGCAGGGCCGGAGGCTCCCTCAGCGTCTCGGGGGGAAGCTTGCCCTGTACCGTGCCCATGGCTGCCTTCCCTCCGGGGAGACTGGCTTCCTCCCACTCAGGGGCCTGGCAGGATCCCATTCCCGGTGGCTGCAGGACTGAGGCTCCGGGTCCTCACCGCTGCCAGCCAGGGGTCGTCCTCAGGTTCCAGAGACCACTGTGTTCCTCCGGTCCTGGCCCAGCCCTGTCGGGGGGGAGGGTCCTTCTCCTGCTCTGGGTCCCGGAGCTCCCCTCCTGCCTCCTCGTCTGTTTGGGGGCCTCGTGTGATGACTGGGTTCCACCCGATAACCCAGGACACTCTCCCCACCTTAACGTCAGCTCCTTAGTTACCATCATCTCCAAAGTCCCTCACAGCGGTGCCCAGGTCCGTGTCTGGTGGGTAACCGGGGTCTTAGGGAGACACAATAGAGCTCTGTTTGCAACACTTAGTAGGTCTAGAAAATTGTATAGGTTTTTTTTTATTTTGGAGAAGAGCATTTATCACTTTTAAAAATTACTGAAATATCACATGCTTGATGCACCCAACTTAGAAGCAGGAAAGAACAGATGAGAGAATTGACCGCTGTGGTCAGGTCCCTCTGTTCATACCCCGTGATCGGGGCGCTGTGGTCAGGTCCCTCTGTTCATACCCTGTGATCGGGGCATGTGTGCTTGTTACGTTTGTCAGAGCCACTTAGGGTACTGCCAGAGCCCCAGCCTCGCGACTGAGGCGCGTGCCCCACCCCTGCTTTGCTATGCTCTGCTGCCTGGGGCCCCAGTCAGGGCCGTCCCAGACCCCTTGATAGCTCCATGACGGGTCTGGCTTTATTTTTCGGTTTGCCTTTGCTTTGAAGTGTAATGGACATATGATAAACCACACATTTTTGTAATTTTATTGAAGTAGAGTTGATGTACGTTGTTGGGTTAATTTCGGGTATACAGCATAGTGACTCAGTCACCCGTGTACATTCATTCATTCTTTTTCAGATTCTTTTCTCATATAGGTTATCACAGAATGTTGAGTGGAGTTTCAGGTGCTATACAGTAGGTCCCTGTTGGTTATCTATTTTATACATAGTAGTGTGTGAAATTACACATATTTGAAACACACAATTTGAGAAGTTTCAGCCTACGTGTCCTCCCCTGAAACCATCGCCTCAGGCAAGACGTGAAGGCGCTGTCAGCCCCTTTGCAGGCCCCCCACTCCGCACCCCCATTCCCGGGCAGCCACTGACCTGCTCTGTTGCTGCAGATGTTGGCACTTAGAATTTTACTTAAAGGGAATCCAGGACTTTGTCTGACCCATTTACTCAGCATCAGTGCTTTGAGAGTCACCATCTTGTGGCCAAGTAGAGTTTCTCTGGGTAGGTGGGCACTTGGGGCTGTTACAGAAAGGTGGCCGTGGGGTTTGTGTGCAGGGTCCATGGCCACATGCTTCCATCTGCCGCGGGTCAGCACCTGGGTGGAGTGGCAGGAGTGTGTGTCACAGGGAACTGCCACACACTGCCATGGCAGCTGCCCATGTAACCTCCCTGGGATGTGGGTCCCCACCAGTGCCTGGCACTCGGCCCTTTTGCTGTACCCGTCCCGACAGCGGTGTGGCCGTGTCTCCTTGGCTTTACTTTGCATCCTGCTGATGATGGGCACCGTGGAGCATCTTCTTGTGGGCGCACCAGCTGTGCCTGTGTCTTCCTTCGTGAGGAATCTGTCCCAACCTCACGCCTTCGTTTTACTGGGCGCACCTCTGCTGAGAGTTCGTATGCTCTGTACACGCCTCCTCTGCCGGAGAGTCTCTCAGCCTGAGCTCACCTTCTTATTTTGTTAAGTGACTTAGAAGAGTGCAAGCTTGTAACTTTGATGAGATTAGATGTATCTGTTTGTACTTTTATTTTTTGCCCCATCTCTTGGTTTGTGGGGCTTCCCCAGTGGCACAGCGGTAAAGAATCTGCCTGCAGTGCAGGAATCGCAGGAGACGTAGGATCGATCCCTGGGTCAGGAAGATCCCCTGGAGGAGGAAAGGCAACCCACTCCAGTGTTCTTTTCTGGAGAATTTCATGGACAGGGGAGCCTGATGGGCTACAGTCCATAGGGTCACAAAGAGTCGGACATCACTGGAGCGACTTAGCATGCACGCACGGCTTGTGGGATCTTAGTTCCCTGACCAGGGACTAACATGCGGCCCTGCAATGGAAGTGTGAGCTCTAACCGCTGGACCTCCAGGAAAGCCCCCCATCAGTCTGTCCTTATGGGTCTCAGTGTTGGCGTCATGTCTGAGAGGCTGGCACAGTTTTAGGTTTCACTTGGGGCTCTGACCCACGGATGCGGCTTCAACACGTTTGCTGGAAGGACCGTCTCCCCACCTCTGCGTCACCCCGGGGCCTTTGCTGTGCGCGTGTGTGCGCGTGTCTGGACTCTGCTCCGTAGGGACCCTGTCGTTTCACGTGGGGCTGACCACTTTAGGATGAGCCTGGCCCAGGTGATGTGGATCCTCCGGCCTTGCTCTTGCTTCGCGAATCCACTTCTGTGTTCTGTGTGCTTTTTACCCTGTATGGATTTCAGATCCTCACTCACCATGCGGTCAGCGTGGGGCCGCACCTGGACGTCAGCTAATGTCCAGTTTTCTGACCCCACACTCAGAGATCTGTCTCCTTTGGCTTATTTAGGTCTTTACTTTCTCTGAGCCATGTTTTGGTGCTTTTAAATGTTTTCTGAGGCGAGGATTTTAATTTCGCCTTAAACCACACTGAACGCCTGGGAGGGTTCCTCCCTGGGCCATCTCGGGCAGTGTGGGGGCCCTCTAGTGGTCAACTGGTGACTTGATGAGTCCCTGGTTGGGGTAACGGGGCCCTCAGCAGGCACTGGGTGGCTCCCTTACTGAGCAAGGCAAACCCAGAGGTGGCTGCAGGTGGGCACAGGGGTCATGGGCACAGAGATCGTGACCCCAGTTTCTTCTGGCAAGGGCACAGGTGGCCCTCAGCGCTGTGGGACCCTGGAAAGGCAAGCCCTTCCTGAGTGGGCCAGTCCACGGTCAGCCCACAGGCCCCAGGTCCCAACCAGCCCCAGGCTCAGCATCCAGCTCTGTCAGAATGTGATCAGGACCCGGCGAGGGCAGACCCTCAGGAGGCAGGACGTCAGAGCGCAGCTTGAATCCTCTTTTCTAACTGGCTCCGTGATGCTTACACGTCAGGTGACAGCTTTAGGGGAACAGCCTCAAAGTTCACCCCAAAAGTGCTGTCCATCACAAAGCAGGGGCACCATCCTGTACCCAGTGGAGAGGAACCGCAGACAGGCCGGGAGACGAGCAGGGTGAGGTGTCGGGGTCAGGCATCCACACCTCAGGGGTCCACACTGTGGGTGTCCACACGGAGAACGTCCACGCTGTGGGCATCCGTGCCATGGGTGCTCACTCCACATCCACTCTTCTGTGTGTTTTGTTGAGTTCTGTGGGAACCGTCCCTGGCTCGGGCTGAGGCTGGATCTGACCAGATCTGGCCTGTGGGCAGACCCCCGATAGGTCCCGGGATGCGCACCATCGCCATCTCCCCAGAGAAGCCACAAGGACAAGGCTGGGCCCATGGAGACCTGGGTTGGGTCACCACACAGAACAGTGCTGACTTCCCGCATGTGGGTCAGGTTCTCAGAGGCTCCCACTCCCAGGAGATGCCTGGAGCTCAGGGCAGGAGGGTCGTGGGGGTGCCACCAACCCTCAGATGGTTCATCTGGAGAAGAGTGTATCCTCGGGGAACCCGGCTGGGGCTGAGCGCCAGGTGGGCAGGCAGCCCTGCAGAGGGTCTGACGGCCACCTCTGCCTCCCCCAGCTCAGACCCTCCCCAGCTTGGGCACAGTTGGCACGTGGGATGAGAGTGTTTGGAGCCCTGGGAGCAGCGTGAAAGAGGTGAGGCTTCCTTGACCCAGAACCACAGGGCCCCCAGCGCAGTCAGTGCCCCTGACCTGTTCCCAGGGGACCCTGCTCCCTGGGGTCCTACTCCCTGGGGACCCTGGTGGAGCTCTTGGCTCCTGCCTGCCCTCTGTGCCCCTTCCTGTACCCGCACTCAGGGTCTCTGGCAGTACTGGGCATCCTCGGCTGGGGAGGCCCCCAGTCAGAGCACGTGGGCGGGGAGGGTGATGACGTGACCGCACCACCGTGGCAGCCCCCCATGTGTGTCCGCAAGCACGGCCACTCTGCACGTCCCCTTGCCTGTCTGTGCCCTCTGTGTGACCTGGGCCAAGCCAGGGATGCAGGTGAGTGTGTGTGCACCTCCCTCCCCAGCCTGTACCCTTTGCTCTTTGTCCTCAGCGAGGCCTGAAGGGGCAGAAGGGAGAGCCTGGCGCTCAGGGCCCCCCTGGCCCCATCGGCCCCCAGGGTCCTGCAGGCCCAGCCATAGACAGCCATGAGGCACAGCCTGTTTCTGGACCACAGGGACCCCCTGGGCCCCCGGGACCCCCGGGGAAGGACGGCACCCCTGGAAGGGACGGTGAGCCTGTGAGTACCGTCTCCCCTTTGTCTAGCTGGGGGTGGGGCTTGGGCAGGTCGGGGCGGGGGTGGTGCTGGGTCCTGGGCCCAGACTGCGGTCTCCTTCCCTGGGTGGAACGGGAGGGTAGCTGGAGCAGGGGTGGGGCCAGGGGGTGCGGATGCAGTGCCCTGGACAGACAGAAAACTCCCAGCCCCGTGGGAGTCAGCACACTGGGGGGTGGTTGGGGGGCTGGAGTCCATTTCCATGTTCAGCTCAGGGTAGGGTCAGGGCTGTAATTTTCTGTCACTAATGGTTCTCTCCTGCCTTCCAGGGTGATCCTGGTGAAGACGGGAAGCCCGTATGTTGTCTTTTCCTTCAGAACCTGTATTATCTGTGATGCATGCAGGAGGCCTTTGGCTCTCCACCTCCCCACCCCTGGGATTTTTTGAACTCAACCTACTGGAGAGATTTCAAAATATTTTGAAAATGAAACTTACTTTTTGTTAACAAAATGTTAAGTTTAACTGTTGATAGAAAAACATACATTTAAGCAGGTGTATTGAGACGTGTAGACTACTAGGAACAAAGAAAAGGAAAGGAAAGAAATGAAAGGTAAAGCTTCAGATTCTAGAGGAGACGACAGACGACAGAGGAGCAGCCTGGGTGTGGGTGGGGGACACGGCACGTGGAAAAGACGAGACACGCTCGCGGCAGGAACGGCGGGCTTGTCTGCCTGCTCATGGGTCGGAGTTTGTTTGGATTTTTAAAATGATCGAATGCTATTTCCAAGAAGCAGAGTAAAATGACTCATGAAGGTTCGGATAAAGATTTAGGAAACAACAGACCAGCGAACGGTGATGAGGAGGCCTGGGGAGGCTCCTGGGTTTAAGGGGGACTCACAGCCTCAAGAGAGACTCAGGAGGGGCGGGCTTGGGAACGTCCTGCAGGAGCCTCTTCCCACCTGAGACCGGAGCTCAACTCAGTCGTGGCGGGGGCCTCGGCAGAGCGGGATGCGTGTGTGTGTGTGTGTGTGTGTGTGTGTGTGTGGAATCCAGGGTCCAATGACTGGATTAACTAGCTCCCGGATCAGGGTGCACTGGGCCTCGAATCAGAAGAGCCCTGGGCGTGGACACTTAGTCACACTGAGGGCAATTTAGGCCGCTCGACCTTAGCCCACTCACCCGGGCAGTGCACAGGCGGCTCTCCTGTCCTCGGTGCCCCCACAGCACGCGCGTGACGGGCAGGGTGCTGCCCTCCAGCCTGTGTGCACG
The DNA here is from genome assembly GCF_027580195.1 of Bos mutus. NCBI lineage: Eukaryota > Metazoa > Chordata > Mammalia > Artiodactyla > Bovidae > Bos > Bos mutus. The sequence goes on along the minus strand of NC_091617.1, from coordinate 155,367,369 downwards.
AGACACTGTGGTCACCCCTGTGGGGCGCCGCTCCCTGGAGGGCTCACATCTCTGAGGTCGGTGGTGCCCACCTGCAGCCCCCATGACGTCCCCACCGCCCCAGGGACCCGCCCCTGTCTGCTCTGCACTGCTCTGTGGACACAAAGCCATGTATTGGTGGTGGCTCGGCCGGGGACAAGGCGCAGGGCCTTCTCCTGACCAAGCCGCCTGGCCTCTGTCTTCCAGGGGGACACTGGGCCACAGGGCTTCCCAGGGACCCCAGGAGACGTGGGCCCCAAGGGCGAGAAGGTGAGTGGTAACCAGGATGGGTGTGGGGGGCCTGTGCTGTTCTCCGCCCTGACCCAATGTGGGGACACGCACCCTGGTATAACTGGGTCTTCTGTTCACAGGGGGATCCTGGAGTCGGACCGAGGGGACCCCCAGGACCCCAGGGGCCTCCGGGGCCCCCAGGGCCCTCCTTCAAACCCGACAGGCTGGTGAGTCCTGCTTCTCCTACAGGGTCGTCCCTGTCCCAGCAGAGGGGCCTCCCGCCCACCTGCAGACCTCAGCTTCCTGAGGCCATGCTGCTCAGTCCAGACCCGGCCTCCCCGGGGTGTCCAGGCCCAGAGACTCAGCTCCTGCCCCCGTGGGGGTTGTTATGCAGTGGGGCTGGGGGTCAGCAGGAAAGTCCTGCATGGCTGTCAGTGAGGGGCCATGCTCAGGGAAGCCCAGCGCTGACCAGGCTGCTGCCTTACCAGTGACTGGAGGTGGACGGCCTGGGCCCCTTCTGACTCAGTCTCTCTCCTCAGACCTTCATCGACATGGAGGGATCCGGTTTTGGCGGCGACCTGGAGAGCCTCCGCGTGAGTGTCCCTGGGCTGTGGTGGTCGTGACTCTGCTGTCCCCAAGCGCCAGTGGAACCTGTGGTGCGGTGTGAGGCCTGGCGGGGCACCCTGCAGCCGGTGCTGTGTGCAGTGACCATGCTGTGTTATTCCATGTCCAGGGCCCTCGTGGCTTCCCCGCCCCGGGGCCCCCTGGCGTCCCAGGCCTGCCAGGAGAGCCAGGCCGCTTCGGGATGAACAGCTCGGACGTCCCTGGACCCGCAGGCCTGCCCGGCGTGCCTGGGAGGGACGGGCCGCCTGGGCGTCCAGGGCCCCCGGTAAGCCTGCCTGCTCTCGCCCACCCTTGTTCACGTCCAGGCCTGCGAGGGACAGTGAATGTGGGCACACGTCCCCTTCAACAGCTCTGTACTCCCCACCCCCCACATCCTCCTGGGGGGCTCCTTTCTCTGGGCCCCTCTGTGTGGGAGGGGCCCAAGTGGGCAGCCCCGTGGTTCTGGGTGCCAAGCTGCAGGTGACTGTACGCAAGGCCGCTCACCTCCCTGGCCACACGCAGGTCGGCTGGCCTGGCAGAGGCCATTTCCAGGAGTTACTTTCATGGGGCAGGAGTGGGCCCTGCTGCCCGGAGAACGGGGCCAAGAGGGGCCCATGTTTGGGCGACTCGCTGTGCACAGGACCCTCAGGATTCCGCTGCCCTAGCCCCCAGCACAGGGGACACTGCACCGTGGCCAGGCGGGGGCCCGGGGGCGTCGCTGTTGAGACTGGGTCACAGGAACCAGGTGTCTGCAGGCTGACTGTCACCAGAAATGTGCTCAGGGACAGAGTTGAGTGTCTTGTGTTGTCCTCCAGAAGGCCCGAGGACCTTTTGCCAAGAGTCCGCAAGCAACCCAACCTCAGCCCCTGAGGCTGCCCCCTCCCTGTGGGGCTGGCCGCCCTACTTATCCTCCACAGTTTGATTGACAGTTCAAATTAAACTAAAAACGTGGAAGAAATAAATAAAAACCCAATCAGAGTTATTCAAGTGCCCTCAACTGTGCTCCGTAGGCGGGTCTCCCGAGAGCGTGGCCAGGAGCATCTCGGGTGTTGTCCAGGAAACCTGTGGACACGCACATGGTCATCTACTGACCCGTGAATTCTTTTCAGTGACTGAATTCCATCTGCCCACACTCTCCTCCTCTCTTGCCAGGGACCCCCAGGTACTCCAGGAAAAGACGGACAACCAGGACTGACTGGACAGAAAGGCAGCCTCGTAAGTCCCTCCCCCATCGCCCAGGGTGCTGACCTAGCTCCATAGCATGTGGGTGTTTGGATGGCAATGCCCCAGCTCACCGGGGAGGAGAAATGGCAGGCCAGGGGCCGTAGGACTTCAGTCCACCTGGGAGCTGTGGTCATCACAGCCTGACAGCCGGGGAGCCCTGGGTTCTCTCACTGGCTGGGAACCAGCTGCCGGGGCTCCTGTAAAAACCCAGGACCTTGTTCATGCTATGTATTCATAACAGTGATTGGCCTAAGGGTTTTGAAGAATATTGATGCTTTAGTTGGTTTGAACATTTTATTTCAAGTTTGTATTTTGGTTGCATTAGTAACAGAGAAACTTAAAGGCTGCACACCTGTAACCGGGCCTGTGGTTTCCATATGGCTTTGGGGGGTGGATCTGGGGAGGAACCCACACAGTCACATGGAGACGACGCTCCCCACGATCCTTCCTGAGAACCGGCTATCTGGGGCTCAGCAGAGGAGCTGGTATTAGGGAAACCCTCTGTGCTCAGAGTTCTGCAGCTACTGAGCTAGAAGGACTGTCCTCCTGGGTGTGTGTGTGGGGGGCGGTGTTCACCACTGGGCAGTGAGGTCACCTCTGACCCCCCGACCGAGCCTCCCCCCGGAGCCTCCGTTCCCATCTGAAGTGGGGGGTGGGGGGCAGACAATGGCAGGAAGGGCCAGGGTTGCGCGAGGGCAACGAGGAGACCCTGGAAGTTTTAGAGAAAAGTCGATGGGCTGGGATGAAGCTCCCGGTCCGACTGTGGAGTAACTGCTCTTTCCTCCTGCAGGGTGAGGCAGGCGCCCCAGGACCCAAGGTACAGATGAAGCCTGGTGTTGCTGTTCTACCTGAGCGGGATGGACCCGGGCAAGGGTGTGGGTTGGGGGCACGGCAGCCAGGAGAGTCAACCCCTAGGCACTGATCGTGGGGTCCAGTCCTGAACTGCCCAGCCATAGGTGCCACGTTTGTCCTGCAAGACCTTTTCCACCCAAGCTCTGTCTAGGGATGGTGTGAGAGCAGATGTGCTCAGGAGCTGGTAACCCAGCCAAAGCCATGAGATGGGAGGATGCAGGGGAGAAGGAGGCTGCAGGGAGGAGGGGGACTGAGGGGGGAGGGGGACTTCGGGAATGGGGGAGGAGCTGCAGCGGGGGAGTTGCAGGAGGGATGGGGCCTGCGGTGGGGGAGACTGTGGGTGGCGGAGCTGCAGGGGAGAGGGGGCTGCTGCTGGGACCCTAGTGTGTCCAGAGCAGGTCCCTACTGCTCTCACACTCAGCTGGTCCCGGGGGGTCCACACCCCCATGGCCACATCTGTGCCCCCCTCCCTGAGGCCCCAGCCCATCCGTGAGCTGGACCAGCGGGCGCTGATCTGAAGCCTCCCCAGGTGTGAGGTGGATGAGTGGGCACTGACCCACAGCCTCCCCAGGTGTGAGCGCCTGTCCCCAGGATGCTGCTTAGGTGGTGAAGTTTCCCTGTCCACTGGGGAAACCCGTGGGGAGCAGGGGAGGATGGCGGTGGGATTGGAAAGCGATTAGACAGACGGTCAGGAGGAACCTGGAGGGAGGGACAGGTTTCAAAATGGAAATGCAGGTGTGTAAACACACACATGCACGCACGCATGCACAGATACAGGCTCCAGTGATAACCAGGAAAAGCTGGTGAGGGTTCCAGGGAGGGAAAAGGCACAGCCGGGGTGAAATTCAGCAGAGGTGAGGTCGGGTCCACTGTAGCTGAGACCCCAGGCCCTAGAATTAGATGCTCAGGTGCGGGGGCCACTTGGAGTTGAGAGCGCACGCGAGCGAGCGTCTAGAGCGAGATGCAGGAGCTCCAGTGGCTGCCCCCCAGACTCCCCGATGGTAGCGGGGTACCGCCCCCCTGCCTGCTCCTTCTAGTGGAGCTTCCCCTTCTTGCACGCTGAGCTCTGAGGCCCTGGAGGAGCGTCTCAGGCACCGCCTGGGACTCTCACTCGGTGGCGGTTCCACGTTAAGTGGACAGGGTCTCGTGGGGTCAGCACAAAGGTGCCATAGGATTTGTGCAGCCCCTGCTGGGCTGTTTGTCCCCTGGCTTTTCAGAGGAAAGCATATGCAGGATGAGGGCGGGGCACCCAGAGCGCTGGGGTGCCTGAGGTTTTAGCAACACCCGAAGCTGAGGGCGACAACTTTCTCTACCTGCACAGGGAAGCAAGGGAGACCCTGGCCCCGTCGGCGCTCCTGGGGAGCATGGCCTGGCAGGAGCCCCTGGACCCGCAGGCCCACCAGGGCCCCCTGGCCCCCCGGGGCCCCCGGGCCCAGGATTCGCCGCAGGGTTTGTGAGTACCCGCTGCTCCTGGCTCCCGGTGCCATCGGACACCCACGCTGACCGGCACTGCTGGGGCCACAGTGGCGCCGCCCCTACCTGGGCTTGTCTCAGCTGGCGGGGGTGGAGTCTTCACAGGGGAGCCCCTGGCCGTGTCGCCCAGGACGGGCGGGTCGGCCTCAGAGTGTGGAATGGGGGGACATTCATAGCCCAGCGTGTCTGGGGTCCCGGGACCCCACCCAGCAGGAGCCCTACAACAGGTGACCCCCGCCCTGAGAAGCCACCCTCTCCGGGGGTGGGCCCAGGTCTCTTCCTGTGAGAAAGACACAGACCTGAGGGTCCCTGTGTTCTCCTCCAGGACGACATGGAAGGCTCCGGGAGCCCCTTATGGTCAACAGCCCGAGGTGCCGAGGGGCTGAAGGTGAGCACCAGAGCTGGGCTTGGTCAGCTTGGGGATGGGGCTTCCTGGGGGCAGGGCGCCCCGGGACTGGCCTCGTGGGGACCAGGAGCAGCGCCACGAGGGGCGGCGAGCTGCCTGTGTCCAGGACGCTGTCTGCCTCAGGCCGCCGGGAGGGAGTTAGGTCTCCAGTGTGCGAAGTGCCACTGCTGCTGGAGCTGAACGACCGCACGGCAGGCTGGGCCCTGCAGATGGTTCTTGCTGGGAACGCCCACCCACCCCCTCCTTACGGCTGTAACTTGGCTGCACGCTTTTGACCTGAGCAGAACTGTAACTAAATACAGATGGGGCCAGTCCTACGCTATTCCACCTCGTGCCATCGTCGTGTGCACTCGTCAGGATCAGGTCCAGCTGAGAGCCTGGTGTCCAGAGATCACAGGGGCCCAGACCAGACGGACGTGCAAGGGGCGCGTCCAGGGGACAGGACACCTGGGATGGGCAGAGAAGGGGCTCCTTTCCCTCAGGAGCCAGCACAGACCCCACTGGGGGGTGCTTGGGGGCCTGCAACCAGTGTCCAGCTGGGCCCTTGAGTCTCAGCCCAGCGAGGTGGTGGCGGATCAGGCCTCCTGCACTGCGCACCACCGCTTGAGGGTCCTCACTTGGACAGAAGCTAACTGGGGAGGGGAGCAGTGTTGCCCTTTAAGTTGGTACCTTCCCCTTTATGCGGCAGAGAGGCTTAGTTTGGGGCAGTAGTGGTTGGCTGCCTTGGCATCAGGTGAAATGTGAGCCAAGGTGACCAGGCAAGATTGCAGGGGCTGGGGTCCCCTCTTTAGATCCAGGGACAGAGCTGCAGTGCGCCTTGACCCTGGAGGGGTCCATGGGCTGTTGCGTGGCCTCAGTGATGGAGACCCTCGAGTGAGGGTGAACCAGCCAGTCGGATGGCAGCGTTGTTTCTCGTTAATAAAGTGCAAGTCTCTTTGTGTTGGGGTGACTCAACACTCGTCATCTGCAGGGTGGTGCCAAGAACAGACCACTTCTGGGAGTATGCGGGTGTGCAGGTTCCTGTTGATAAATGCCGTTTTCCTCCATGTTTGTTAAAAGTTGTGAGCATGGGAGGGGCTGATTTTCTTATGGGGAAAGGCTGCACCCTCAGGGGCAGGAGCAGCCCTGACTGGGCCCTGTTCCTTCTCTGTCCCCCACAGGGACCGCCTGGCACGCCCGGAGTCAAGGTCAGTGAGAGATCTGTTAGCCTGGGGGTGCTCGCTGCTGCCAGGAGCCACTGTTCAGTGGCCTGGAGTTCCTTGTGGGGAATTTGCAAAGTACAAGAAAATCTAATGGGGGAGTGGTGCCCAGGCCTGGGGTAGGGGTGGCCTGGGTAAAGATGGCGGTGGCCCTGCCATCTTTCTGACTGCAGGGATCCAGACCCTTGGCTCCACATGTCCGAGGTCTGTGCTGATATAGGGGAGAGGGAGTGGGGCTCAGGGAAGGATCCCCCAGCCCAGGGCAGTGGGTGGCGCTGGGCAGAACCTGGCTGCTTCTCGAGGTCATCTTCACTTGGCTCTGCCCCCCACCTCTGTCCCTGGAGGACAGCGAGCCCCCACCCCTCACACACAAGCCTTCCCGGGTGTGCAGGGTCCACTGATTGTCAGCTCCTACCTGCCACCCAGTCCCTTGGAGCATTCTGCTTTGATTTGAAAGCCTTTGGGACAGTTCAAAGAATTGCTTTTTAAGGAGGATGCAATTCTTGCCTTTCTAAAGTTGTGACAGTCCCGAGTGCAGCTGTTCTTCAGAGGGGCGCAGTGGCCTGGCTTGCTGCACCATCCAGGCTGGGATTCCACCTGCCGGGGGCACAGGGTCCCAGCCCTCAGATCTGAGCTGGGGCTGTGGCCTGGAGCCACCTGAGTGGTTCCCTGGAGGAGGGGTGGGTGCCGCCCAGTGGGTGGGCAGCGCTCGCAACCCCACAAAACCCTTTGTCCACTTCAGGGGGATCCTGGAGCTCTGGGGCCACCAGGGAGCAAGGTAAGAACATTTCCTCAGGATCAGGAAATCCATAGTGAGCAGCTCTGGTCTGGGGACAGGGAGGGGTCCCCAGGCTGAGGTCAGGGCTTGGCTGGTCCACACCAGGCCCAGCATCGTCCTCCCACCACCCCCAAATCCACCCGCTTCAGGTGCCCCAGGTTTTCCCTCCCATCTCAGCTCTGCCATAGAGGCCTCTGACCCCTGCCCCCATGGTGCTCTGGAGGAGGCTGATCAGGTTGAATCACCCCTAGAAACCACGGCCTGGCCAGCTCCCAGACACGTGGCTCCCAGATACTGTGGCTCCCGGAAACAATGTCCACTGGGCCCTGGCTGACATGTATGCTGTCCTTGCGTCCCTGCAGGGAGAAGTTGGAGCAGACGGAGCACCGGGCCTCCCCGGCCTCCCGGGCAGAGAGGGTGCAGCTGGACCCCAGGTAAGTGACCGCCAAGGGCATCGGGGCCGACAGCCCCAAGGTCACCACACAGGGATGAGAGCTGGCACCCCAGAGTGTATCTCAGTGTCCCCACGGGGACCAGAGACCCCAGCTCCAGGGGATGTGAGTAGGGGTCCAGGCTGCCAGAGGGGTTTCCTGCATAGCTAACACCCCACCCCAGGCCCCACATGGTCAGTGAAGAAAAACTCCACGTCTTCACTCAAGGCCAGTCCCAGAGGCCTGGGGTCTCCAGGAAGCGGGGCTCATGTTCTGTGTATGAGAAACTATTTCCTTTCTGTCTCCACAGGGACCAAAAGGAGAAAAAGGGACTCAGGGAGAGAAAGTGAGTGTGGGGGGTTGTGGGAATTGATGGACGGGTTGGCCGGTGCCTGGCGGGACCAGGGCTGCTGTCCTCTGCCCCAGGCCCACCCAAGTGGCCTTGGAGAGTTGGGGTGGGGATCCAGGCTCAGAGCCTGCTCTGCCTGGGGTGGGGGGTCGCTCTCGAGACCACTGTGCTCAGCCCCCAGGCACCTCCTCACACCCCGTGGGCACTGGGAGCCCTCCCAAGTGCCAGCTGGGCTGCAGTTCACCCCCCACAGGAAACGCAAGTGTGGATCACTGGCTTTCTCTTCCAGGGAGACCCAGGGAAGGATGGAGTGGGGCAGCCAGGACTCCCGGGACCCCCCGGACCCCCAGGGCCTGTCGTCTACGTGTCGGAGCAGGATGTAAGGACCTGCATGGGTGGGCACATGCTCTGCCTGGCCCCCCAGGGCTGGTTGCGGTCATCAGGGCCACCGGTCCTCCCCCATGGGACAACCCCCAGCGACACGGGGCCCCATTCTGCAGGTTCCTCGGGGCTTCTCGGGTGGAGGTCGGGCCTTCCGGAGCTGCCCCCCGCTGCCCCTTGCTCGTGCAGTTTGTCTGCATGTCACATGCTCCTGCTGTGACATGTCCCCCCAGGGTGGGGCACTGTCCCCCGGCCCCAGGGTCCCGGGCAGTTTCTTTGGTGCGGGAGGCAGGCTCCCGGAGGTGGAAGGGGCGTCACTTCTCATCTCGGGGACCTTGGGAGGATTTCCTTTATGCTGACTCTCTGTGGGTCTCTGTGGCTAACGTCATAGTAAATGTGGCCCTCTTCCTTCTTTCTCCATGGCTCTGCTGACCCGTGGACAGAGAGTGCTGGCGAGCGTGCCAGGCCCCGAGGTACATGCACCCCAGGATGGGCTGGGCGTGGGCAGCCTCTCCAGGGGGGAAGTCCTGACTGTCCTCTTTCCGCAGGGCCGTGCGGGCTTCGCTGGCTTCCCCGTGAGTACCTCTGGCGGGGGTGGGGCGTGGGGCCTCCTAGCGCTGAGGGTGGGGGAAGCCCATGAGGCCGAGGAACTGAAGCAGGAGCCCCCATCTGGCCAGGGGTCTCAGGCAGGCGTCTGGGGCTGGGCTGTGGGTCCTGGTCCAGAGCAGGGGCGTTCCGGGCAGCCCTCTGTGTCTCCCCACAGGGACCAGCCGGGCCAAAGGGAGACCTGGGCGCCAAAGGCCAGCAGGGCATCCCGGGACCCAAGGTGAGGAGCCCCAAGGGGCTGTCTGGGGTCACTGGGTGACTGCCTGTGGGGAGGGGCCTGGGGACGGGGCCTGTGCCTGGTGCATTCCCTCTGCTTGTTTCCCTGCACCAGTGGAGGCCCCACTCATGGCTTCCTGTCCTTGGGTGTCGAGTTGGTGCCAAGGGGAGTCTACGGGGGGTGCGAGGCCCATTCTTCCCTGAGCTGGCCTTCTGACCTGCCGCTCCATTCCAGGGTGAGAAGGGAGAGCCGGGCACATTCTTCGGCCCCGATGGCAGAGCACTGACCCCCGCCCAGAAAGGAGCCAAGGTGAGGGGTGTCTGGATGAGTGCGAGGCTTTGTCCAGGCTGGGGCCATAGAGATGGCACAGAGGGTCCTCCTAAGGGGGCAGGTCCTGCCTGTGCCTGGGAGCCTCTCCAGGTCAACTTCCAGAAAGTTCTGCAGCCTTGGTCCATCACCCACCCGTTTGCTCCTCTCCCACCAACCTGCTGGGAGGACCCCCAAAGCCTAAATCTCAGCTCAGCCTTGGACTGGCTCGCCCTTTGTCTTCTGCCCATCAGCTGAACCCACCTTGCAGAGGGGCTGGGGACTCTTGGGGGCCTTGTTTCTTGGCCTCGGCCTCACCCCTGGGAGCTGCACCCCCTGCAGTGCCCAGCTGGCCCTCAGCCTCCGGAGGCATCACCACTAGGGCTGGGGTCCAGCCTTCCTTCCTCAGGAGGGAGCCAAGAATGGCTGGGTTCAGGAGTGGGTCCCTTGGGGAGCCTGTGCCCTGGGTCCCCTGCTCCCAGCAGGTGACCCCAGCCGTGGGGAGAGCTGGACCCAGACCAGCAGGCTGTTGGGGACAGGCCTACAGGGGGGCCCGCAAACCCCAGCCTGGGCTGCAGGGCCGGCCCCCCAAGCTTCAGGACCCCTGGCGTGTGCCCGTGCATGTGCCCAGGACACAACCCCCAGCCACAGCTCCCTCCCTCTAGTTCTTTCCTTCCCTTCCTGGGCTCCACTGCAGGAATTCAGACGGACACAGGGACCCCTCGGGGCTGCCTGCTGGGGGGTGACCTGAAGCCAGCTAATGGTGCCTCTGATTTTCTGTTCAGGGTGAGCCTGGCTTCCGAGGACCTCCGGTGAGTAGACCAGGCTTCCCCAAAGTGCACACACTTGCGCTGGGTGTGAAAGCACACAGGAGGCTTCGGAGGGCACTGCTGCCTGCCTGACTGCTGGGTGGGCAGGGAGCCGAGCTGACATCCGGCTGCACCTCTGAATGGGGGGAGGGTATTAGGAGGGAGACCCCAGATGCGGGTCTGGTTCCTGCCTACCTGAAACCTGGTCTCCCCTTCCCCCTACAGGGTCCGTATGGGCGGCCTGGGCACAAGGGAGAGATCGGATTCCCTGGACGGCCGGTAGGTCCCTGGGTCTGAAGCCAGGTGCAGGCGTCAGCCCAGGCCCGTGCGGAGAGTGGGCCCAGAGGGGAGTGGACTACAGCCCCATTGCTGCCCTTCCCCCTGGAGACCACCCACCCCTCAAGCATGGCTCTCTGCAGCCCTGCTCACAGGCAGCTCGGGCCCCAGAGGGACAGACACCCTGAGGAGGGCCTGGGTGGGGACAGGAGCTGCTGGGCTGGCGCCCCAGGGCCGATGCAGCAGTGCTGGCCAGCACCCTGCAGCCCCCAACCCCCTGTGCTCTGCCGCAGGGGCGTCCCGGGATGAACGGGCTGAAAGGGGAGAAGGGGGAGCCGGGGGACGCCAGCGTGGGATTCGGCATGAGGGTGAGTGTCCAATGGGGTGTGCGAGGCGGGGCGGGGGCATCCAGGCCCAGGGCCTGGTCTCAGGGCTTGGGTCTCAGAGCTCAACCCTGGGTGGCTTCTGAGTGGCCTCAACGTGTGACCATGGACATGCAGAGCCTCGAGCACACACATACATGCACACACATACACGAGCCAAGGCCACGGAACAACATGGTTTTCTTGGAAGGGCCTGGGTTGGGCACCTCCTGCCTGTGGGGCTACGGTTTCTGTCACCTTTTGAGCCCAGGGTCACAGATCGGTAAGGTCGCCAGTTAGGCCCTGTGACATCTCCATCCGAGAGGCACCATCGAGATGCAGGACTCCTTCCAGACCCATCTGGGCTCTTAGTGAACCCGTGGCCACTTGGAGCCTTTTCCCTGGACCCGCTCCCTCCCAGCCTGGTCACTGCCTGGCCGAGCAGTGAGGGGTCCTGGGGGCGGCGGTTGAGGCCTCTGCTCTTCTGGGGTCTCTGGCACCACTGTGTCTTCATCTCGCCACCACCTCCTCGTGGACCAAACCGTGGTGGACATTTCATGAGGACTCAGAATGCAAGGCAGCGACCTGCAGAGCTGCGTGATGGAGGGGGACGGTCACTTCTGTCCAGGAGGAGGTCGGGGGCTGTCCAGTCCTTCCTGCAGAGCTCCGTGATGGAGGGGGACAATCACTTCTGTCCAGGAGGAGGTCGGGGCTGTCCAGTCCTTCCTGCAGAGCTCCGTGATGGAGGGGGACAGTCACTTCTGTCCAGGAGGAGGTCGGGGCTGTCCAGTCCTTCCTGCAGAGCTCCGTGATGGAGGGGGACAGTCACTTCTGTCCAGGAGGAGGTCGGGGGCTGTCCAGTCCTTCCTGCAGAGCTCCGTGATGGAGGGGGACAGTCACTTCTGTCCAGGAGGAGGTCGGGGCTGTCCAGTCCTTCCTGCGGAGCTCCGTGATGGAGGGGGACGGTCACTTCTGTCCAGGAGGAGGTCAGGGGCTGTCCAATCCTTCCTGCGGTCCTGAGTTCCCAAGGCAGCGTTCCAGCCGCTGTGCGCTTGCCCTGGTCAGAGTCCAGTGGGACTGGCTGCTTCATGGACCTGAGCTCGTGGCTCTGTTCTGCTTCAGCCCTCTCTCCTCAGCCACAGGGCAGGGCCAAAGGTGCCCAGATGCTGAGAGAGGGCGCACATGAGGTCCTAGGATCGTGGGCTCCGGGACCTTCATCACTCAGGCTGGTCCTTTGTCAAATGAGCCCTTTCGGAACAGGCACTTCTGATGCTATACGAGTGGACTGTCTCTCCTCTTTCCATGAGTGGGTGAACGAACGGAGAGTCACATTCATGCAACACGAGTAAAACCCACAGGTGCTGGCCTCGTGGGCTCCCTCTGACCTTGGAGACACATGGCCGACCTTCAAGTTGGCAGTAAACACACGAGCTATGTCTGAGGTCGTGTCCAGCCCAGATGGCCGCCCGCACGCCCCCCACGGGACGGTTTGAGGAGGACTGTCATCTGGGGCTGGGAAGGTGACAGCCGTGGCCACAGAGCAAACTGGACACTGTCTTGATTAGATGTTTTCTGACTTCACTGTGATTTTCAGAAACGCTCCGGCCCATGTCTGCCATCCTCTCCAGTGTTGGTGGCCTGGCTGGGAGCGTGACTGACCAGATCTTTCTCTTCCCCCCACACAGGGTCCAGCTGGCCCACCTGGGCCTCCGGGGCCCCCAGGCCCTCCCGGGACTCCTGTCTACGACAGCAATGTGAGTCACCGAGACCCACTCTTCTCTATACTGGCCTCCTTACCCCTCCCTGACCCCAGGGAGGTTAACCCCCAGGGAGGATCTGAGCCCTAGAGAGGGTCCAAGCCCCAGGCAGGGGCAGGCCAAGCCATCACCTCTGCGTCCGCGGTGGGGGTCCTTCTGGGAGGGGCCAGGGCAATGGGACCCAGGTCCACCCGCCTTGTAGGCTGTGCCTGGTGGGCAGTCAGTTAGAAGACAAGCCCCCTGCCCCTGGGGGGGAGATGAAGGTGGGGGAAGGGAGTCCTCTCTGGATCTGGGCTCCCGAGCATGAGCCTGTGGTGCTGGGGGGTGGACACCCCCATTTCACAAGGCTCAGTGATGTGGGGCAGTCATGTCACAACCAGAACTCCAACCCCAAGTCCTCTATCCTCTCCCCGCCTCCCTGCTTCTCTGTCCTGGGGAGAGGGGTGTGGGGGACGGGGCCTGTGTGACCTCACAGGGGCTTCCAGGGAATCTGGGCAGAGACCTCGGGTGGGTGGTGCCCTCAGTTTCCAGGGCGCCTTCCTCACTGGCCACCTTTGGCCCATACTTCACAGGCATTTGTGGACTCTGGCCGCCCTGGACCCCCAGGATTGCCAGGTGAGAGGTCCTGGGGCCTCAGGGAGGGCAGGGCAGCTCCTCCGGCCACAACTCAGAGCAGGTCTTGTGGGGCGGCCCTCACGGGGGAGCTGGATGATCTGGGACCGCAAGCCCCAGTTGACCACGGCCCGTTTATTGGGCTCCAGGGTCCCCCCTGCACAGCCTTCCAGGAGGTCCAGCTGTGGACAGGAGGGGACACCGAGCAGCCACTCGCTGGCTGTCCACAGTCCAGCTCCAGCTTCTCATGCCAGCCCCTCCCGGCAGGGGTGATGTGGCCTCTGGGAGCAGAGGCTGCGGCCCCTGGGCCGTGACCACCAGGCACTGGCTGCTCACGAGCTCTTGCTCTGAGGGTCCCCAGGTTGCCCCCTCCCTGGCCCGGGCCTGCAGTGCACTTGGCGCCCCCCGGGGTCAGGCCGTATGCGGGCAGGAGGGCGTCCTAGCAGCCTCTGTACACGTTCAGTAACAGGCACTGGGGTCTGTCTCTCCAGGGCACCAGGGGCCTTCTGGACCCAAGGGCGACAAAGGAGACGTGGGCCCGCCCGGACCGCCAGGTGAGAGTGCTCTGAGCTGGGGGCTGCGTGGGTGGTCGCCCGCCCGCCTCTGGAGGAGGGGGGCAGTCCCTCCCGGGCTCAGGGGCCCTGACGGGACGCCTGGTGTCCTGCACAGCCTTGGGGCAGGGCCGGGAAAGGATCTCAGGGCCGAGGTGGTGGCCAGGCAGGGTGTCCCTGCACCCAGTCTTTGAGGAGCGGGGCTGGGCCCCCATGTGAGCCTGCTGGGGAGACCCAGCATCCCCAGTGCACTGCAGGAGCCTTGTCGGCTGGGGTCCTCCAAGGGTGAAACCCCAGCCTCTCAATGTCCCCTGAGATGGCATGAATCCCCAGCCGAATCCTGCTTCTTCAGGTGGGTAAAATCAGATCAAGTAGGCGCTGGGAGCAGGGTGGTCAAAAGCCGGGACAGCTGGACCCCTGGGCACTGCCAGCCAAAGGGTGACTGAGGGCAGGGCTCTGGGGGAGGGGCAAGCTTAAGTTTGCCCTTCAAGCTGTCCGAGCAGAAGCTAACCTTACTCTTGAGAAAGGTGAGCTCGTCCAGGGCCTGGGTTTCTTGGGGAAGAAGTGGGCAACGTGGACAGGAGTTTCCAGGCTCGGACTTAACGGTGATGACGCAGAGGGAAGGCAACGCCAGCGCAGATTGGAGCCGTGGACGAGAGTGGGGTTTAATTGTCGGGCTGAAAACCACAGCCTCTGGATGTGAAGATTCTGTGTGACTTCAGCAGCTGGGACCCAGATGACGAGGGGAGGGGTCAGCATGGAACTCGGCCGACGTGCTGGGAAGTTGGACAAGCCGAGGGAGGTCAGACATGTGGGTGAGGACATGCGGGTCAGGTAAGGGGCAGATGGGGTGCAGGAGAGCATTTGAAGGCGTCATGGCTGAGCTTCCAAACCAGGGACGGGTTCAAGGTCGTGTTCACGCAGAGTCCACACGACCTACAGCTGATCCCTCACCAGGACGGGAGGAGCCAGAGGGTGCAAAGGTTTCAAGACGTTGGAAGAAATTAGCGGCTCGCCTAGAATTCAAAGACCTGGGTTCGATCCCTCAGTTGGGAAGATCCCCAGAGAAAGGAACGGCTACCCACGCCAGTGTTCTTGCCTGGAGAATTCCATGGACAGAAGAGTGTGGTGGGCTACAGTCCATGGGGTTGCAAAGAGTTGGACATGACTGAGGGACTAACACTCTCACTAGAATCCTGCATCCCGTGAAGACATCCTTCTATAGGAAGAGGAAGCGGGCAGCAAGTCCAGCCCAGGACACGAGCCCCCCGGTGGGCTCACCTCAGGACCAACGAAGACAGAAAGACATGCCCCTGATGGTGGAGCGGGAAGGTAGAGAAGCATAGGAAACACTCGACCCAGAGTCAGCACGAGAGGAGAGGAGCCTGGAACAGTGGGGCAGAGAAGCTATGTTGAAGCTTTGGAACACAGAGTGAAGATGGAGTCAACCCAGATCCACCGGCGCATACGTTCAGAGAGTGGGTCCTCTCCTGTTTAAGGACAAACGTTGTCAACAGGACAAAAACAAAACTATGCTGCTTACAAGAGACACCCCCAAATACAAGGACGTGAGAGCTGAGGGGGAAGCAGGCTGTGGTCTGGTGAGAAGGGAGCCGTGGGTGTGTGCGCACGCCTGTGTGTACTTGAGAGAAGTCAGACAAGTTATCTTAGGGCAGGAAACACTCCCCGAAATTTTTTTTTTTTTAAGTTTATAATCAAGGGGTAAATCCACCAGGAAAACACAGCAATTCTAAATTTCTGTGCCCCTAACAACATAGCTTCAAGATACAGAAAGCAAAAAGCAACAAATCTGAAAGGAAAAACAGAATCACTCATCAGAGAG
The DNA here is from genome assembly GCF_027580195.1 of Bos mutus. Lineage (NCBI taxonomy): Eukaryota > Metazoa > Chordata > Mammalia > Artiodactyla > Bovidae > Bos > Bos mutus. The sequence continues at coordinate 155,352,085 of NC_091617.1, read as the reverse complement.
GGGGACGTGTAAGTGAGGGAGGCAGCAGCCGAGAGGCTGGGTCAGCCCGCGGATGGAGGAGCTGCACAGCCATGGCAGCGGCCCCCCCCCACCGGCACTGGGGCCCCCAGGCCCTCGCCCAATGCACGGCCAGTCCCTGTGGCGTGTCTGCCTTCAAGAGTGCGACCAGGAGTCAGTGTGGAAGGCACCATACTGTGTACAGCCACAGCGTGGACGACCACGCTTTTGCCTGTGTGTGTGTGTGAGAGAGAGAGAGAGAGAGACGGTGGTTGTTAACTGAACATCCCGTGGTGGTCATTTCACAGTAAACGTCAGTCGTTGCATCCACAGTGCTGTATGTCAGCAGTAAAACTGAACAAAAACACCAAAAAGTATCAAGTAATTGGGAATAAGTGTAACAAAACATGCAGGAGATCTCTGTGCAGAAATACAGAAGTTATAGAAAGAGGAGGAGACGTAGGTACGTTTGGGGGCCGGGGGATACGGGAGGAAGTCTGCCTCTCACCAAGCTCTCCCCCAAACCCCTCCATAGGGCAGTTCCCGTTTGACCTCCTCCAGCTGGGTGCCGAGATGAAGGTGGGTAGCATCCCTCATTCTCACAGTGCCCCTCCACGGGGCCCCAGAGGGCACCCAGGACCCGCCATCCCTGGCTCCACTTTTCGGGAACTTGGCTGACACAGTGGGAGGTTGGGAGGCTGAGTCCCGTCCTGCAGGCTGGCCAGGCCTGGGCTGCAAAGCATCTGGCTGCCTCGCCTGGGCCTAGGGCTGCTGTGCCCACCCCTCCCCATGGCGGCAGCCACCAGGAGCCGGACTGTCACCCACAAGCATTTCCATCCACAGGGGGAGAAGGGGGACCGAGGGGCCACTGGGCAGAAAGGAGAAAGGGGTGAGCCCGGGGGCGGAGGATTCTTCGGCTCCGGTGTGCCTGGCCCCCCCGGCCCGCCAGGCTACCCGGGGATTCCGGTAAGTGGGGCCCCAGGTCGCCCACAGCTGCCCACACACAGGAGCCTGGAGCTGAGGGAGGTCCCCTCTGCGGGCTGGGCCCTGACTACCCACCTTGGTCCTTTGCCCCAGCAGGGGTACCCACGCGGGAGGCACCCACAAATCAGGCCTGGGGGCTCACAGTGGCCACCCTCCCAACTGGGCCCTGATCTGGGGCACCTCCGCTCCTGCTGGTGCTGTCCTCCGCCGAATCCCCTCAGGGAGACTCTCTGTCCTGAAAGTGTCCGGGGGCCCTGGGGCTGTGCCTCTGTGTGGGGCTGCCCTCGCCTGCATCCTGGGGTCCCCTCCCAGCAGAGGGTATGCAGGACGGGGACAGGGAGGGGACAGCGGTTCGGGGACCATGGGCTAGTGGCAGATGCAGCCCAGCCCAGATGCCTGTCCCTGGCCTGGGGACACAGATGACAAGGCTCCGTGTTCTGTCTCCCCCAGGGCCCCAAGGGAGAGAGCATCCGCGGCCAGCCCGGCCCTCCGGGACCTCAGGGACCCCCTGGCATTGGCTACGAGGGACCCCAGGGGCCTCCTGGGCCCCCCGGACCCCCAGGGCCCCCGGGACCCCCTTCCTTTCCTGGCCCCTACAGGCAGAGTAAGTAGGGTAGGGAGTGGCCCTGGGCTCCAGCTCCATCCAGGCAGGGCCAGTGTTCCTACCTCTGGCTTCTCTCTCGTAGCCATCAGTGTTCCTGGCCCGCCAGGCCCACCTGGGCCCCCAGGACCCCCTGGATCCATGGGCACTTCTTCAGGGGTAAGCACCGCCCTGCTCCTCACCTATGGGACCCTCACTGCCCAGCTACCCTTCCCTTTAGAGGCTGTCAGGGGACCCCAGCACCAAGGGCCCCAAGACATGGCTTCCAAAGCAGAAGTGGGGGCCCAGGTGTGGCTGGGGTCAGAGATGGGCAGGGGCGGATGGGAGCCACTGAGAAGGTCCCTCCGCTGTGCAGAGGCCATGTGGCCCAGGGCCTTGGGGGCTGACATCTCCCCACAGCGCTCCTGGGGCCATCCTGGGGAGGAGGGGCGACCTAGGTCTTCAGACGTCCCAGCCCCACCCCTCTGTGAGCCCTGAGGCCCCTCCGCAGGGATCCACTGGGCTGGGCTTCCAGCAGGTGAGGGTCTGGGCCACGTACCAGATGCTGGTGGACCAGGTGCCGCAGGTGCCGGAGGGCTGGCTCATCTACGTGGCCGACAGGGAGGAGCTGTACGTCCGGGTCCGGAATGGGTTCCGGAAGGTTCTGGTGAGTCCTGGACGCGCTCTCCTTGCACATGGTGGTGGGGGTGGGGTGGGGCGGCTTCCCGCCTCGCTCTGGGATGATGGGAGGTGGAAGCTCTGTGGTGAGGCCTGGTGAGGCCTGGGTGAGGGCACCAGACCAGCCAGGCGGGGTCCCCTGGGGTCTGGGCGTGACGGCCAGTGATCCCCCATCCTTGCTCACCTGTCTCCACCTTTTATTAGAAGCTGTTTTGTAGCAGTTTTAGGTTCAGAGACAAGTTGCTGTTCCTTTTTAAACTGACAGATGTCCTTACTGTGTGCTGGGCATGGGGTGGGGGAGGGGTGGGGGGCCACCAGGACGCAGCCACGCCGGCTTCCACTCAGGGGTGGGGTGGCCTGGGTGAGTGGTGCCGGCTGGGTCAGAGGTCCTGAGGTGACCCCCCCTGTTTTCTTCCAGCTGGAGGCCCACGTGCCCCTCCCCCATGGGACGGTAAGGATCGCCCCTTCTTCCCACAGCCAGCTCAGGGCTGGAGGGCCGGAGCTGGGTCCTCAGACCACACTCATTGCCCTTCCAGGAGAGAGGCTCCTTTGATTCTGGTCTTTCTGCCCTCATCCACAGGGACAGACCCTTCAGGGGTGTGAGTGGAGGGAGAGGGGGGATAGTCCAGTTTCCTAGGTAGGGGCTGTGTCACCCGGCGGCGGCTCCTCTGAATAGAAGTCACAGTTTCTCAAACAGTTCAGGAGTGGGCTCCATCCTAGGTTGTGGGCATGGGGTTCTGTGTGGGTCTGTCTGCCGCCGCAGGGGCTTGGGAGTCCCTTCTCCCACTCAGCACATAGCTGTGCCCCTCCCTCCCAGTTGCTGGGCGCTGTTCCAGGGGACAGCTGCGCCTAAGCAGGCACGGCCCCCGGCTGCAGGTGACACTGTCAGGGAGACAGGCACTAAGGTAGTCAGCGATGGGCAATAACATGGTAATATAGACACGTCTCACGTGGACACACGAGGTGGTTACACCGGTACAACTGCATTAGAGATTACCACCAGCTACCAGTGGACAGGTGTCAGAGGCTTGGGTGCTGTGGGAAGGGCAGAGTCGGGAAGAGGTCCAGGGTCCAGGTCCCACTCTGAGGGGCCGGAGGCTGTGGGGTCAGGGTGGTCCCTCCCTGGGCCAGGGGAGAAGCTGGGTTCTGAGGGTGAGGACTGGGGGCTTGGGCAGAGGGCCAGCTGACCTGACTGAGATATCAGCAGGCCGGCTCCCTCCGGACAGGCTAGGTGCCCCCAGGTCTGGGGTGCGATGCCCAGCTCACCACCTCCAATCTAGCCCTGGCCGCCCAAGAACACAGCCGGGTGCAAATGAAGGGCGCACAGGGCCGGGCATCAGGAACTCCCTGGCAGGCAGCAGACCTACACCCGCTCCCTCATGCCCCCCCACGCCACCCCACGGGCCTCACCACGGCGCCCACGCTGGTGCAGCAGGCCCGGCCCCACGCGCTGTCCGCCTCTCCCCCTGCAGGACAACGAGGTGGCCGTCTTGCAGCCCCCGCTGGTGCAGCTGCATGAGGGTAATCCCTACCCCCGCCGGGAGGTTCCACACCCGACAGCGCGGTCCTGGCGGGCGGACGACATCCTGGCCAGTCCCCCGCGCCTGCCGCACCCCCAGCCCTACCCCGGCGCCCCACACCACGGCGCCTACGCACACCTCCGGCCGGTGCCCCCCACGGCCTCGCCCTCCCACACCCACCACGACTTCCAGCCGGTGGTGAGTGACACCCCGCCCGCTGGAGATTCCGGAACCTAGGATGGTGGGGCGAGGCGGGTAGGGTGCTGGGGAGAGTGCGGGGGGTGGGGGGTAGGGAGGATGCGGGGCAGGGCCGCCCGGAGACCCACCGCCGACCCTGGCCGGCCGCACTGACCCGAGGCTCCCCCGCAGCTGCACCTGGTGGCGCTCAACAGCCCGCAGTCGGGCGGCCTGCGCGGCATCCGCGGCGCCGACTTCCAGTGCTTCCAGCAGGCGCGCGCCGCGGGGCTGGCCGGCACCTTCCGCGCGTTCCTGTCCTCGCGGTTGCAGGACCTGTACAGCATCGTGCGCCGCGCCGACCGCGCCACCCTGCCCGTCGTCAACCTCAGGGTGCGTGCGCGGTCCCGCTCGGGGCTCACCTCTGGGGACCCCTGCCCGCGCCTGCCAGGGGCGCTGGTGCCTCACCAGCTGGGGGAGGCAGCCCGGTCCCCCCAGGCCGTTATGTTCTGCTGTGGCTCCCGTCCCCGCAGAGTGCCCTTTACCCGGCTGTGTTCGTGGCTCCTTCCCCGAACGGGAACAATGTGCTTTCTAGATACTCCGAGGTTTATCCTCTGAGTGCCCACATCCCTCAGGACCAGAGGTGGTAGACGTGGTCCAGCTCGGGGTCCAGGGCCGGGGGTGGGTGCCTGCGTTCCTGGGGGTTAGGAGGCCTGGGGCCAGCCTACCCTTAGATGGGTGAGAGTGTTTTGGAGACCACTGAGACCACCCAGCCACCCTTGCCCCTGGCGGATGGTGACCAGACACGGGCTGACCCCCTCTCCTCCGCAGGACGAGGTGCTGTTTCCTAGCTGGGAGGCCTTGTTCTCAGGCTCCGAGGGCCAGCTGAAGCCCGGCGCCCGCATCTTCTCCTTCGACGGCAGAGATGTCCTTCAGCATCCCACCTGGTAGGTCTCCATGCGGGCCAGCAGCTCGGGTCGTCTGCATCCAAGAGTCCTGAGCAAAGGGGGATGCTCTGGCTCTGAGCCTGCAGGCTGACTCAATCCTGACACATGCTTACAGCTTAAAACCCACAAAATCCAAGATCACAGGAGGAGCGGTAAAGGTGGCTGTTTGTGGTATTACCTGAAACACCTTCATCTGGCCTGCTTTCCCAGCAAGTGCCCCCGCCTTCTGCTGGGAAGGCGCGTCTGGGAGACCACAGGCTCTGACCCAGTTTGTCACATAAACATCACAGAGAATGACTTATGGAGATTCCTCAAAGCGGGATTTCTGGGTCGGAGAACACATGTCCAACATGCTCACAGAAGTCACCAGGTGGCCCTCAGGCTGGCCCCACGCCCATCGCGCTCTGCCAGCAGGTGTGAGGACTCCTGTTTGCGGACACTTAGGGGGCTCAGGGTGTCACATGAACCTGTGTCCCAGCCTTCACTGGGGAGCACTGCCCAGGGCTGTGCCCTGGCCTCTGTGGGCTCCACCAACCAAGGGGCTACACCTGGTTCCTAGTGAGGCTGGCAGCCTTTGCATGACCACTCGATGCCAGGTCCCCCCACCCCAAAGGGCCAGCCGTCCATGTTGCCATGCCCTGGTCACCAGGCAGTGTCCCCCCAAAGCAACAGCAGCACAGGGTGTGATCCGGGAGGTAAAGCCCCAGGACTGGGTGGGCCTGAGTGCCGGCAACCCGAGTTTTTGCTCCCTAGCGGCCCCCACACCCCACCAAATCTCTACCAGCGGGAGATACCCTCTTCTGCTTGGGCTGGCTACAGCCTGGGAGAGGCGGGCCCAGCGAGACTGACAGCTGCTGCACCTTGCAGGCCCCAGAAGAGCGTGTGGCACGGCTCAGACCCCAGCGGGCGCCGGCTGACCGAGAGCTACTGCGAGACGTGGCGGACGGACAGCAGGGCGGCCACGGGCCAGGCCTCCTCGCTGCTGGCGGGCCGGCTGCTGGAGCAGAAAGCCGCCGGGTGCCACAACGCCTTCATTGTCCTCTGCATCGAGAACAGCTTCATGACCTCCTCCTCCAAGTAGGGCCTCTGCGGGCACCATGGACAGGTGGACTGGCGAACAGAGTGCGAGAGAGGAGCCAGGCGCCAGGCAGGAGGAGCGGAATGCCCCCAGCCTGGGCAGAGAGCCTCTGCCGGCACCCCAGGGAGGGGACCTGGCTGGGACATTTGCCTGTATGGTTCACGTTTCATATAATCCTCAAGAAATAAAAGGAAGCCAAAGAGTGTATTTTTTAAAAAGTTTAAAACTGCCCGGTGCTCAGACTTCCTACTGGCCTTGTTTTGACAAGAGGCCAACTCTGGAAACTTCTGCCCAGGGAGGTGCATCCCCAGGACCTCCTGGGTACCTTGGGGCGGGGTCGGGGGTGGTGTTTGAACTGCCCCAGCTTCTCTGCTTCCCAGAAACCCTTGTCCTGCCAACACAGGGCCATCTACAGATAAGCCACGAGGGGGCGCTGGAGCTTCACCACCTTTCCTCCCAGCAGCCATCCTGCGGAAGCTTCCAAGCTTGGTGCCCCACCGCTGACCCGGGCTCCTCAGCTCCACCTCCCCGGGCTCTGGGCCTTTTCTCCTCCTGCTGCTGCTGTGTGTGGCCAGTCCTGCCACAGGGGGTGGGGATAGTCTACAGTTAGTGACCCCTCAGGCACAGAGCCTGACCCCAGCCCAAGATGTACTTGTTGAGGGGTCCATAAACCCAGCACCCGGTCCCTGGACCTGGACCTCCCACTCAGCACTAGCGTACTTTCCCCAGGGCGAGGATCACCAATTCCAGCTCCAGCCCAGCTCTGCCCAGGAGCACGTCCAGGACCCATCTGGGCCCAGATCCAAGCCCCCGCAAGTCCTGGCCGGAACTGCCTCTGGTTGAGCTTAGCACCAAGGTCCTGGGTCCACCTTTGCCGGACATGGAGGCAGAAACCCTTGGAGGCAAAGGGGGTGGCCACATGCACCTGCCCAGCCAGCTCCGAGATGGGCGAGGCTCCATGGAGGGGTGGGGCCAGCCCCAGACCGGTGACGGCCATGTGTGCCTGGTCCCTGCTCAGTACGATCTGCACCAGCACGTCCCTGGGGAAACCCACGGCGTGGCCCTCCTCGTGGGAGGAGAAGAGGGGACATTTGGGGGTGGACACAGGCATCTCTGGAGGAGCTGATGGGATGGCCGTGCTGGGATTTGTAGGCCCAGCTGCCCCAGGGCCTGCTGTCCGAGCCCTATGACAGTAAACCGAGGGCCTGGTCTGTGGCTTCCCAACAGCCTCCAAATAAAAACGGCCATTCGCACGGACGCCTGGCCTGCAGGAACTCTGTTCCTGCCTGGAGACCCCACGGGCAGAGGAGCCTTGTGGGCTACAGTCCAGGGGGTCACATAGGCAGACACGACTAAGCGACTGACTTTTGTTTTCACTTCCACTGTCAGGAGGCGAGTCCTTGTCTTGGACTGCCCAGCTGGCCAATCCTGCCAAAGGGGTATGTGCAGGTGTGCAGACATGCACGGATACGCATAGGTATGCACAGGTATATACAGGTGTGCACAAGTACACAGGTGCACAGTGCACACGTACACACAGGTGTGCAGGTGTACACGGACGCACATGGATCCACAAGGGTTTTCAGATGCATGGTCGTCCCTCAGGCCCATGGGGATTGGTCCCAACAACCCTACAGTACCAAAACCTGAGCTCAGGAATGCTCAGGAATTCTTATGTAAAATGGTGTGATACTTGCATGTAACCTATGCACATCCCTCTACATAGTCTAAATTATCTCAGATTACTTCTAATACCTAATACTACGACCCCATGACTCTACAGTCCATGGAATTCTCTAGGCCAGAATACTGGAGTGGGTTGCCATTCCCTTCTCCAGGGGAATATTCCCAACCCAGGGATCAAACCCAGGTCTCTGGAATTGCAGATGGATTCTTTACCAGCTGAGTCACCAGGGTAGCCCAAAAAATGCTGTAGAAACAGCTGTAAATACAATGTAAACACCATGGTAATAGAAAATGGAAACTCTATTTTGGAAAATGGCAAACTCTATTTTGCTTTCTGAAGCTTTCTGCATTAAAAATATATAATTTCAATCCACGGTTGAATCCTCAGATGTGCGTGGATATAGAGAGCTGCCATGGGTGTGCACTGGTGTGCATGCATACACATGCGTGCAGGTATGTACGGGTATGCATAGGTACATGGACATCAGAAGTACACGGATGTGAGCAAATACACGCAGGTGTACACAGATATGAGATATAGATACATGCATGTAACTGTTGTTGGTGGAGGCCACAGGTGCCACACACCCATCTTCTCTCAGGTCTCCCTGGGGGCGGCCAGCAGCCTCACAAGCCCCTCAGAGCCGTGCGGGTAGTCTGTGCCCTGGGCTCCTGACCCAGCCGTGTCCCACAGCTGCTGCAGGCATCTGACCTCTGAGGGGCGTGCACACTGCACTGAACAGGAGCTCAGGACTGGGGGTGGCAGAGGCCGAGCAGGGGGCCAGCGCCTGTGGGAGGCTGCAGGGGGAGCAGGAGGACCAGGCCACTGGGCCAGCCACACCGGGGGGTGCTCCTGGGGTCCAGGAGCAGGTCGTGGGGGCCTGGAGCAGAGCCCTGCCTCCTGGGTCAGTAGCAGAGGCAAGCCCTCTTCCCTGAAGCCCCGCTGGTTCCCCAAGGATGGCGGAACCGGTGCTCGCTGCTGCCTCTTCCCGGCAGGGTCCAGGGAAAGCTATGGCGTCTCCCGCGGACCCACTAGGGGACCACCTGCCCTGACTGACCTGTTGGCTGTGACTTACCAGAAGTCCAGCCTCTTCCTCAACCCTAAGGGTGCCCTGAGATGGCCCGCTCACCCAAGTCAACCTCGGGGACCCCAGGGGCAGCCAGTTCTGGAAGCCCTGTCCCCAGCAGGCATCCTGCTCTGAAGTTGGAGCACCGGCCTTTTCTGTGGACCTTGGATAAAGGCCAGAGGCCACAGGAGGAGCTGGGATCAGCTCAGGTCAGGGTCGGGTCCTTGCCTGTGGCTAGGGGCAGGGCTGGGCCCCTCCATTGGCCTGGTGGACACATGGAGTCAGGTGCCCCCTCACGTGGGTTGCATGTCCATATCACGTGTCTGGGCATCACATCTCAGAGGATGTATGGCTGGCTCTCAAGCACCAGGGCAGTGCTCAGGGTGGCACAGGCAAGTCCCCGTGGGGCGGGTGCGTGAGCAGCTCCCAGGAGGGGGACAGCATCAACCCAGCTCTGAGCAAAGGAAGGAGAGGGTCTGGGGTGAAGTCTGGAACTGAGGCCCTTCCACTGGACAGAACCACCCCTCCAGTGCCCTGCTTCTCCCCCAGAAATAAGCTGGACAAGGATTTGCACTTATGTCCATTTTTAAAAAAAGGTACAGAGCATCATTGAAAACAAAATCACCAGGACAACTGCAAATGTCCCAGTTTAGCCACGGCCCAGGAACATGGCCCCTACAGCCCAGAATATCCCGTGGGGGCTGGGTCCCCTAGACTGGCATCTGGGACCACTTTGCTGACTCCCTGGGACAAGTGGGACCTGCCTCCCAAGGAGGAGAAAGCAGGGAGGCTGGGTGGGCACCTGGACCCCACCAGTGGCCCAGAGTAGGCAGGGACAGCAAAGCAGCCCCCAGTGGCCAGGGTGCCCTGCAGGCTGGGGGTCACAGCCAGGGCATGAGGCAGGGCTGAGGGGTGCCATGCTCTGGGTGCCATAAAGCAAGTCAAGGACCCCTCGTGGAGGCCACTGGCCCACGGACCGTGGGTCCCAAGGACAGACCACCAGGGCCTCAGTCACAGCTGCCACAGGGTGACGATGTGGACATGATGCTGGAGACCTGGCTGCTGACACAGAGAAGACAGGGAGCTCTGAGGTTCAGGTCTGGCTTGCTGCCTGCAGTGTCAGGAATTTGACTGCCCACCAGGCGGGACAGCCAGTTAGCTGAGGTCAGGCCTTGGCCTCAGACTGTGGGCTCAGCTCCCCCACAGCAAACACACCATCCTCCAGGGCTGGGAGCTGGGCTCCGTCCTGCGTGGCCTTCTCTTGCATGGGACTCATCAGCTCTTGGGCCGCCGGCAGGGGCTGGTGGCGGCTCTGTTGGAAGTGGCGCAGGCCCACCAGCACGGCAGCAAGGAAGTAGGCGGCGAAGAGCACCAGGAAGTACACGAAGTAGACAAGGAACTGGAACAGAGAGGTGCAGGTGAGGTCAGGGGAGCAGTGGGGGAGCGGGAGGGGCACCCATGGAACAGAGAGGTGCAGGTGAGGTCAGGGGAGCAGTGGGGGAGGGGGCACCCATGGAACAGAGAGGTGCAGGTGAGGTCAGGGGAGCAGTGGGGGAGGGGGAGGGCACCCAGGGAACAGGGACAGGGAACAGAGGGGGCAGGTGAGGTCAGGGGAGCACCTGGGGGAGGGGCACCCAGGGAACAGAGAGGTGCAGGTGAGGTCAGGGGAGCAGTGGGGGAGGGGGAGGGGCACCCAGGGAACAGAGAGGTGCAGGTGAGGTCAGGGGAGCAGTGGGGGAGGGGGAGGGGCACGCAGGGAACAGAGGTGCAGGTGAGGTCAGGGGAGCAGTGGGGGAGGGGGAGGGGCACCCATGGAACAGAGAGGTGCAGGTGAGGTCAGGGGAGCAGTGGGGGAGGGGGAGGGGCACCCAGGGAACAGGGACAGGGAACAGAAGGGGCAGGTGAGGTCAGGGGAGCACCCGGGGGAGGGGGAGGGGCACCCAGGGAACAGGGACAGGGAACAGAAGGGGCAGGTGAGGTCAGGGGCACCCGGGGAGGGGAGGGGCACCCAGGAACAGGGACAGGGAACAGAAGGGGCAGGTGAGATCAGGGAGCAGTGGGGAGGGGAGGGGCACCCATGGAACAGAGAGGTGCAGGTGAGGTCAGGGGAGCAGTGGGGAGGGGAGGGGCACCCAGGAACAGGGACAGGGAACAGAAGGGGCAGGTGAGATCAGGGGAGCAGTGGGGGAGGGGGAGGGGCACCCATGGAACAGAGAGGTGCAGGTGAGGTCAGGGGAGCACCCGGGGGAGGGGGAGGGGCACCCAGGGAACAGGGACAGGGAACAGAAGGGGCAGGTGAGATCAGGGGAGCAGTGGGGGAGGGGGAGGGGCACCCATGGAACAGAGAGGTGCAGTTGAGGTCAGGGGAGCAGTGGGGGAGGGGGAGGGGCACCCAGGGAACAGGGACAGGGAACAGAAGGGGCAGGTGAGGTCAGGGGAGCACCCGGGGGAGGGGGAGGGGCACCCAGGGAACAGGGACAGGGAACAGAAGGGGCAGGTGAGATCAGGGGAGCACCTGGGGGAGGGGGAGGGGCACCCAGGGAACAGGGACAGGGAACAGAAGGGGCAGGTGAGGTCAGGGGAGCACCCGGGGGAGGGGGAGGGGCACCCAGGGAACAGAGGGGGCAGGTGAAGTCGGGGAGCACCCAGGGGAGGGGGAGGGGCACCCGGGAACAGGGACAGGGAACAGAGGGGGCAGGTGAGGTCAGGGGAGCACCTGGAGGAGGGGTCACCCAGGGAACAGGGACAGGGAACAGAGAGGCGCAGGTGAGGTCAGGGAAGCGCTGAGGGAGGGGGAGGGGCACCCAGGGAACAGGGACAGGGGATAGAGGGGGCAGGTGAGGTCAGGGGAGCACCTGGAGGAGGGGGCACCCAGGGAACAGGGACAGGGAACAGAGGGGGCAAGTGAGGTCGGGGGAGCACCTGGAGGAGGGGGCACCCAGGGAACAGGGACAGGGAACAGAGGGGGCAGGTGAGGTCAGGGGAGCACCCGGGGAAGGGGGAGGGGCACCCAGGGAACAGAGGGGTCAGGTGAAGTCAGGGGAGCACCCGGGGGAGGGGGAGGGGCACCCGGGGAACAGGGACAGGGAACAGAGGGGGCAGGTGAGGTTAGGGGAGCACCTGGGGGAGGGGGAGGGGCATGCAGGGAACAGGGACAGGGAACAGAGGGGGCAGGTGAGGTCGGGGGAGCACCTAGGGGAGGGGGAGGGGCACACAGGCACCACAGACAGGGGAACAGAGAGGCACAGGGAGGTCACGGGAATGCCTGGAGAGGGCACCCAGGCCTCCACAGGCCAGCCAAGCAGGGGCACACCAGGAGTTCTGAGCCTCTGCATCCTGCCTGAGGCATTCTGATCACTGGGTGTGACAGCAAATGTGAGCTTGGCTCTGGGGCCAAGTCTTCATACCTCTGTGGGTGGAGCCTGATGGAGGGGAACAGACCATCCGGTTGCCCAGCGCAGCCCCCACAGCCCTGGGGCCTGGGTAGCCCCGAACCCGGTGACCTGTGAAGCTGCCCAGCAGTGATGCACAGGGATCTGGGCCCAGCACAGGGGACCCTCCCACCTGAATCTCAGATCACCAGGGGCAGGGGTCCAGGGTGTCTCCCTCATCTGTGGGCCAGCTGCCCGGAGCTCCACTCCCCCAGGGGGGCTCCCTAAGACCCCCTTCGGCACCAGCACACTCAGCCCTCCTAGGAAAGCTCATTTTCAGAAACAAAACCAGGAAGTGAACCATCAGAGACTTCACTCCCAGGAACCTGGGGCTGGCATGTCCTGCCGGTTTCTCTCTGAGTGTGAGTGAAGCCCTGGACACTGCACAGAGAGCACTCAGAAGGTGACTGAAAGCTGGACGTGCAGACCAGCCTCGACCTTGGAATCCGAGGAGCAACACGGCAATGTGTTCCCTGGGTTTTTTCTTCTTTCTGCTGCCTGTATTCTTAAAGGAACCAAAAGAAGCCAGCAAACCAGAAATCCCAAAACACATGGGGAAAAAACCAACACTAACAAAAGCTGCTCCAAACTAAGGATCAGGAGAGGGACCACCGGCCCAGCAGGACGGGACACTGAAGAATGGGAACCACTCTACTCCACCCCACCCTCATGACCCAGGCTGTGACGCCCCCCGTCTGGTCAGGGCCCGGTGGGGAGCTGGAATGTTCCCCCCCACAGAGACCACACGGAAAGCCTGGGCTGTCGCTCTTAGCAGGCAGTGCCCCCCACTCACTGAAGAGTCAGGACTTTCAACCCACCCAGCAGTGGCAAGAATGCTCTGCCCCCACCAGGATCACTGGAGGCCACAGGGTAATGAGGCACCCAGGCCCTCCCAACCACGTGGCCACGTGGGGAGCTGGCACTCCCATCCTTGCCCCCACCCACCCCTCAGTGTGAGGAGGGCTGAGTGGGGAGTCTGGACACCCACCCCACCTGGCTGTAAAAAGGTACAAGCTCCTAGTCTTCTGCAAGGGTGGTGTCAGGAAAAGCCAACGAAAACAAAGGATTAAATAAGACCCAGAGGGACTTCCCTGGTGGTCCAGTAGTTAAGAATCCACCATGCCATGCAGGGGACGCAGGTTCAATTCCAGGTCAGGGCACTAAGATCCCACATGCCTCAGAGTAACTAAGTCCAAGTACTGCAACTAAGACCCAAAGCAGCCAAATAAATAAGTATTTTTAAAAAAATAAGATCTAGACTCTCATAACATAATGGCCAAAATGTACAGGTTTCACTTAAAAAAGTCACTCAGCAAACTTAGAAAAAGTTCTCTAAATGAATGAAATGCAACCAACAGACACGGATACCAAGATGACAAGAGATGATAAAGCTTTGCAGAAAAGAAATGGAAGAGATAAAGAAGAAAAGTTACAGTAAAAGAAGAAAGTAACCAGTATAAAAACTTAACACATGGTCTTGACAACAGAATGGAGGGAACAGGGAAAAGAATCCGTGCACTGGGAGAGGCAACAATAGAAATGAGCCAATCGAAACAACACAACAGACAGGGAAACGAGCAGAGCCGCATTCTCTAGGGGACAAAACACCATTATGGGAGTAAAACAAGAAGAAAGAAAAAGGATGGAACTGAAAAAGCACTGGAGGGAATAATGCCCGTGAAAATGTCTCAACTCTGGCAAGGGAGGTAAACCTACAGATTTAAGAAGCTGCGTGTGTATCACGTCCAGTTGCTCAGTCATGCCCAACTCTTTGCGACCCCACAGACTGCAGCCCACAAGGCTCCTCTGTCCATGGAATTTTCCAGGCAAGAATACTTGAGTTGCCATTTCCCCCTGCAGGGCATCTTGCCAACCCAGGGACTGCACTTGCATCTCCCGTCTCCTGCACTGGCAGGCAGATGCTCTACCACCGAGCCACCCTGGAAGCCCCTCACGAGTGTGAGGGAACCCCAAACAAAACACCCACCCCAAATCAGACCAACACAGATCATAATCAAAGTTTTGAAAGCTAAAGACAAAGAAAAAGGGAAAATCTTGAAAGCAGCCAGAAAAAAATGACATTGTAGGGGAAAAATAATTAGAACGACAGTGGATTTTTCACCAGAAACCAAGAAGGTCACAAGGAAATGATATTTTTTCACACGCTGAACAAAAAAACTGTTAACCCAGAAACCTATTCCACTGAAAACATCCTTCAGAAATGAAAAGTAAATCAAGATACTCTCAGGTCAAGAAAAACTGAGAACAATTTGTCACCAGCAGACCTGCCCTGAAAGAATGCCTGAAGAAGGTTCTCTAAACAGAAGGTAAATGATCAGAAACCTGTGACATCAAGAAGGAGAAACAACAGTGATCAAAATTATGGATAAATAGACTTTTCTTCTCTCCAGTTTCCTAAATGCTTGATAGCTGAAGTAAAACTTATAACCCCATCTTAGGCAGCTCTAATGATATATAGGGGAAATAAATAAGGCACTTGTACTATAGACAGTAGAGAGAAAAGTGACTTAAAGGAGGTGAGACTTCAATACTTACTACAACTGGCCATTTAATACACAAAGCAACTATCAAAAAAGTTATCACAAGAGATACACTCAAATTATACAACAGATAACCCAAAATGAAGTTCTGAAGAATCTGTAAATAACATATGACAAGGCAGGGGAAAAGGAAACAGAAACAAAAGGCAGCGAATAAAAGGAAAATAAAAATGAAACGACAGATGGAAGTTCTAAGACAGCACAATTACACTAAATATAAATGGTCTAAATAAATCAATCAAAGAAAGAGACTGGCAGAGTGAGTTAAAAAAACATGACACCCATATGCTATCTACAAGAAACTCAAGTATAACAATATAGTAAGGTTAAAAATAAGTAAAAATATTAAATAAGTTATTATTTTAAAATATTAAAATATTTAAACTAAAATATTTAAAAATATTTTAAAAATAAGTTAAAAATAAGTAAAAATATAGTAAGGTTAAAAAGGTCAGTTTTCATTCCAATCCCAAAGAAAGGCAATGCCAAAGAATGCTCAAACTACCGCATAATTGCACTCATCTCACACCCTAGTAAAGTAATGCTCAAAATTCTCCAAGCCAGGCTTCAGCAATATGTGAACCGTGAACTTCCTGATGTTCAAGCTGGTTTTAGAAAAGGCAGAGGAACCAGAGATCAAATGCCAACATCTGCTGCATCATGGAAAAAGCAAGAGAGTTCCAGAAAAACATCTATTTCCTGCTTTATTGACTATGCCAAAGCCTTTGACTGTGTGGATCACAATAAACTGTGGAAAATTCTTCAAGAGATGGGAATACCAGACCACCTGATCTGCCTCTTGAGAAATCTGTATGCAGGTCAGGAAGCAACAGTTAGAACTGGACATGGAACAACAGACTGGTTCCAAATAGGAAAAGGAGTACGTCAAGCCTGTATATTGTCACCCTGTTTATTTAACTTATATGCAGAGTACATCATGAGAAATGCTGGACTGGAAGAAACACAAACTGGAATCAAGATTTCCGGGAGAAATATCAATAACCTCAGATATGCAGATGACACCACCCTTATGGCAGAAAGTGAAGAGGAACTCAAAAGCCTCTTAATGAAAGTGAAAGTGGAGAGTGAAAAAGTTGGCTTAAAGCTCAACATTCAGAAAACGAAGACCATAGCATCCGGTCCCATCTCTTCATGGCAAATAGATGGCGAAACAGTGGAAACAGTGTCAGACTTTATTTTTCTGGGCTCCAAAATCACTGCAGATGGTGACTGCGGCCATGAAATTAAAAGACACTTACTCCTTGGAAGGAAAGTTATGACCAACCTAGATAGCATATTCAAAAGCAGAGACATTACTTTGCCAACAAAGGTTCGTCTAGTCAAGGCTATGGTTTTTCCTGTGGTCATGTATGGATGTGAGAGTTGGACTGTGAAGAAGGCTGAGCGCCGAAGAATTGATGCTTTTGAACTGTGGTGTTGGAGAAGACTGTTGAGAGTCCCTTGCACTGCAAGGAGATCCAACCAGTCCATTCTGAAGGAGATCAGCCCTGGGATTTCTTTGGAAGGACTGATGCTAAAGCTGAAACTCCAGTACTTTGGCCACCTCATGCAAAGAGTTGACTCATTGGAAAAGACTCTGATGCTGGGAGGGATTGGGGGCAAGAGGAGAAGGGGACAACAGAGGATGAGATGGCTGGATGGCATCACTGACTCAATGGACGTGAGTCTGAGTGAACTCTGGGAGTTGGTGATGGACAGGGAGGCCTGGTGTGCTGCGATTCATGGGGTCGCAAAGAGTTGGACACGACTGAGCAACTGATCTGATCTGATCTGAAGGTTAAAAATAAAAAGACAGAGGCTTCCCTGGTGGCTCAGTGGTAAAAAAAAAAAAAAAAAAAATCCACCTGCCAATGGGGGAGACATAGGTTCAATCCCTGATCTGGGATGATCCCATATGCCACAGAGCAACTAAACCTGTGTGCCGTAACAGATGAGCCTGTGCTCTGGAGCCTAGGAATTGCGACTACGGAGCCCATGTGATGCAACTACTGAAGCCCACGTGCTCTAGAGCCTGTGCTCAGCAACAAGAGAAGCCACTGCAATGAGAAGTCCATGTACCGCAACTAGAGAAAGCTTGAACAGCAATGAAGACCCAGCACAGCCAATAAATAAATTAAAGTTGGGGGGAAAAAAGCTAAAGGAAAGCAGAATGGCTATGTGAATATCATGTAAAGTAGACTTCGGAGAAAAGAAAATGACCACAGGCAGAGAAGGACATTATATAATGTTAAAAGACTCAGTCTACCAAGACACACCGTGCCTGTGTATACAAAAATAGCTGTAAAAATGTGAAGCAAAAACATGATAGAATTGAAAGAAAAAATAGACAAATTCACAATTATAAATGAAAACTTCAACATTCCTTTCTCAACAACAGGCCAGACAGAAAATCCATAAGGATACAGAAAAAAAAAAAAACAATACCACCATCAGAAATAGGATGTAATTGGTATTTATAGAATACTCCACCCCCAAACAGCAGAATTCGCATTCTTTTCAAGTGTCCATGCAGCATATAACAAGATAAGACCACGTCCTGGGCCATAAAACAAACCTTGACATAATGCAGATTGTGTTCTTTGATCACAAAAGAATAGAATCAAAAATATAAAGCAATAACAGAAAGATAGGAAAACAATCAAAACACTTGGAAACTAAACAAAACATTTTGAGATAATCATAGGTCAAAGAGAAAGTATGAAAAGAGACAAAAATACATAGAAATGAAAGAAAATGAAGATACAACATATCAAAATCTGTAGGATGTAGCTAAAGCAGGCTCAGAGGGAAATGTATATCAATAAATGCAAATATTAGAAAAGAAGTCTCAAATCATTAATCTAAGCTTCCATCTCAAGAACCTAGAAAAAGATGAGCAAAATAAATCCAAAGGAAGTAAAACAAAGGAAACAGTTAAAACAAAAGTTCTAGCCAGCGCAATAAGACAAGAAAGTAAATTAAAAACATGTAAGAAAAGACTTCCCAGAACAAATAAGTGACCTCAACAAGATCACACAAGATTAACACACACAAGTCAATGTGTTTCTTATACAGGCAGACCTCAGAGATATTGCTCAGTTCCAGACCACCCCAATAAATATTGCAATAAAGCAACTCACACAAATTTTTTGGTTTCCCAGTACACATAAAAATTATGTTTACACTATACTATAGTCTATTAAGTGTGTAATAGCATTATGTCTAAAAAGAAAATGTACATACCTTAATAAAAATATTTTATTGCTAAAAAATGCTAACTGCCATCTAACAATGCAGGGTTGCCACAAATCTTCAACCTGTAAAAATGTCAGTA
The DNA here is from genome assembly GCF_027580195.1 of Bos mutus. Classification (NCBI taxonomy): domain Eukaryota; kingdom Metazoa; phylum Chordata; class Mammalia; order Artiodactyla; family Bovidae; genus Bos; species Bos mutus. Next base: position 155,334,048 of record NC_091617.1, on the reverse strand, counting down.
TCTTCAAAGCATGGTAAAGTGAAGTACAATAAAATGAGGTCTGCATGACTTCCCTGGTGGCTCAGACAGTAAAAGCGACTGTCTACAATGTGGGAGACCTGAGTTCAATCCCTGGGTCGGGAAAATCCCCTGGTGAAGGAAATGGCAACCCACTCCAGTACTCTTGCCTGGAAAAACCCATGGACAGACGAAGGAGCCTAGCAGGCTACAGTCCATGGGGTCTCCAAGAGTCGGACACAACTGAGTTACTTCACCTTCTTTTTTTTCTTTCTTGAACTAGCAATGAACACGACACTGTTATAGACTGAACTGTCTCCCTTCAAAATTCATTGTTGAAGCCCTAACCCCCAGTATGACTGTATGTGGAGGTAAGACCTTTCAGGAGTGATTAAGGTTAAATGAGGTTATGAGGGTAGAACTCTGATCCAGTATGACTGCTGTCCTTACAAGAGACAGAGGTACCAGGAGTGCACACAGAAGAAAGACCAAGTGAGGAGAGGGGCCTTGGGAGGAACCAAGCCTGCAAACACTTTGATCTCACACTTCCAGCCTCCAGATTGTTAGAGAATAGACTGCTGTTGCACAAACTGCCCAGTCTGTGATATTTTGTTACGGCAGTCCTTGCAGATTAATGCAGACACCAAAACTAAAAATATCACATAACAATTGCTCACAAAACACTGAAACACCTAGGAATAAACCTAAGAAAACATACACAGCACCACAGTGCTTGCATGCATGTCAAAAACTACAAAATGCTGAAAGAAATCAAAGAAGATCCAAGTAAACGGAGAGACATACCATGTTCACAGGTTGAAGACTCAAGAGACTAAAAGATATCTATTTTCCCAACACTGATAAACAAGCTTAATGCAATTCCTAGCAAAATCACAACAAAAGTTTTTGTAGATACAGACAAGATTACTCGAAAATGTAGAGAGAAAGGCAAAGAAACTCTAACAGCTAAAACAATTCTGAAAAAATTTTCAAAGTTGGAGGAATCAGGGTGCCCACTTTTAAAACTTACCACATAGCTACACAAGCAGGACAGTGTGGTGGTGGAGGAAGGGTGGGCACCCAGCCCAACAGAACAGAGAACCCAGAAGCAAGTTCACACAAGTGGTGAAAAAGCAATTCAGTCTTTGAACAAACGGTGCTGGAGCAACTAGACATCCACAGACAAAGGAATGGAACAACATTAATGTCACACCTTACACAAAAGTTAACTCAAAACAGGTCACAGACTTAGGTATCGAACTACAAAACTTTAATAAGAAGCTGGGGCAAATCTTTGGGACCCAGAACCAGGCAGAGCTACTATGTGCTCTGTGCTAAGTCACTACAGTCCTGTCTGACTCTGCGACCCTATTGAAGAAGGAATTCATAGGGCCTGGACTCCATCTTAGGCCTGTTCATGCTGATCATGCTTGGCCACCTTCCCAATGGACTCTGAACTCTGTGGTTAGTGCCTATGAAAACAACACCAGAAGGATAAGACCCCCTCCAGACAGGGGAGCCTTGAAGATCGTATCTATGTTACTCATCACCTAAGAGAAGACATACACTAATCACTCCTTCCTCCAGACAGGCCATAAATTTTTGTGTATCTATCAGAGTGTAACCTTGGGTTTATTGATTATTGGCTAATTGTTTGACTGAGCACATGAGCATGTGAATGATGGGGTTATTGGGATTGTATTTCCCTTGGTTTATGTAAGTCTCAAGGAATTTGGGGTGGTGGGTTCAGACACGTACACATGGGGTATAAAAGATTTTCACAAATGCTGGTCGGGGTCCTTGGCTAAGAGGAGACTCTGCCTTGGGCCCGCCGGTGTAATAAACTGCACTCCACTATCTGCATTGTCCTTCTGAGTGAGTTTGTTTCCTGGAAAGCGTGGCTACAACACTATGGACCCTCAGTCCATGGGGTTCTCCAGGCAAGAATACTGGAGTGGATTGCCATTTGCTTCTCCAGGGGATCTTTCCGACCCAGGATTCGAACCCGCATCTCTTATGTCTCCCGCATTGGCAGGTGGGTTCTTTACCACTAGTGCCACCTGGGAAGCCCAGAATTATTTTATGTAACACCAAAACTAAATCCACAAAAGGACAAAGGAATGAATCAGACCTCATCAAAATTAAAAACTTTTACTCTGCAAATAGACCTATTAAGAAGACAAGATGGTCTGCTATGGACTGGGAGATGCCTGCAAAGCACATGTCCGACAAAGGACTGGTATCTAGAATAACAGACATGCTCAAACTCAAGATTAAAAAGACAAAGGCCCCAACCAGGAAATGGGCAGAAAGACACTCTTCACCCAGGAGCATGCAGCTGCATGGAAGAAGAGAAGCGTCACGGCCATCAGGGCCAAGTGTGTGCATGCTCAGTGGTGTCAGACTGTTGGCGACCCCATGGTCTGTAGTCGCCCTCCTCAGTCCAAGGAATTTTCCAGGCAAGAATACTGGAGTAGGTAGCCATTCCCTTCTCCAGTGGATCTTCCTGACCCAGGGATCGAAGCCAGGTCTCCTGCATTACAGGCAGATTCTTTACTGTCTGAGCCATCAGGGAAGCCCATCATAGCCATCAGGGAAATGCAAATTAAAAACCACAGGGATCAGCTCTCCACACCATTCAGAATGGCTAAACAAATGGTGACCCTATCAAAGGCTGGTGAGAATGTGGAGAAACCGGCCTCCTCAGGCATGGCTGGTGAGAATAAAAAAATGGTGCAGAACAGTCTGGCAGCCACCCCAGGACTCAATGACTGCACTTCAGGGCATTTATCCAGAGAAACGGAAATCCAGGTTCACACAGAAAGCTATACACCAATGTTTAGAGCAGCCCCCAACTGGACCAAGCTGGGGCTCCTGGCAGTAAGCAGGTAAGAGCCTGGGTCCAGTCACCAGGGAACCCACACAGCACAGGACCCAACGGGAGTAGCTATGTGTCTCTAGGAGCTGGAATAAGTGGTTAAAAGTCAATCCTGACTCATAGGGTTCCACATAAAGGCACTCTCAAGATGACAACACTACAGAAATGGGGGCAAAACCAGGGCTGCTGGGGTTAGGGAGGCGGCGGAGTGGGGCCCGGCGTGGCTGCAGGGGATGGGCAGGCACGCTCCCATCTCAACTGTGGGGTCCACATCCCCCTAGTGCCTGCACCCCAGAACTGTAGGATGTGGCCAGTGGGGAGGCTGGGTGTGAGTCTCTGCATTACCTGTTACCCCGTGAGTGTGTGGTGACCCAGAAATACTGTTTAACTCAAAAGCCAGCCCCCCAGGCCAGCTCCCCACATGCTCTGGGCTGGTTCCCACCACCAGCTCCGTTCCCCACCCCCACTCTCACTACCCATGACGTAGGGATGGGCCCCTAGTGCACTGCATGCGGAAGCAGTGAGAGGAGCAGGGATGACTCTCCTGCCGGATGAATTTCCTGCCGGAAATTACCAGGATCCGTAATTTCTAATTACAAGCAAGCCTGTAGAGCTCCCTTTTAACCAGGAAATTAAAGCAGCTGAACAAAAATCGATATAACGTCAGCTTGACCTGGCAAGGCCATAAAGTGCCACGTGGTGGGGCTGGGCTGAGACAGGGGAGGAAAGTCCAGCCCTGTCCCCAGCCTGGAGCCCCTGAGAAGCCCCACCGCCCAGAGCCGGGATGACTGGCGCTCCAGGGAGGGGGAACACCCCTGGGTGTGGAGGCCCCTCCCAGGCCAGGTGGACGGTTACCAGCAAGGCCCACAGTCAAGCCAGGAAGCAATGGTGCTCCCTGCAGAGGCTGCCGCTCCAGAGGGGAGGCCTCACCAGTGGGTCCCAGTGAAGGAGGGCCCAACCCACCACCTCCGGACAGAGGTCTGGTGCCTCTGGACTGCCCCTCCCGCCCAGCCGTAGGCGCAGTCACACACGCCCCATGGGCCTGAGTCCAACTCAGCCACCCTGCTCAGCCACAGTCCCCAGTGTTAAGCCTGGGGGACCCTCCTGGGGAGGCAGGGCAGAGACCTGCCTGCTCGGGTGGACACAAACAGCCACAGGCCCTGATGTCCTTTCCGAACCCCAGCCAAAAATCCCTCTTCTGAACATGAGGGTCTCTTGTGCTTGGAACTTTCTCCCTGGTCAGCTCTGGCAAGGGAGTCACCAGGGCAAGGCTGACCCGGCACCCTTGGACAGAGGGCTGGACTTCATGGAGCCGCCACACCCCAGGGAGGCCCAGTTCCCAGCAGGTGGAGGCTGCACCAAGAAGCCCAGTGACAACCCTCCACAGGCCCATTCTCTGGCTAGTTCCAGCTCACTCAGAGGTCCTGCCCTGGCTGAGGCACCGGGAGTCCAGCCTGAGTGTGTCCCAGGTCTCACTTTCTTCTCAGGAGACAGAGGACTGGATAGAGGGAGGGGTCGGGAAAGGGGCTGACAGGCACCAAGGTCAATAAACCCTGGAGCTCCGCTCTCATCTGCTCCCACAGAGAGCTGTCCCAGGAGCAGGACCCATTGCAGGAAGGCCTGTCGGAGGGCACAGGAAATGCTCAGGACCATGCCTCCAGCCTTCCCGGGACCTCAGCCAGTGTAGGGGATACCCAGGGCCCCGAGAGCTCCTGCAGAAGTGACGGGTAGCCAGGCTGGCCTCGGAGACCCCAGAGGTCTCACTGGACTTGACTGCACATGCCCGCTGCACTGCCCAATGTGGGCAGCATTCGCAGCCCCAACCTGAGCCCTGCAAGAGAGCTGCACAGGTTGGCACCAGGCAGCCAGATTGTGGCCCTCGGCCTCCCTGCCCTCTGAGCCTTCCCTCCCTGTTCCCGCTCAGTCCAGAGAGTCTGGCTAGACATGCCCCTGCCTGCAGCGTGTCTATGGTCTGGGTCCCGGGAGGGGTGGCACTGCTGGCCGGGCGGGCACCAGGAGGCCTGGCCAGGACTTCTCCTCCAACCCACCCTGAGGCTTCCCTCCGCCAGGAAGTGAGCCCGAAAGCGGAGCTTACCTGAGAGTGGACCGGGAGGCCCAGGCCCCGCTTGTCGGAGACGATGAGGGTGATGACGGTCTTGAGAACAGTGGCGAGGAACGTGTTGATGCCGAAAACCAGGGCACGGAGCTCTTGAGAAAGAGAAGCCGCGATCTGAAAACTTCACAGGGAAGCGGGCCGAGGTCAGATGGCCGGGGTGAGACGCGCCCAGAGATGCAGAGGACGCAGCTAGGTGGCAGTGCCCTCAGGCAGCCAGAACAGCCGCAGGTCCACCGAGGCTGCAGGGCTTGCAGGGAGACCATGAGGCCCACGCAGCGCCTGGGCTGCCCACCGCCCTGGGCCTGTGCCTGAGCTGTACATCCTCCCTTCATGACCCATAAAAGGAGTGCAGAGCCAGGCGCAGAAGGAAGCCCTAGGAGACAAAGCCTCCTGGAAACCCTGGGACAAAATAAGTTGTCATCATTACAGGGCTCTCAGAAAACTGTCCCCCTGAAAGCAGGGTGTTAACACAACCACAGGCACAGACGGGCACGAGGAAAATTCCGGATTTAAAGTGCTTTGCTGTTAAATGAGTCAGTAAATTAGAAAAAGACCCATAAAACAAATAAAGAAGCAAGAGGAATTAATATGCTCAGTGCTTCCAGCGCTCTGCACAGAAATTACCATTTGAACACACTTTCAATTAAAAGCCCCAAAGTGCCTTAAAAGAAACTAGACAGGAAACATTCTCAAGTTCCGAAGAATGAGTGAACAAAAATAGCCAAGAAGCCTTACATAGAATGACAAAGGCTGGGGAGCTTCTGCTGGGGGTACGGGAGGGTTGGGACGACAAGACGTACATGAAGTGCCAGGGTGGGCAGGCACACAGTAACTCAAGCGATAGATTAACTCCTGGCAAACAGGAGCCCAGCCAAGTTCCACGGGTACAGGCAGAACAAGACGCCACCTGTGCAACTGGGGGAGATGCTGCTGCCAGAGCTCCACGAGTGGGATTAAAGCCAACGGTAACACGGTTACACACTCTGTGAAAGGCCCCACCACCACACCCACACGTGGGCTGCAGACGACCGGGGAATAGGAAATCCCAGCGGGAAACTCATGGGTGTGAACTGGCCAGGACAGCAGGAGGGGCCGCTGGCCCACGAGCCACCCTCCGCCCGCCATGCAGGCTGTGCGCCTGCCTAGCTGTGTCCGCAGCATCTCTTAAACCCTTTCCTTTCATGAACTCTGACCTGGCTGGCCCACTTCCAGAACCACCTGAGGCCATTATCAGAACTTCAGAAGAAAAATGTAGGTGAGAGGGTGAGGCTTCTGAGCTACGCGTCTCAAGGAGATACTTGAGACGGTGGCCTTGTCACCAGGAAGACCAAAAACAATGCCCTCTGGACACAGAGCCTCAGACTTATGAGGTGGGGGAGCGATGACCCCGGCAGCCTGACACCCACATGTCAGCCACGGGGCCTGAGGGGGGGCCTGTCTCATATTTGACCCTTTCTGCATCGTATTTGATCTTTCTGCTACAAACACCCATGGCTTTTACAATTGACACACGAGACACGAGGTGTCCTGAGAGAAGTGAGGGGAAGACACCACGGGCCCTGGCGCCCTCTCCACAATGCTGGCGGCGGCAGGAGAGGTGGGGCGCTTACGGGCTGAGAGCAGGTCAGGACGGGAGGATGCAGCGTCCCGCTCGTGTGGGAGGCCAGGCCCGGGGCCACGTCCATAGGCAGTTGGGGAAGGCAGCCATGGCCACAGGGGCAGGAGGGCGGCAGAGCATAAACCGTGCCAGCAGGGCCAGGGTGTGGTCTGGGCGCCTGGGCAGCACTGGCCTAGGAAAGGAAAGGACCAAGTCTGATCCAGGCTTCCTCCCACAGACCAGGGCAAGCACGGGTCTGACGCGCAGGGGGACTATGAGGCGGTGCAGGGGAGCCAGGCCACCATGCCGTGGGCAGGGGGGCGGGCGGCAGAGGGGCAGGAGTCTGAGGACACCATCCAAGTTCAACCCAAGGTGGGGGCACATGTTCTCACATGGGTGTGACCAGAGTGGACGGTCCACGTCAGGACGAGGTGTCCCTGGGGAGACGGGGCGCAGAGGGGAACTGGAGGCAAACTGCTGGGGACAATGACAGGCCACCTGCTGGGTATGGATGTTGAGTATGTGTTGTGTGTCACATGCGTGGTGTGAAAACGTGTGTCTGGGGTGAACACATGGTGGGAGAGGTCTGGTTCACAGGGTGCACTGAGGGGTCAGGAGCCAGACCCAGCGGGACGTGGCGGGGAAGGTTCTGGAAGCCACAGTGGGTCGGCAGGAAGCTCTTGGGACATCCCCGGGCAGTTGCAGGAGCGTCGCCAGGGGTGTGAGGAACCACGGGCATCAGGGAAGGTCTCCTTTGGGCAGAAGGCCAGCTGGGTCACCCAGTTGCTGCTGTGAGCCGCTCTGCCCAGAAGCGGGAGAGGGCGGGAGTGGCCTCAGAGTCACCCATGACAGGACCTCAGGGCCGGGAGGCAGGACTTCAGAGGTCCAGTCTGTGTGGACACCAGAGGCTCATGGGGGGCGCAGAGGGGACACCCACACAGGCCAGACTCCTCGCCCAGCCTTAGGGTCCTGGCAGCTTGGACAGGGCATGCTGTGGGCAAGGCGGCTCCTGGCTAAAGGCACTTGGGGCTCATGCTCCAACATGAGCAGTACATACCCTGCTGCTCCCCATGGAACCTTCTGGAAGGAGGCCTTCTGCTACATACCGTCCATGGCCCTCCAGCCACCCACCACTCCTCCCCCTGCCACTTCCAGTTTCTCAGGCCACCTGCCAGCCCCAGCCCGACTCACGTGGCGATGGGCACCAGGAACTGGTAGGAGCCGCGGAAGAGCACGAAGGCCGCGTAGCACAACCAAATGTCGTCAGTCTTGTACATGAGGAACACCAGCCCCGCCTGCAGCACCGTCACCACCGCGATGACCAGCCTGGCCCACAGCGCCCAGCGGATCTTCACGAAGCCCGCGGCGAAGGAGGTGAGGGCACCTGGGGAGACAAGTCGCGTCACGGCCATCCCGGTGGTCAAGGTCGCCGCCCCAGGGGGCGGGGCGTACCTAGCAGCGTGGAGGCAGCGTCCGCCGCGCCGTTGTAGACCCTGGTGGTGTCCGTGGTGGGGTGAACCACGTTCCACAGGATGTGCACGTAGTAGACGATCAGGTAGTAGCCGGCGGAGTTGAAGACCCACCAGAGAGACCAGAGGCGCAGCTGCGGCAGCCGCACCGCGCGGCCCAGCTCTCCCGGCATGCGCACGAACGTCGAGTCCCGCCAGGCGGCCGGCAGCCAGCCCGGCTTCGCGCCCGCGGCCTTCGCCTGGCCCGGGTTCATCTGGTCCAGCTCAGAGGGCGCGGCCCCGGCAGGTCCGGGGACTCCGCGGTTGAAGAAGAGGCTGCGCTTGGGGCGCTTCAGGAAGAGCGCCAGCACCAGGCTGAAGGTGAGGAAGGCCAGCGAGATGTAGTTGAGCGTGGAGAAGGCGACCCTGCCTACGGTGACCAGCAGCTGGCCCAGCACCGAGCTGGTGAAGACGCCCAGCAGTACTGAGGCCCGCGAGTAGCTGGCCATGCGCTGGTAGCGGGCAGGGGGCACCAGCGAGAAGATGTAGGAGGAGTAGGCAATGCGGGCAGCCATGGTGATGCTGAAGAAGAACTCCATGAACTGCATGTGCAGCACGGTCGAGCCAAACAGCAGCAGGAGCCACACAGACACGTAGCTCAGGCCTTGCAGCAGCAGCACCGGCTTGTAGCAGAGGTAGTCGGTCAGCAAGAAGATGGGCACCAGCACGGCCAGGTATGAGTAGGACAGCACCGGCGTGATCTCGTTGGTGACCTGTGGGACAGCACATGCATGACCCCCAGCCCCAGAGCATGGTCCTTGCTGTCACGTCTGCTGGGCTGGGCCTAGCACTTGCAAGCCCCACATGGACCCCATGCACCCCCAAGTCACCCCGTCTTCTGTGCCCCTTTATCACAGTGCCCCATCAGGACTACGTGACGAGTACTGTCCTTCAAACAGGTGCAGCACTTAGGGCTATCCAGGGCATCCGAGGAAACAGAGAGACGCACAACCAGACCCCCAAACGTGTTCCACTCTGATTCCATCCCCAAGGGCGTGCTCCTCAGGAAGCAGTTTGGTATTGACACCTGCAGAGCGCTGGTAAGTGTGCTGAAAATAATCAGTAACTACATGCTAAGCCACGGTGATCCAGTCTTGTCTCTAATGAAATAACATGATAGGATTTCACCTTAAATCTAACAATATAGAAAACAGAGCTGTGACTAATCTACACTCTTGCCAGCAGCTGAGGAAGGCCTTCAGCGGGCTGGTCTCACTCGGTCCCAGGGCACAGGGGACGCTACAGCCACCCTTGCACCAGCCATGCAGGAGAGCAAAGATGGGCCCTCACCCCCACCTGTCAGGCAGGACTAGGAGCTGCCTCCATGGGAGCCAGGACTCCCAGCTTCACCAAGGGAGCTGTCCATGGCCTTGGCCATTCAGCTCTCCACTCAGACAGGGCCAACCCAGCAGGACACTCCCTCCTGGGCATGCAGGGCAAGGCCACAGCCACAGACCCCCTTGGGATGCGAGCCAGATGTCTTCCCACTGCCCAGGAAGGGGCACCCTGGGCCTGCCCCCTAGGAAGAAGTCCCAGCTTTTGAGAGACCCAAGTCTTTGGCCCCGCCGCCCTTTCCTGGGGGATGCACAGGGGAGGGAGCCTGTGCTCAGAGCCTTTCCCGAGGCCCAGCTGGGTGTTTAGCAGGTGGTCTCCTACAGGAATCCAAATGACCCCACCTGACCCTCCCAGGGGCCTCATCTGACCCCAAATGACCCTCCCAGGAGTTCCATCTGACCGCAACTGACCCTCCCAGGGCCTAGCCAAGGCTCAGACCAGCCAGGGGCAACAACAGGTGAGCCTCTGGCCTTGTTGGGCTCTCAGAGGCTTTGGCCTCCCTTGGTTCTCACCCAACTCAGGGCGCTAACCCTGACTGCGCCTGACCACCTGCTAACACCAAGGCCCACTTCACAGATGCACCAAGGGCCCAGAGCTGAGCCCAGGTCAGCATGCGGGGCCCAGCTGAGCCCACCGCTTCCTGGAGGCTCACCCATGGTTTTCTGCAGCCATCATGTCTGTCCACCCAGAACTTACAGCCTAACTGGCTAGGCCTCGGCACTGCTTCTCAGTCTATGCTCGGGACCCCAAGCTGGCCACACACTCACTGCCTCCAGGGCTCCCCATCCGCTGGAAGCCACCCAAAACTGAGCACTAGAACTTTGGGACAGTCCAAGACAGTCTTGGTACAAATCTGTTCTCAGGGGTGCTGAGAAACCAGTGCTGGTCCCAGAGCCATGGGGGCTGGCTACAGGGTCAGAGCCTTGTTTATGGAAAATTCCGGGAACATCAAACAACCCCTATTAGTGGTCGAGCCCTCTTGGCAGGCAGCTTGCACAGCTGCGGGGCCTTGGGGTCAGAACCGCAGGAGGCCAGCCGTTCTTCCTTGTCCCCTCGCTGCTGCCCAGGCCCTGGATCCGCGTTCTCCAGCTGGGCAGGCACGCAGGCCAGGGGGCAGACCCATGTTGTATTTGGGAACTGCGGGCAGCACGGCACCCATGGAGTCCCTGTGGCAGGTGGCATGAGGGCCGCCTCATCCTGGCCCACCCAGTGTTGCTGGGCCATGTTCCCAGCACCTCGGTGTGGACAGGCTTAGATCCAGACTGACAGGCAGGACAAGGAAGCCATGCCCACACCCGGATCCGGGCAGCCAACAGGAGGCTTAGCCGGGGCGCCATGGCAGGCAGGACAAGGACAGGATGCCATGGGCTCTGAGGACCATGGGACAAGGGGTGCAGGGCAGGGCCAGGCCATAGGTGACCAGAATTCCAAGAGGAGTGGCGTCAACAGCCTATACCTGGCTGCACCCAGAGGGGTGCAGGAAGCAAGGGCAGGACAGGGGCTGTCACACCAGTGACAGGCAGGGTCAGCTGCGGGCCAGCAAGGACTACTGTGTAAAACGTCCTGGGCCGGGGTCATCGTGGAGGTGGGGGCGTGCTGCAGGACCCAACCCAGGCAGCTCAGGAGCAGAGGAGTCACAGGCTCCAAGGTGCAAAACAAACCTCATACCCGCCAGGAAGTGCTTCATGAACCAAAGGGCAGCCAGGGCGGGGGCGGGGGGTACCAGATGTGTGTGCAGGCAACACTCAGCACAAACCAGGAAGAATGGGGCTGAGTTCACAGTGAAACTGCGGCCCAGAGGACGTGGCAAGTGGGGAGGAAGCTGGTGGACAGGAGACACCGGGCCTCCCAGTGCCAGAAGCCCACCAGGCACAGGAAGGCAGATGCCCGCAGAGGGGGAAGCTGGCAAGGCCAGGCTTGGGGACAGCCAGGAACATGAGACGCCACAGCAGAAATCAAGGAAATCCAAGCCCGGCAGCAAGCCCTTCGTCTATCAGATGGGCACAAACTCAACACCACTTTGTGGGTGCTGATGAAATGGAGTCAGGGCCCGGTCTCGCGCTGCAGAGGGTGGAAGCGACTGCAGCAGCGTTTCCCCTGGGGGATGGGATGAGCTGGAGACCTCAGAGACCCTTGGAGCAAGGCGGGGGAGGGGGTTCTTGGTGGTTTGAGTCCCTGGGTAGTATCAGCCTGTATCTATGTGGGAGAAGTGACTGTGGCCACAGACCCACCAGGCTGTCCCCAAACAGGCCTCTGCCGATCTCGGGTCACATCCAAGGCCTGGTGGGCAGCTTAATTTCTGGAACCTACTATTTAAGCGCTAACTTGTGACCTGAGAGGGCAGGCAAGTGGGAGTTTACTATAGCGATTTTCCTTGTAGTTATTTTAATGGAGCGTCCCACGGGGCTCACTCCTAAGTCATCTTGGCAGTGGACGACAGGCCCTTGCAGAACACAGTGGCGTCCAGGGAACCAGCCAGTCAGTGAATGGGGGACATGCCATACCCAGTGCTGGAAGGAGGCAAGGCCCCCCACCCCAGACTCACCTGGGAAGTCACCCCTCTGGCCGTGGGGTTGGAGCCCTCACACACACATGGCTTTGAGCCCAGGCATGACGCCAGGGCACACGGGTGTGTCTGTTTCCCAAGAGGGCTACTTTGAGGGGGCAGGCTCGTATGCATGGCGATTCCATATGGCTTAATTCTGGGGTCACTGAGGGGTGGGGGCCAAGCCCTGGACCAGGGAGAGGCAGGAGCTCCCTGAAGAAATCAAGCAGGAAATCCCCGTGGGACCCAGTGGGGTCCAGCACCAGTGGCAGGGGGTGTGGAGGCCAAGGTCACCCTGCAGGGGACAGACGGGGTTAGGGTAAGGCTCTGGGGTGGCAGGTGGTCCTAAGGAAAGACGAGGAGGGGTGGTGAACAGACCCTGACCATGTGCTCCATCAACCAACGGACTCTGAGTCCTCTTGATTTATTTTATGGAGACGGAAACCAGCAGGGACGTTGCCTGCTGCTGCTTTTACTCTGACGCAAGACTCCCATGGGGTATAAGCTTATTAGTCGGGTTCCAATGAGATCCTTTGTCCTTGTTGCTAAGCAAAAGGCAAATTCCTTCTGTAATCCCTCTCCGCAAACAGGCCTCTACTGGAAGCAAGGGCTCCACAGATGGGTGGGCAGGCAGATGAGGCCCCTGGGCTCTGCCCCAGAGGCCCACGGCGGGCACAACCCCTCCACCAGACCTGCCACCACCCCACAGGGACTGGTGGCTGCCAGCGCCTGCAGCCGTGCAGCCCCCGTGCTCCGGCCCGTCCCACCCGCATGCGTGCCCAACGTGCCTGAGTCTGCGTGAAGTTCTTGTCGGGGCCCAGGAGGTAAGGCGTGATGAAGCTCTCCCCAGGCCGCATCTGGGCCATGAAGCCGTAGAAGCAGAGGAAGAACACCAGGCACCACCAGGACTGCTGCTCATGGCCGGGCTGGGGCTCTGCTGGCATCTGCTTCTCCACCTCTGGGACAGAGAGCGCCATGCTGCCAGGAAATGGACGGGACATCGCACCTGAAGGGGAAGCTAGAGTCAGGGTGGCTCAGCAGACAACTGCAGCCGCCTCCCCCAAAAACTTTGCGGTGACGGGCTCCCCACCACACAAGTCATTCAACCAGAACTCACATCACACAGAGGAAGGGGCCCCCAGCCCCAGCCCTACGCCCTCAACCTGGAGCTTGTGACCATCCAGACGCCAGGCCCACCCAAGCTAGGGTGTCACCACCTCTGAGGGCTCCAGGGCCTTAGATCCATAGAGTGGCAGGAACCACGTGGGGCCCATAAATGCTAAATAACCGAAAGTAAATGCAATTTAAGATACAGGTCCCCAGGGACCCCAGGGTCCAGTCATGCGCTCATAGTGCCACCTACTGTGGGCCAGTGGGCAGGCAGGACCCCTGTGCCCTGCCCCAGAGGTCCAAGGCAGACACGACCCCTCTGCCGGACCTCCCACTGCAAGGTCTGATGACTGCTCTTGTGGCTGGAGTCTCAATGTCACATCACCAGGCATGTCCATGTGCCAGGCACAGCAGAGGAGCAGTCCTGAGACAGCCAAGAGGAAAGGGGTAGGAAGAGGCCCTGCTGGGCACACAGCCCCTCCGGGAGGCCAGGGACACATCTGGGGAACAGCACAGAGGTCCATGATGGGGGCAGCATAAGACCCCTCCCACCTCCCCGGGCAGGCCTGGGCCACGCTCAGCAAGGGAGCTATGGTCTGATGAGCAAGTTCTTCCTTCCTCTCTCGTTCATTTCCGTGAGGAAAACGGGGCAGGGGTGTCACAGCAGTAACCCCCTGGAGAAGCCGAGGTTGGTGGGTTTATTTGTGAGGCTACAAGGAAGGCAGCAGCGGCCCGGGGGGTTACTGGGTCCTAGGACCTGGTCCCAGCCTTCTCAAGAACTAAGTGAAACACCAGCCAAGAAGGGGGGCCAGAAACCCCCGGGAGATGTGGCTTCCCGGAGAGCACACAGGCCAAGTGGCTCCAGCAGAAAGACTCTGTTTAAGGCGGGCACACACGGCCCCCACTCCAGCCCCAGGACTCCCCTCAAGCCCACTCATGACTCCTGGGCCACTGCTGCCTGAGTGCCAGGAAAACGGAGACCCTCAGTCAGCTGAGCACCCAGCCTGGGGTAAACAGCCAAGAACTTACAAAACACAGGGCCCCCAGGAGTGGGTTCCCACACTCTCTGTCCCTAGGGTCCCCAGGAGCAGGGTCCTACAGGCCACCATGCTCCCAGCCCCCACAGGCTCAAGAGTTCAGGAGTCCCCACGCTCCCTGTCCCCAGGGGCTCAGGGGTCCCTGTTCTGAAAGGTGTTGTCTCCAGAGTTGACAGAGATTCCCTACCTGGTGCCCCCGAATTCTGATTCCCAGGGCAGAAATCTCAGACTCCAGAGCACACCAGCTTCTTCATTTCTACTTCCTGGACTCCCACAGCTTCTGAAGCCTGAGGCGGTGCTTCTGAGAGTCCCATGAGAGTGAGAGGCTGTCAGTAGGTCTGGGGCAGGAAGGACTCTGCTCCCTGACACGCCCCCCCTACCCCTTCCTCCCCCGCACTCCCAAACAACAGGAGCTGATGACAGCTCCACCCCCAGTATCTGAGGCCAGCACCACAACCCCCAGCGCTCAGACACCCCGGCGCCCAGCCCTAAGGGTCCCAAGAGTTCTCAGGGTCACAACAGAGTGGTGGACCACTGCCCTCCCCAGCAGCACAGATCTGCAAGAGTCCACACCCTGTGATGGCCAGGGAGCTGGTGAGGGGGTGGGGGGCAGGTCTGCAGACCCTCGGGGTTTACATGGGGGCTCTGGGAGTGTCCCACCAGCTGCTCCCCTCCAGGCCACCCCATCCCTGCAATCTGGGGAAGCTGAGCTCGCTGCTGGAGTCCCTCACCTTCCTCCCCCAGCCAGCGAGAGAAGCCTGGGTTCCTCAGCCCCTGGACCACAGGATGAGGAGGGCCCAGGCTCACCTGCGCCTCGTTCCTCTGGGCTGCAGCCTACTGGTTGGTGGGTCTCCTTCCCATTTACCTGCCTCTGCACAAACTTCTGCTCCAGACGACACAGGCACAACCTCAGGCCTGCTCCTCCCTGGGGTGGCAGAAAGAAAGCAGCCTTCTCATCTGGACTAGGGTGCTGGGGAGGTCAGGGAGGTCCACTGACCACTCCAGAAGGAGGGACCCAGGCTGCCTCTGTGTTTTTCTGTGCCCTGGTGTCAGGGACCCACTCTCCAAGGACGAGCCAAGACGCCCACCCCAGACAAAGGCAGCCGCCTGTCCTAAGAAACATCTACGGCCTGGTGGACAGCCCAGTGACCCTGGAGCCCAGCCCCGCCCACCCCCCACCCCCATCCCGCCCCACGCCAGGGGAGCAGAAGCAACAGTGAAGACCTGGAAAGCTCAGAAGGTCCCGAACCCTGTGGGGTTCCCTTCAGAAATGGTCACTTTCATTTCTGCTTTATGTTTTCTCCTGAGTGTCACTTAAAGATCTGCCCCTCCCACCCACACGAGGCCCTCGTCCAACTTTGGGGGTGGGGGTCACAGTCCTGGCCTGTCCTGCGCCAGCACCTCTTACACCCCATGTAAGAGGCCTTGCAGAGCTGTGAGAGCGGGCCTCGAGGCAGGCTGACCTGTCACTCATCACAGGCCTCACCGAAGACAGAGTGCTAGGCTCGAGGGGCTGGTGTCCTGGCCGCTGTGAGACCACCACCCGGGGCCATAAGCGATGGCACTGATTTGCACTGGAGTGGCCAGGAGGCCGGGCCCATTTTGGAACACGTGTCCCCCCATGCACCACCCCACGTACTTCCCAAAGATTCCAAAGCAGGCAGAGGGCAGCCAGCGCATGCGCCCACAGCTGGACTGCAGGGTCACAGGGAGGGCTTGTGCCCATCCAGGGAGCACAGGCGGCCACACCAGAGCATAGGACCCAGGGGTGCAGAAGAAAGAGTGGACGCATAGCTGGGCTCTCCCTGGGGGGCCGGGCGCTGCCTGTGTTCCTGGCGGCCTTGGGGGCCTCAAGGATTACCCACCCTGTTCATTTATTCGACTCACATGAGGGCACTGCCATGGCTAAGATTAAAGTCCTCTTCCAAACACTCAGGCCCAGGAAGGAGAGCCGGAGGGACCCGTCATATACTGACGGCCACATAAACAGGGCACCCTGGGCAAGCGAGGTGCCCGAGCTCAGGGCAAGGAGGCAGGTGGGCCGCTGAAGGAAGCACTGCCCGGCACCTTGGCAAGCCGCAGGCAAGATGAGGACCTTCAGGAGAAGGTCCTGACCATCATCCTGGAAGGCCCCTTCTGACGACCCGTGCTCCCATCTGCGCCCTCCAGTTCTGTGCTCCCAGCACCTGGGAAGGCTGGAGACCCAAGACCAAGACAAACCAAACACCATGGCTCTCATCTGGCGCTTCAGGAGAGCCACCACTGTCTCAGGCTGCCATGTGCTCACTGAACAGAGAAAAGCCTTGTGCCCTCCAGATCACATGACAGTTTGTATTCCAAAGAGTAAAAAGGAAAACCATCTGGGCATCCCTACTGTGGACATCAAACCCACAAGTTGAAAACCCCCTGGACACGCTGGTCATCTCTGCCTAGCACAGATAGCTGTAACTTGGGGTCATTAAACCCATCAATACCCCCTCTGAAAGTAAGCATCCTGGCAGCGCCAGTTCTTGCAGTCCAGCAAAGGCCGCTGGGTGGGCTGCCCAGCCGAACCCCGCGGGCCTGGACACCTGGCTCCCAAACCCGCAAGGGGAGGCAGTTCTGCTGATTCGGTATGGGCTAGTGGGGAAGGGGGCCCAACAGGGAGCTCCAAGGACTATGGCACCTGCACGCTCTGGGTGGGCTGGAAGACAACTGCTTCCAGATTCCCGCTGGCGTTCTGAGACCTGCGGCCCGGACACCCGGGGGGCGAGGAATCCCATGAACACACGTGTGACGGTCACTCCCGAGGCTCTCTAGCACAGGTGGGGGGAAAGCGTGCCTTCCGGAGAGGTGCAGAGTGTCCCACGGCCCTGGACACTCTCCAGCACCCGGCTCCAACCGCGTCAGGAGCTGCTCCAAGGGGAAGATGTTCACACCTACAGACTCCAGACGCAGGAAACGACAAAGGCTTGGCTGGAGACCAGACACGCAGCCCGGCTCCCCCTCTTGCCCGGAGCCAGGCTCGGAGAATGCGCCGGGGTTGCCACGTGGGGCGAGGCGGCACGTGGGGCGAGGCGGCACATGGGACTCACTGCCCCCGCACTCATCTCCGGCGCCCCCGCGCCCAACCCCATCCCGGGACCAGGAGCCCCCAGCTCGTGTCCCCGCGCCCACCCCAGCACCCGCAGCTCCTGCACCTGGTGCTTTCCCCGAGCCCCAAAGCCCGGCCTGCGCGCACTCCGGCATTGTGAGCGTGTGACCCGCGCGCGCTCCCTGCAGCCCGGCCCGCACCTTCACAACCTTCCCGGACCACGCAGCCCCAGTACCTGCTCGCTCGCGGCCTCCCGGCTAGGGGCGGAGGACCACAGTGCCCACAATGCCCCGCGGCCGCTCGCTTCCGCTAGGCTGGGGGAGGGACGCGCCTGGCCCTGCCCCGCCACGCGTTGCCGGGACACACTGCAAGGTCTCCGACACGCCCCGCCACAGTCTCACCCAAGGTCCGAACCCAGCGGGCTCAGAAGTCCCGCGCGCACGACCCGCGGCAATTCGGAACGCAACCCCTACTCAGCCCACCCAGTCGCCGCCCCCTGGTCACGCGCCCCTGGTCGCCCAGGGTTGGCTACTCCCCGTGCCTCCACCCCGCCCCCGGCGCCCACCCCGGACCTCCTCGCGCGCAGTTCGCGCGTTCTTCGTGCCTACCCACCCAGCGCCGGACTCCCGTCACACTGGTCACAGCTCGCGGCTGTGCCGAAGGTCTCCGGACCGGGACTGGAAAGAGGCGTCCCCACCTCCCCCGCTGCGCCCCACCAACTCCTGGCTGCAAGTGTCCCTTGGACGAGGGCCGCCCCCTGACTTGTGCACCGCCTGTCGCGCAGACACCCCAGCAAGAAGTTCTCGAGCTTTATCTTTTAGATTCATTTATCCTGAGACGTGCTGTATGGCATCACCGACTCGATGGACTTTGAGTGAACTCCAGGAGTTGGTGATGGACAGGGAGGCCTGGCCTGCTGCGATTCATGGGGTCGCAAAGAGTCGGACACGACTGAGCGACTGAACTGAACTGAACTGATCCTGAGACATGCCTGCCCTCGCCAACCCACAAACTCGAGCCAGGGGCACTGGTCACTGAGCCAGGCAGGACAGCACTGTGGGGTTGGAAGGACCCCTGCCCCACTTACGTCGTAGGTGCTTCTGGACTCCATCAGCTCCTTCTATCAATCATGCGGGACTCGGGCAAGTACAGACTCTGCCCCCCCAACGCTGGGAGGCAGAGCAGATTGGGGGAGGGGTACAAAGACAAAGGAGTGGCCCAGAGGCCAAGTTGGACCAAGCAGAAGGTCCCTGGAGGGATCCCAGGAAGGGAACATCCAGTCCTGGTGTCTGGCTTCACAGCCTCCTGGCCAGTGCCTCCCCGACCCTGATCACAGCAAGACCAGCCCCCTGGACGTGGCCTGCCTTGTGCTGTGCAGTCTTTGACAGTGAAGGATGCTGGCAGGGAGGATGCTTGTGAGTCATGAGCAGGGAGGTTCAGGTGCCCAGGCTGTGACCCTCAGGCCGGAGCACTGAGAAGCAGCCCCAGTGGGAGGCGTCTCACAACCTCAGAAAGTGGCTGCTCCCTCCCTCTGCCCGAAAAGCTGGCACCAAGGAGCATGGCCGTTGGGAACCCAGCACTAGTCAGCCATCACAGTTGGCCAAGTTTGGGAACTGGGCCGGCCCAGAAAAGCAGTGCAGCCCCTCAGAGAGCAGGACGGACAGCACCCGGGGACCTGGTGTGCACAGGTGTGCAGAGAGCGGCTTCCCCCCGTAGGTGGGATCAGAGCTCCTCCCCCATGTCCCTCACCTGGTGGCCCCTCTCTGGCACTTGGGCGTGTGTGGAGTCCATGCCTTGCCTCATTCTGGTCCCTGGCCACACAAAGCCCAGGGAGCTGGCCGGAGCTGGGCTCTGGGTGGATGGAGGGGTCACACTCACCACTGCCCCCCACCACCCAAGATCTGGCCAGGGCTGCCATGTCTGGCTGGGCTATGAGCATTGTCACCAGAGGGGGGCAGCTACTCAGCGGGAAGAGGGAAGGGCTTCCAGAGTCCAGGATGTGATTCTGCTGCCAGGAGCGGCCTGGGCACCAGACTACGGCTCGCTAAGGCCCTGTGGGTGCAGCAGGCTGGAAAGTGAGGCTGCCAAGCAGTGGTGTTCATTGTTCAGTTGGTCAGGCCCGTCTGACTTTTGCAACCTCATGGATGGCAGCACGGAGTTTGCTCAAACTCATGTCCATTGAGTCAGTGATGCCATCCAACCATTTCATCCTCTGTTGCCCCCTTCTTCTGCCCTCACACTTTCCCAACATCAGGCAGAGAGATGTGCAAAAGCAGATGGTTTCGGGGCCAGCTCATTCTGGGGGATGGGTCTTGTGCTGCAGTCATCGTGGCTGTAAGGGGTGCTCTTGGCTTTAACGGTCTGCGTCAGATGTTTATGTACCTGCTCTGCACAGGGTCGGGGCAGCTGCTGTGGGGGGTGCAGAGGGAGTGAGAGTGGGTCCCCAGGTGGACCCTTACCTGGAGGGTCAGGATGGGCCCACAGCACTGAACCACAGTTTCACCAGCCTGTAGGCTCCAGTTATATCTGCTCCCAGAGATGGCCAGGATCTATAGCCCTGCAAGAGCCCTCCCTTCCAGAAGGGGTGCTCAAGAGGGTTCAGCATTGCAGCCCCCAGCCCATACCAGGCCCACCCAGCCCTGTTTCCCCCGCAGTGGGGTGCCCCAGTCTGTCAGTTCCAGGCGTCCCCAGCTCACCACTTCCTGTGACCCCCCCCCCAAATATATCCCATCCCCCTTCCATCCCCTTCCCTCCCCAGAACCAGGTAGAGCCCCATACCCCAGGTCCAGGTTGAGACAGCGAGGGGCCTGCCCATGACCGTGTAGGCCAGCCTGCCTGTCCACCTCTGGAACACAGCTCCTCCTAGGAGTGTTGTAGCCATGTGTTCCAGGAAACTCACTCAGAAGGACAACGCAGATAGTGGAGTGCAGTTCATTACACCGGCGGGCCCAAGGCAAAGTGTCCTTTTAGCCAAGGATCCCAACCAGTTTTTGTGAAAACCTTTTATACTCTAAAAGTGCAGGTGCCCAAATCCACCTCCCCAAATTCCTTGAAACTAATCTGAACAAAGGAAAAGAGAGATACAATCAAAGTTAACCCATGATTCATATGCCTTAAGCCTTGGTAGTTAACAGTAGATAATTATCAATAGGCCTGTGGTCAAACCCCAATAAGCATAATAGAATTTATGATTCTGTTCAGTTACACATAATTAGGGTATTCTTTTAGGCAATGTGGGCTTCCCTGGTGGCTCAGATGGTAAAGCGTCTGTCTGCAATGCAGGAGACCAGGGTTCGATCCCTGGTTTGGGAAGATACCCTAGAGAAGGAAATGGCAGCCCACTCCAGTACTCTTGCCTGGAAAATCCCATGGATGGATGAGCCTGGTAGGCTACAGTCCATGGTGTCGCAAAGAGTCGGACACGGCTGAGCAATGTCACTTTTACTTTCACTTTAGGCTAGGTAGAGTCTAGGTACGAGGCCTTGGGCTCTTCCATCCGGGGGGCCTGGGTTTCCAGTTGGTATGTCGTTTCCATAGATACTGGGCATATAGCTCAAAGTCCACAGTCTAGCCCAAGATGGAGTCCTGCTTTCAAGATGGAGCCTGTTCTGTCTGTTTCCTCCTTCAGGAGGACTTAGAGGGGACTTAGAGGGGGGCCCATCGTTAGGGATCCATGGCACCCTGTCTCCCAAAGCAGGGGACCTCTAGGATCTAATGCCTGATAATGTAAGGTGGAGCTGATGTAATAATAATAAAGTGAACATGACTGTGTTGCTCTTGAATCATCCTTAAACCATCCCCCCCACACACCACCCATGAAAAAGTTGTCTCCTACAAGACTGGTCCCTGGTGTCAGAAAGGTTTGGGATGACTATTCCCAGGCTTCGTGGGCTGGTGGTGGACTTCTCCCAGGACTTGCGGGTGGGTGGTGGACTTTCCCAGCTGCTAGCTCCTGCCTAGGCCCCTCGGGCTCTGTGGGAACACCGTAGCCTAACCCAAGGAGCCAGTACATTCCCAAAAGGAGGGCCCAGGGATGGGGTTTGGGGGAGACCTTGAGCTGCTTCTGCAGTATGTGAACCATGAACTTCCTGATGTTCAAGCTGGTTTTAGAAAAGGCAGAGGAACCACAGATCAAATTGCCAACATCCGTTGGATCATGGAAAAAGCAAGAGAGTTCCAGAAAAACATCTATTTCTGCTTTATTGACTATGCCAAAGCCTTTGACTGTGTGGATCACAAGAAACTGTGGAAAATTCTGAAAGAGATGGGAATACCAGACCACCTGATCTGCCTCTTGAGAAATCTGTATGCAGGTCAGGAAGCAACAGTTAGAACTGGACATGGAACAACAGACTGGTTCCAAATAGGAAAAGGAGTACGTCAAGGCTGTATATTGTCACCCTGTTTATTTAACTTATATGCAGAGTACATCATGAGAAACACTGAACTGGAAGAAACACAAGCTGGAATCAAGATTGCCAGGAGAAATAGCAATAACCTCAGATATGCAGATGACACTACCCTTATGGCAGAAAGTGAAGAGGAACTCAAAAGCCTCTTGATGAAAGTGAAAGTGGAGAGTGAAAAAGTTGGCTTAAAGCTCAACATTCAGAAAATGAAGATCATGGCATCCGGTCCCATCACTTCATGGCAAATAGATGGGGAAACAGTGTCAGACTTTATTTTTCTGGGCTCCAAAATCACTGCAGATGGTGACTGCGGCCATGAAATTAAAAGATGCTTACTCTTTGGAAGGAAAGTTATGACCAACCTAGATAGCATATTCAAAAGCAGAGACATTACTTTGCCAACAAAGGTTCATCTAGTCAAGGCTATGGTTTTTCCTGTGGTCATGTATGGATGTGAGAGTTGGACTGTGAAGAAGGCTGAGCGCTGAAGAATTGATGCTTTTGAACTGTGGTGTTGGAGAAGACTCTTGAGAGTCCCTTGGACTGCAAGGAGATCCAACCAGTCCATTCTGAAGGAGATCAGCCCTGGGATTTCTTTGGAAGGACTGATGCTAAAGCTGAAACTCCAGTACTTTGGCCACCTCATGCGAAGAGTTGACTCATTGGAAAAGACTCTGATGCTGGGAGGGATTGGGGGCAAGAGGAGAAGGGGATGACAGAGGATGAGATGGCTGGATGTCATCACTGACTCGATGGACGTGAGTCTGAGTGAACTCCGGGAGTTGGTGATGGACAGGGAGGCCTGGCGTGCTGTGATTCATGGGGTCGCAAAGAGTCGGACACGACTGAGTGACTGATCTGATCTGATCTGATCTACCTTCTACCCTCTACCCTCTTGAGCTGCTCTGAGGAGAGAGTGAGGAAGGACGTGTAGTCTTAAAAAATATTCACAACCTAAAAGTTGAGAGTTGTGTTTTATTCTATTCTGTGGGAATTCTTAAGACTTAAGTCTGGGAGGCAGCATCTCAAGTAACCCTAATAGAACAGCTCCGAGGAGGTGGGGGGAGCAGGAGAAGAGCCAGTTTTTGTAGTTTTGCAACAAAGGGCAGGTAGTCCGAACATCAAAAGATGTTTGATAATTAAAGAAAATGAAATATCCCCAGTCAAGGAATTCAGTGCTTTTCTATGGATGGGTGATGCAAGAGTCTGAGTTCACTGACCTCATTCCTTTGATGTGCACCTCAGCTGTGTGGGGCCAGCACCCCATGTTTTCACACCCTGAGTTTCCCCAGCATGGCTGCAGTCTGATGGCTGATAGATGGCAGGCTTCTTTCCTTCCTGAGTTCCCTCAGGGCTCACCGACTCAGATTGGAGGGATACAGTCACAAATAACTGTGACATCCTTGTTTACTGATACTCCATTTCTCAAACATGCACAGACCAGAGGGGCTGACCATCTCAACTGCAAATGCCCAGCAAGGCAGGGCAGGGAGGGGACAGGAGCCAATGGACCTCTGCTGAATGGGACCAGACTGAGGGGGCAGGAGCACAGCAAGAAGGAGGGGGAGAGATGGAGAGACAGAGATGCGCTGGGGAGGGGAGGAAGCAAGGAGGAGGAGGGAGGAAGACAGAGAGACATGGTGGGGGGTGGGACAGGTGGCAGTGCTCAACACAGAAGGGGCACAGGGCCATGGGCCTGCTCTGCACACCTTGGCCACCCCAGGGTCAGGGCCCCTTGGGGAACTTACGGCATCTGGCCTGGAAGGCGAGTGGGACAGACAGTGCATCCCCCCAAACCTCAACCTTGGTGACATGTCACCTCTGGAAGCAAGGCTGAGACCAGGTGCCAACATACACAGATACCCAGTGCACACACAGGCACCCAACGTGCACCTTCTGGGAAGGGTACCTCCAAGGCGCCCAGGGAGCCTCCCAACACGTGGTCAGGCCAGGGACCGGCTCTGAAGCACTGCTCTGCAGTGGAGCAGCCCCAAGGGTCCTGCCCCACTGGGAGCGTGTACTGGAGTCTCTGTGCCCAGAAGACTCAGGTAAAGGTTTTAGGAGGATTGAGGCAACTGCACGGGGAGAGGGACGTGAGGACAGGGCACCTCCCAGGCTCAGGGCACACAGTCGCGTGGCGTTGCTTTCAGATAGAGCATAGGAGTCCATGCTGGGGGTTCAGGATGTCAGGTAAGGGGACTTGTCCTCTCCCGGGGTGAAACGCAGACTTGAGTGGCCTCAACTCCACCCCAGGGTCATGGAGCCTTGGGCTGGCGAGGTTGTGTTAGGGAAGATGCAAACACGCTGAGCCCTGTCCGTGCAGGCGGGAGTCAGCTGTCTGGAGCACAGCTCTCTGAAGGTGTGCATGGCCTAGGGTGGGGGTGGGGAGCGGTGGTGGGGTCACCCCTTCACTTTGACCCAGGAGGACAGGAGATAATGGGGGGTTTGAGTCGTGCAAGGACTTGCCCAGCCCACTCCTGCCTTTCAGACATGGCCTGGTGGAGAGGTTCTGACAGTCACATGGTTTTGCACTAGAATACAGAAATGTGCAGGGTGATGTCACGTCCAGCCACGAGGGAATGCTGACTCTTGTGACAATATTCAAGAGGTCCACGGAACATGCATGAGTGTGTAGGAGACTTAAGTCCCATGATGAGTGCTTTTGATACTATTTTTATATAAAATGCTGTATGCATAGAGAGAACAGACATCTTTTTTTCCCCCCAAAATTTGGTAGAAAAGTTTAAAAGATGACACCAAATCAAGCTACAAATCAAAGTTCAAACCAATTTGAAGACATGAAAAATCACTTAGGCCAGGTTCTCGGATCTTAACTCCATAAAACTCAATGATACAGAACACTGCAGTCAAACCTGATTGGTTGAAAATTTTCAGTTGTTCTTCCCAAGGAGTCATGGGTCAAAGAGGAAGTCAGGCTTCTGGGGATAAACACCTGTCAGCAGAGTGGATGGGGCCCCAAGAAAGGGCCCATGGAAATTCCCTGTGAGAGCTTGTTCATTTCCTGGTGCTACTACTGAAATGAAAGCCACAGCAGTTAACTCAGAAATGGGACAAAATGGACAAGCAAAGTACGGAAAGAAGGAGAAAAACAGAAATTCATTCATTGGAAAGCACATACAACTTGTTTTTTTAAAAGTCCAAAAGGTAGTTCCTCAAAAGACTAAAATAACACGGCATAAGGAGTGCTCCGGTCAATTTGACCAAGAAACAGAGTAAAAGCAGGTATCCCCCGAAACGAATGGGGCTGACGGACAGCGCTTACAGTCTGGGGGGTCTGTGCACAACCCCCTCCCCCAAGGACCACTGTGATGTCTGGGAAAATGGACACGGAGCGCTGGCCGCCCCCACCTTGACCTCGTCTCACCTTTGGCAGAACCTTCGTCTACAGAGACTTGACTGCCTCTTCATTTAATGCAGCTCCGCTCATGTCTCAGGAGGAACTATCTGTTCTATGAAACTTGGCAAATTACAGTTACAGTTCATCTCTAAGACTAAATGAGATAAGATAGCCGAGGAACTCCCTCTTCCATGGTGTTAGTCCAGCACCCGGAGGGATGGGCGAGGACCACTGGCTGCTGCTGGGGGAGGGATCCCCTGAGCCGGGCCCACATCGGCCATGGGGCACTTGGGGAGATGGGAGACCCACACCAGGGGGGAGACTTGGACACAGGACGCATCACCCTGGCTAGGCGGGCTGGAGGGGGATTGGGGGGATGCAGTCGGAACAATGAGGAGACTGGGACGGGGAGGATGGGGAGGTGAGGCCAGGTGCTGGGCAGTGTTCCACCCCGACCACTGGTGGTGCCCCCGCCCCGGAAGATCCGAGTGCATCAGCCTGCATTGTGGGGAGAGACCAACCCCAAAGCACCGGAGGGGTTTGACCTGGGAGGGCGGCCTGGGGGCTGAGAAGGTGGGAGGTGGGGGCCAGGGAATGGTCGCTGTGGGAGATGGGTGTGAAGTCACATGGAGGCTGTGAGGCTGAGAGTGTGTTTCAACCCAGCACGCATCTGACCTTCCTCCCATGCAGCTCAAGGCTCCAGGGCACGGACTGACCTGTGACTGAGGGCAAGGCACTTAACAGTCCCAGTTGCCATCACCCACGGCATTTCCCCTGCCTCTCCTCTTGCTCCCTCGGACCCTGTTGCCCACCACCCTCTTCTCCCACTGCCTGTTTCCCTGTCACCACCAGCTGGGGCTGGACCCCCAGGAGATGAGGGAGATGACGGGGGTCTCATGGTCTTTAACCCACTTAAGCAGGGCAAGGTTTACAGAATCAAGTTCATTGAGATGCAAGTTACATGAATTAATTGTGCTGGGAAGTATGCAATTCAAGGCATCTCAGCTTGAACAGCTCAGCCCTCACCTCTCCACCCACCCCATACAGAGTGCTGTGCATCCACCCAGAGAGACCCCAGGCCCCTCCCAGCCACTGTCCCCACCCCACCCCCACCCCCGGATGCAGGCAGGCACTGAGCGACTCCCCTTGGGACAGTTTTGAGGGCTGAGGGTTTATCGAGCTGGGCTGTGCACTCAGTAGTGCTTCTGGGACCCACTCAGAGGCTCCTCCCTGGGGGCTCTGAGTAGATTCCACACACAGACACGCCTCCCGTGCTCACCCGCCACTCCTTAGTGGCCGTTTGGGTGGTTGACAGTTTTAAGGATTATAGATAAAATGCTGCCAACATCTGTGCACCAGTGTTTTGGTGGATATGTGAGTAGATGCATGAGAGTGGACTGGGGGGGTCTTACTGAAGGAGCACATCTAGCTCTGCGAGAAACTGCCTGGCTGTGTTCCGAGATGGTGCCATTGTCTTTCCACAGCCTCGTCAACACTGAGTGCTGTCAGCTCCTTAAGTGCCAGCCTTTCTCACCTGGAGCGTGTTCCCATGTGCTCGTTAGTGGTTTGTGTGTATCTTTGTTAAGTGCTGTTCAAATCGAGGTAGGAGATTGATAGGCTCCAAGTTGGACGTTTGTAATCAGCCAGCCTCCTCTTTGCATTTCCCGAGACAAGAGATAGGTGGGCTCTAGTTGAGAGATCTGACAGAATGTGGTCCACTGGAGAAGGGACTCGCAAACCACTTCAGTATTCTTGCCTTGAGAACCCCATGAACAGTATGAAAAGGCAAAATGATAGGATACTGAAAGAGAAACTCCCCAGGTCAGTAGGTGCCCAATATGCTACTGGAGATCAGTGGAGAAATAACTCCCGAAAGAATGAAGGGATGGAGCCAAAGCAAAAACAATACCCAGCTGTGGATGTGACTGGTGATAGACGCAAGGTCCGATGCGTAAAGAGCAATATTGCATAGGAACCTGGAATGTCAGGTCCATGAATCAAGGCAAATTGGAAGTGGTCAAACAAGAGATGGCAAGAGTGAACGTCGACATTCTAGGAATCAGCGAACTAAAATGGACTGGAATGGGTGAATTTAACTCAGATGACCATTATATCTACTACTGCGGGCAGGAATCCCTCAGAAGAAATGGAGTAGCCATCATGGTCAACAAGAGAGTCCGAAATGCAGTACTTGGATGCAATCTCAAAAACGACAGAATGATCTCTGTTCGTTTCCAAGGCAAACCATTCAATATCACAGTAATCCAAGTCTATGCCCCAACCAGTAACACTGAAGAAGCTGAAGTTGAACAGTTCTATGAAGACCTACAAGACCTTTTAGAACTAACACCCAAAAAAGATGTCCTTTTCATTTAGGGGACTGGAATGCAAAAGTAGGAAGTCAAGAAACACCTGGAGTAACAGGCAAATTTGGCCTTGGAATACAGAATGAGGCAGGGCAAAGACTAATAGAGTTTTGCCAAGAAAATGTACTGGTCATAGCAAACACTCTCTTCCAACAACACGAGAGAAGACTCTACACATGGACATCACCAGATGGTCAACACCAAAATCAGATTGATTATATTCTTTGCAGCCAAAGATGGAGAAGCTCTATACAGTCAACAAAAACAAGACCAGGAGCCGACTGTGGCTCATATCATGAACTCCTTATTACCAAATTCAGACTTAAATTGAAGAAAGTAGGGAAAACCACTAGACCATTTAGGTATGGCCTAAATCAAATCCCTTATGATTATATAGTGGAAGTGAGAAATAGATTTAAGGGACTAGATCTGATAGATAGAGTGCCTGATGATCTATGGACGGAGGTTCGTGACATTGTACAGGAGACAGGGATCAAGACCATCCCCATGGAAAAGAAATGCAAAAAAGCAAAATGGCTGTCTGAGGAGGCCTTACAAATAGCTGTGAAAAGAAGAGAAGCGCAAAGCAAAGGAGAAAAGGAAAGATATAAGCATCTGAATGCAGAGTTCCAAAGAATAGCAAGAAGAGATAAGAAAGCCTTCCTCAGGGATCAATGCAAAGAAATAGAGGAAAACAACAGAATGGGAAAGACTAGAGATCTCTTCAAGAAAATTAGAGATTCCAAGGGAACATTTCATGCAAAGATGGGCTCAATAAAGGACAGAAATGGTATGGACCTAACAGAAGCAGAAGATATTAAGAAGAGGTGGCAAGAATACACAGAAGAACTATACAAAAAAGATCTTCACGACCCAGATAATTACAATGGTGTGATCACTCATCTAGAGCCAGACATCCTGGAATGTGAAGTCAAGTGGGCCTTAGAAAGCATCACTATGAACAAAGCTAGTGAAGGTGATGGAATTCCAGTTGAGGTATTTCAAATCCTGAAAGATGATGGTGTGAAAGTGCTACACTCAATATGCCAGCAAATTTGGAAAACTCAGCAGTGGCCACAGGACAGGAAAAGGTCAGTTTTCATTCCAATCCCAAAGAAAGGCAATGCCAAAGAATGCTCAAACTACCGCATAATTGCACTCATCTCACACCCTAGTAAAGTAATGCTCAAAATTCTCCAAGCCAGGCTTCAGCAATATGTGAACCGTGAACTTCCTGATGTTCAAGCTGGTTTTAGAAAAGGCAGAGGAACCAGAGATCAAATGCCAACATCTGCTGCATCATGGAAAAAGCAAGAGAGTTCCAGAAAAACATCTATTTCCTGCTTTATTGACTATGCCAAAGCCTTTGACTGTGTGGATCACAATAAACTGTGGAAAATTCTTCAAGAGATGGGAATACCAGACCACCTCATCTGCCTCTTGAGAAATTTGCATGCAGGTCAGGAAGCAACAGTTAGAACTGGACATGGAACAACAGACTGGTTCCAAATAGGAAAAGGAGTACGTCAAGGCTGTATATTGTCATCCTGCTTATTTAACTTATATGCAGAGTACATCATGAGAAACTCTGGGCTGGAAGAAGCACAAGCTGGAATCAAGATTGCCGGGAGAAATATCAATAACCTCAGATATGCAGATGACACTACCCCTATGGCAGAAAGTGAAGAGGAACTCAAAAGCCTCTTGATGAAAGTGAAAGTGGAGAGTGAAAAAGTTGGCTTAAAGCTCAACATTCAGAAAATGAAGATCATGGCATCTGGTCCCATCACTTCATGGGAAATAGATGGGGAAACAGTGGAAACAGTGTCAGACTTTATATTTTTGGGCTCCAAAATCACTGCAGATGGTGACTGCAGCCATGAAATTAAAAGACGCTTACTCTTTGGAAGGAAAGTTATGACCAACCTAGATAGCATATTCAAAAGCAGAGACATTACTTTGCCAACAAAGGTTCGTCTAGTCAAGGCTATGGTTTTTCCCGTGGTCATGTATGGATGTGAGAGTTGGACTGTGAGGAAACCTGAGCACCGAAGAATTGATGCTTTTGAACTGTGGTGTTGGAGAAGACTGTTGAGAGTCCCTTGGACTGCAGGGAGATCCCACCAGTCCATTCTGAAGGAGATCAGCCCTGGGATTTCTTTGGAAGGACTGATGCTAAAGCTGAAACTCCAGTACTTTGGCCACCTCATGTGAAGAGTTGACTCATTGGAAAAGACTCTGATGCTGGGAGGGATTGGGGGCAAGAGGAGAAGGGGATGACAGAGGATGAGATGGCTGGATGGCATCACTGACTCAATGGATGTGAGTCTGAGTGAACTCTGGGAGCTGGTGATGGACAGGGAGGCCTGGCGTGCTGTGATTCATGAGGTTGCAAAGAATCAGACATGACTGAGCGACTGAACTGAACTGAACTGAACTGAGTTGAGGAATTTACAATCAGTCTCCTGTTTGCCCTCGGAAATGGAAGTAACAACCAAAGCAGGGTAAATAGTCTTCGTCCTTTGTAAACATCTCAAGGAAATAATCATGGCAAGGACAAAGGGAGGCAAAACCTTGTCTGAGTGAGGGATTAAGAGCTCTCTGCCTCCCCATTTTAGGATAAGGGAGACACTACACATGCGCAGAAAGGCTCCTTGGGGTCAAAAATCAGAGGATAATTCCAGGCCATAATGAGTCTTGCTCCTCCCAGAAGCCTTCACTTTGAGATCCACCTTGGCTCAAGAGTGTGTGCTCCCCAGGGGAGGGTTCTGAGACAAATTAACCAGGGTGGTGGTGGGGGGAACAAAGCAAGATGATTGGTCTGAGGGAACACAGACCGGAAAACTGCCTCCTTATAAAGGATTTAAATTTACCAGAGACATGACTTTCTCTCTGAGCTTGCCCATGCACCTTTCTGTATGTACTGCTCTTTTCAATAAATGTCTTACTTACTCCTTACCTTCTGCCTCTTCTCCTGAATTCGTTCTTGACTAGGCAAGGACTAGAGACTCAGCCCTAACTGCTGGCTCCTGTGTTCCAGTGGTTAGGACTCCCTGTCTGGAAAACTGAGGCCTTGCTTCCACCTACCACTCGCTGCTGCTTGCTGCAAGCTACCATTTACTGCTGGGGGCTTCCGAAATCAAAATCTGTGTATTTTAAAAACAAGATATTTGTCTTCCCTTTGGTGAGTTATAAAGGTTGCTATATATTCTGGTTACCAGTTCTGTGTTAGATTCCTCCAGGTATTGTAGTTGTTTTTCAGTCTCTCAGTCATGTCTGACTCTTTGCAATCCCGTCGACTGCAGAATTCCAGGCCTCCCTGTCCTTCACCAACTCCTGGAGCTTCCTCAGACTCATGTCCATTGAGTCAGTGATGCCATCCAACCATCTCATTCTCTGTCACTCCCTTCTTCTCCTGCCCTCAACGTTTCCCAGCATCAGGGTCTTTTCTAATGAGTCTGGTCTTTGCATCAGGTGGCCAAAGTACTGGAGCTTCAGCTTCAGCATCAGTCCTTCCAATGAATATTCAGAATTTATTTCCTTTAGAATTGACTGGTTTGGCATTTGAGTCAATTCTAATGAGGTGGATGAAACTGGAGCCTATTATACAGAGTGAAGTAAGTCAGAAAGAAAAACACCAATACAGTATATTCATGCATATATATGGAATTTAGAAAGATGGTAATGATGACCCTATATGCGAGAGAGCAAAAGAGACACAGATATAAAGAACAAACTTTTGGACTGTGAGAGAAGGCGAGGGTGGGATGATTTGAGAGAATAACACTGAAACATGTACATTACCATATGTGAAATAGATGACCAGTCCAAGTTCGATGCATGAAACAGGGCTCTCAAAGCCGGTGCACTGGGACGACCCAGAGGGATGGGATGGGGAGGGAGCTGAGGAGGGATGTTGGGGACCAGGGGACACGTGTGCACCCATGGCTAACTCATGTCAATGTATGGCAAAAACCACCACAATATTGTAAAGTAATTAGCCTCCAATTAAAATA
Source organism: Bos mutus (assembly GCF_027580195.1). Taxonomy (NCBI): domain Eukaryota; kingdom Metazoa; phylum Chordata; class Mammalia; order Artiodactyla; family Bovidae; genus Bos; species Bos mutus. The sequence continues at coordinate 155,302,703 of NC_091617.1, read as the reverse complement.
AATAAATGAATTTTTAAGAAAATAATTGACTGGTTTGATCTCCTTACTATCCAAGGGACTCTCAAGGGTCTTCTCTAGCACCACAGTTCAAAAGCATCAATTCTTTGGTGCTCAGCATTCTTTATGGTCCGGCTCTCACATTCTGTACATGACTGCTGGAAAAACCATAGCTTTGACTAGTGGGCCTTTGTCAGCAAAATGTCCCTGCTTTTTTAATACACTGTCGATGTTTGTCATAACTTTTCTTCCAAGGAGCAAGCATTTTCTAGTTTCACGGCTGCCGTCGCCGTCTGAAGTGATTTTGGAGTCCAAGAAAATAAAGTCTGTCACTGTTTCAACTTTCCCCCCATCTATTTACTTTAAATTTTAATATGACATATAGCTAGTGGCTCCCCAAATGAACAACACAGGTCTAGAAGTTTTATAGATTAAGCTTTTAAACTGAGGTTTGTCAACTGAAAAAAAAAAAAAAAAGCACCACATGAGAGCCGTGTGTTCAATTTTATCTGGAGACTTGTGGAGGACTGGAGCCCAGGAGACAGCCTCTCAGTTCTGAGGAGCTGCTCTGCAGGGGTAACGGGGGAGGATCAGTACATAAGTAATTTTGGAGAAGGCACATGTGCAGTGAAGTCGAAGGTCCCCACGGGTCACCAGGGGCACATGCCTCTGTTAATGGTTTTCGTGCTTTCTAGATCTGAGAAGATGCAAGAAATTGTGTTCATAACATTTTCTCCTAAAAATATCTAACTCTTTGAAGTCCTGTTCTTCCAGTTTTCCCAGAGCTCTTCACCCAGAGTGCCTCATTCCTGATCTCTACCCTGAACTCCTTTCAGGGTGTGTTAAAGGTCAAGACTGCAGTGGCCAGTGACCTGATGCTCATAGTACTAGATGGAAAGAGGCTCCTCAGTCATCAGGTTCCTGCCCATTCCAGATGAGTGTTTGTGAGTGCAGGTACCCAGTGCATTTCCAGCTGTCCTTGACTGGTCTCCCCCAACAGAACTCTTCTGACACCTTTGTTGAAAGTCAGTTGTCTCCGTACATGTAGGTCTTTTTCTGGACTCTATCCATTCCCTTGGCAAGAATACACAGAAGAACTGTACAAAAAAGATCTCCAAAACAAAGATAATCACGATGGTGTGATCACTCACCTAGAGCCAGACATCTTGGAATGTGAAGTCAAGTGGGTCTTAGAAAGCATCACTACGAACAAAGCTAGTGGAGGTGATGGAATTCCAGTTGAGCTATTTCAAATCCTGAAAGATGATGCTGTGAAAGTGCTACACTCAATATGCCAGCAAATTTGGAAAACTCAGCAGTGGCCACAGGACAGGAAAAGGTCAGTTTTCATTCCAATCCCAAAGAAAGGCAATGCCGAAGAATGCTCAAACTACCGCACAATTGCACTCATCTCACATGCTAGTAAAGTCATGCTCAAAATTCTCCAAGCCAGGCTTCAGCAATACGTGAACAATGAACTTCCAGATGTTCAAGCTGGTTTTAGAAAAGGCAGAGGAACCAGAGATCAAATTGCCAACATCTGCTTGATCATGGAAAAAGCAAGAGAGTTCCAGAAAAACATCTATTTCTGCTTTATTGACTATGCCAAGGCCTTTGTGTGGATCACAAGAAACTGTGGAAAATTCTTCAAGAGATGGGAATACCAGACCACCTGACCTGCCTCTTGAGAAATCTGTATGCAGGTCAGGAAGCAACAGTTAGAACTGGACATGGAACAACAGACTGGTTCCAAATAGGAAAAGGAGTATGTCAAGGATGTATATTGTCATCCTGCTTATTTAACTTATATGCAGAGTACATCATGAGAAATGCTGGGCTGGAAGAAGCACAAGCTGGAATCAAGATTGCCGGGAGAAATACCAATAACCTCAGATATGCAGATGACACTACCCTTATGGCAGAAAGTGAAGAGGAACTCAAAAGCCTCTTGATGAAAGTGAAAGTGGAGAGTGAAAAAGTTGGCTTAAAGCTCAACATTCAGAAAATGAAGATCATGGCATCCGGTCCCATCACTTCATGGGAAATAGATGGGGAAACAGTGGAAATAGTGTCAGACTTTATTTTGGGGGGCCCCAAAATCACCACAGATGGTGACTGCAGCCATGAAACTAAGACGCTTACTCCTTGAAAGGAAAGTTATGACCAACCTAGATAGCATATTCAAAAGCAGAGACATTACTTTGCCAACAAAGGTCCATCTAGTCAAGGCTATGGTTTTTCCTGTGGTCATGTATGGATGTGAGAGTTGGACTGTGAGGAAACCTGAGCACCGAAGAATTGATGCTTTTGAACTGTGGTGTTGGATAAGACTCCTGAGAGTCCCTTGGACTGCAAGGAGATCCAGCCAGTCCATTCTGAAGATCAGCCCTGGGATTTCTTTGGAAGGACTGATGCTAAAGCTGAAACTCCAGTACTTTGGCCACCTCACGCAAAGAGTTGACTCATTGGAAAAGACTCTGATGCTGGGAGGGATTGGGGGCAGGAGGAGAAGGGGACGGCAGAGGATGAGATGGCTGGATGGCATCACTGACTTGATGGATGTGAGTCTGAGTGAACTCTGGGAGTTGGCGATGGACAGGGAGGCCTGGCGTGCTGCGATTCATGGGGTCGAAAAGAGTCAGACACGACTGAGCAACTGAACTGAACTGAACTGATCCATTCTCTTTGATTTCTCTGTGTATGAGCCCTCCCACTTTCCTCTTCTTTCTCAAAATCGTTCTGGCTATTGAATGTTCCTTACATTTCCATGTGAGTTTCGAATCAGCTTCTCAATTTCTACAAAATATAAAGCCTGTTGAGATTTTGATTGGGTTGTATTGAATCTATACACCAACTCTGAGAGAGTTTTCACCCAAGCAATGAGCCTCTCAATCCATGAACATGGTACATCACCCCAATTTTTAGACATTCTTCAATGTCTCAAAGCAGTACTTTGTCATTTTCAGGTAAAGAACCTGAAATTTTTTCATTAAGTTGTGTATTTTATGAAGAAGAAGAAAATAATTAACTTACTGAATACTTTCATGTTCTTTACACTGAAAACTACAAAACATTGCTGTGAGAAATTGAAGGTATTTTATGATTTTAACATGGCTTCACAGGTGGGGATAGTGGTAAAGAATCCACCTGCCAACACAGGAGACTCACGAGAGGCAGGTTCTACCCCTGGGTTGGGAAGTGCCGGGAGCCGGCGTATTGCATATTGAGTGCAGCGCTTTCCACAGCATCATCTTTCAGGATCTGGAATAGCTCAACTAGAATTCTATCACTGCCGGGAGCCAGCGTGAGGAACTCCGCCCATGACAAAGGTCGTGAGGAAGGAGGCTCGGCATACGCAAAGGCGGGATCGAGCTTCAGGAGTCCCCCTGGAAATTCTCGAGCATCTAGCCCCAAAACCAGAGTCTGCCTACTTTCTGCTTTGTGCTTTCACCTACACCTCTGACTTTACGGGGGGCTGTCCCCCACTACCTCTCTTTGAAACAAGAGTTAGCTTACAGCTCCAGTTAATTCCTGGGTGTGACAGTGTTTCAACCTACAAACTCCTTTGGAAGTCCTCTAGCCTGCCTGAATAGGTTTTTCCAGCCACATGTGATTGCTCAGAGCCTCCCAACTGTGAGAGGCATGAGATGTTCTAAACTGTCTAAACACAGATTCCTTTGAGCAGTTAAAAGATTGATTAGAAATTGTATTGGTGAAGGATTTTCACTTTTTGGGCCAATGTTTGCTGCTAAGTTTCCATATCCTTACCTGCTGTGTCCCTGGCAGTGTATTGATTAATATAATTGGTGTAAATAGTAGCTTTAATGTTTGTAACCTGGGACCCTTGAGTTAATTCTTTTTCTTATTATAGCCCACCACACCTTTGCTCTGTAGGAATGCAACTTTATCTAATGCTTTTGGAGGGTGGCACTTGACTTATCACCTTTAGAGAAAAATAAGTTTTCTGAAGAAAGGGTCTTAAAATGTTAACAGGCCTCCGGGCCAGAAGATGATGCAAATCACCCAAGCTTTTGCATATGATAAGTTTGCAGGAAGAAAGCCTGGCTTGCTGCATGACTCTACTCTTTCCCCCATTATCCTCTATGCATAACTTAAGGTATAAAAACTACTTTGGAAAATAAAGTGCGGGCCTTGTTCACCGAAACTTGGTCTCACCATGTCGTTCTTTCTCTTACCTTCTGGCTGAATTATTCAGCCTCTTTTCTCCACTGAATTTCCTCACTGAGCTATCCTTACTTCAGCCTCTTTTCTCCACTGAATTTCCTAACTGAGCTATCCTCATTCTATTACTCTTTATATCCTTAATTAACGTTTAATTAAGCAATTGTCTCCTGATCTTCGCCTATGCCGTCTCTCCTTCGAATACCCTGGATCTGCCGGGGCTGGACCCCGGCAGGGAAGATCCCCTGGAGGAGGGTATAGCAACCCATTCCAGTATTCTTGCTGTAATATGGACATGAGGAGCCTGGTGGGCTACAGTCCATAGGGTTGCAAAGAGTCAGACATGACTGAAGCAACTTAGCACGTATGATTTTATTGTGACTGTAGTTGTGTTTTCAAATTTTTATTTACCTATTATTTGTTGCTAATGTATAGAAACACTGTTTTTTGTATGAACTTTGTGTCCTGTTACCTTGCTAAATTCACTCATTGATGCTAGTATTTTTGGATTGATTCCTTAGACTTTCTTGCACTCACAGTCATGCTGTTAGTGGAGATTTTCACATCTTCTTTTCCAATTGTTCTGCCTCTATTTCTTTTCCTTACCTTATCACATTGACTCTAGTGTAAGAGCCAACATCCTTGCCTTGCTCCCAGCCTCAGAGTATCTAGTCTCTCACCACTAAGAAGGATGTTATGTGGACATTTTAAAAATAGCTTGTGTCAAGTGTCCACTGCCAGTGATCTCAGGGCTGCTGGATGGAAAACCCCTCTAATCTCAAATGCTTCACGTAGCTGGTGTTACTCCATGTAGGAGAGAAGGCTAAGGATGCTGATGCTTCTGGAGGGTGAGGAGGCTTCTTCAATGTTAAGCAGGAAGGCAAATTCAAACAGGCAAATTCTGCCTTGCACTGGCCCTTTTTCCACTGGTTATTTTAATGTCTTTTGAGCACTTTTTTTTTTTATTGTTATTTGATTTTAGTATTATTATTCTTACTGCTACTGCTAAGTCACTTCAGTCGTGTCCAACTCTGTGCGACCCCATAGACGGGAGCCCACCAGGCTCCCCCATCCCTGGGATTCTCCAGGCAAGAACACTGGAGTGGGTTGCCATTTCCTTCTCCAAAGCATGAAAGTGAAAAGTGAAAGTGAAGTCGCTCAGTCGTGTCCGACCCTCAGCGACCCCATGGACTGCAGCCTTCCAGGCTCCTCCATCCATGAAATTTTCCAGGCAAGAGTACTGGAGTGGGGTGCCATTGCCTTCTCCGATTATTCTTTATGGTTCCAAAAAGGTCTAAATGCCTCTCATCTCTCCTTAGATGGGTTTTTCAGCCATAAATTTATAATAGTGACTGTTGGGAGACTTGGAGGAGGGGTCCATATGAGCAGGCTGGGGTTGACCCACTGGACCTGCTGGGCCAGGACTTGTCCACAGGGGCTGGTCCCCCAGGGGGATGCTATAAGAATGCTGTAGTTGTGCTCTGCTCTGGGTCGGGGAAGGGGGTGGAGGCAGTGGCAGGCCAGGGTGGAGGACACGCCATGTAAGGGAGGGACAAGGATGGCCCTCAGTTTGTGGCTCACTGGGAGGGTGGATGACCAGCTCAGCCACCACTGACCTCAGAGTTTCATGGAGAGGTGGTAAGGCTGCTGGACCTGGCTCAGCCTCCCAGAGTTGACCCCTGTGTCTCTCCTGAGGGCCAGGGTCGGGGTGGCTGGTGGGGGGCGGCTGTACCTGATGAGCTTGAAAGCCCAGGGTGGGGACAGGGACATGCTTCGTGTCATCAGTGCTCCCTTGCCCCCTTTCCAGACTTCTGGGGCTTGCTGCCACCCATCCTTGTGCCAGGACCTGACCTCTGCACTCCCCCTGCTCCCCGCGCTGCCACCGGCCCAGCTGATTTCAAAGCATCCAACTGAAGGCTGTTTGCGTGGTGGGGGGGTGGGGGGAGTGGGGGGGTGGGGGAGTGGGGGGGGTGGGAGGGGTGGGAGGGTGGGAGGGAAGGGGCCCAGAGAGACCAGGCATGGCCTCTGCAGAGCTGCGGGCAGGCTCAGCCTGTGGGCCTGAAGGTGGTGATAAGATAAGGGGAGAGGCCTATTTCCAGGCTGCAGGTAAACAATTGAGAACCACCCCTCACTGCTGGCCCATGCTAACAATGAAAGACCTTGCCATAGTGTGAATCACACCTCCACAAAGCTGTGAAGGACTACTGTTTATCTTGACACGTGCACAGAGACTGCTGTGTCTGGAAGAGGCAGTAAACACTGATCACATGTCACTGCTCTGATCCTACCTCTCTGTGTGCAGGGTGTGTGTAAACATGTGTGCAAGAGTGTGAGTATGTAAAGACATTGCTGCTACTGCTACTAAGTCGCTTCAGTTGTGTCCGACTCTATGCGACCCCATAGACGGCAGCCTACCAGGCTCCCCCGTCCCTGGGATTCTCCAGGCAAGAACACTGGAGTGAGTTGCCATTTCCTTCTCCAATGCATGAAAGTGAAAAGTGAAAGTGAAGTCTCTCAGTCATGTTCGACCCTTAGCGCCCCATGAACTGAAGCCTGCCAGGTTCCTCCATCCATGGGATTTTCCAGGCAGTAAAGACACTGATGCTGGGAAGGATTGGGGGCAGGAGAAGAAGGGGACAACAGAAGATGAGATGGCTGGATGGCATCACTGACTCGATGGACATGAGTCTGGGTGAACTCTGGGAGTTGGTGATGGACAGGGAGGCCTGGCGTGCTGTGATTCATGAGGTTGCAAAGAGTCGGACATGACTGAGCGACTGAACTGAACTGAACTGAAAGACATTGAGAGGACTCAATGATCTCAGGTCCAACCCATAGAGACTGCAGGGTCAGGTGGGTCAGTAGTGCTTACTCCACATCCCGGCCTCCATCACCCCTCCATTCCTCCTTCCCCGCCCACCTGCCACCCCTCCCCACCTCTGCCCTCCCCACCTCTCCCCTCCCTGCCTCTCCCCCATCCTTCTACCCCTCCCCTCCGTATCCCTCCCTCCCTACCCCTCCCCTCCCCGACCCCTCCCCACACCTTCCCTCCCCGCCCCTCTCCTCCCTGCCTCTCCCCCACAGCCCTCCCCTCCCCGCCCCTCCCCTCCCTGCTTCTCCCCACCCACCCCCCAGCCCTCCCCCTGCTTCCAGATGCACACTCTGGTTCTCTCCCTGTCCATCTGTTTGTGTGTCAGCTGGTGGTCCCCGCAGCCCCTCTTGCAGCTCAGGAGGCAGAGACTGTCCCCTCTGGGGGTCCTAGGACCCAGAAGAGGGAGGCGCATGGAATAAGTGAGCAGGGCTCTCAGGTTAGAGTGTCCTCCATGTTCTGTGGCGCTGTTCTCTGCTCCTCTGTTCAGTGAGAGCCAGGAAGCAGAAGGACCCATGCTGGAACGAGCCTCAGGCCAGTGGCCGGCCACGAGGGGGCAGTGCGGCTCTGCGTGTAGCTGAGTAATACATCTGATCTGGGGACACTGAGGGGTCCCTGGGTGGAGGGACAAGCACATCGCTGTTGTGCCTGGACCAGGTCAGGAGGAGGCGCCTTGCCTGGAGCAACCCCAGGGCCCCAGCCCTTCCTCAGCAATCCCTCCAGCTGAGGCCCTCGTGGCTGCCCAGCCCTATTGTCCTGGGCTGAGCACACTCCTGTGGGGGTCTGCCGGACCCAGGGCCTGCCTGCTGGCCCACCCTTCCCCATGCCCAAGTCATGGGGGGACAACATGTACCCCTGCTTCGTGGCTTTTGCACAGACCTGGAGCACGAGGAACTCTCTCCCTGCAATGCAGAGCCAACAGATTCTCTCATGTTAAAGCACGCATATTCTCAGCACTGGAATCTCACTACCTCACATTGCCCCAGAAGAGGAGCCCACCCAACAGGTGATATATACTGGCCCTCCCCAGCCCCCAATGATCAGGACCAGTGCAGCCTGGTCAGAGGGCAGAGGGGTCTGGGGGTGGGCACTGCACACTGTGAGCCTCCGGCCGCCTCCCTCTGGGGGAGCAGAGACGCTGCTGAGTGACAAGCCCCTCATTACCCTGTAGTGACCATATTGGAGGACCCCCCCGGAACCCCAGGATGCAGTCCCAGAGGAGTCACCGCTGGGGGCTGTGCTTTCACATCTCCTGTCTCCATTCACACCCACTGGGTCCCCATGGCACCAACATCACTAGGCCTGGCAATTATTATTACTTAAAAAAAATTCTTTATTTGACTGTGGCTAGATCTTAGTTGCAGCATGTGGGATCTAGTTCCCTAACCAGGGGTCCAACCTGGCCCCCCCACGCTGGGAGCGTGGAGTCTTAGCCATAGGACCACCAAGGAAGTCCCTATTATTACTTTTTTACTGTGGTTAAAACATACTTAACATGAAATGTACCATTGCAACCGATTTTAAGTGCGCAGTTTAGGGTGATTAAGGTCAATCACGCTGTTGAGCAAGCATCGCCACTGTCTGTCTCCAGAACTTTCCATCTTCCAAATGAATACTCTGCCCCCATGAAACACTCCCCCTCCCCCACCATGTCCCTTCTGTCTCTATGGATCTGACTCCTTCAGGGACCTCATATCAGGGGGTCGTTCAGCGTCTGTCCTTCTGTGACTGGCTTATTTAGCTGAGTATCACACTGGGGTTCCCTTGTGTTACAGCAGGGGTCAGAGTGTCCTGCCTCCTGAGGCTGAACAATACTCCATCGAGTGCATGGACTGTGTTCTGCTTGTCCATCATCCTCCAGGGGACACTTGGTTCTCTTCCACCTTCTGACTGTCGGGCTGCTATGCCGTTATTGCTACTGACAAATTGAAGACAAACATTTCTGTTGGGGTTTGGGGTTTTCCCTACTTTATTTCACTTTTATACATTTTTAAACTTTTATTACTCTTATTTTACTATTAATCCACCGTCCAGATTTACTAGATCCTAATGATTTTGAACAGGCTTCCCTGGTGATTCAGCGGTAAAGAATTCGCCTGCAATGCAGGAGACTCAGGAGATGTGAGATGGATCCCTGGGTCAGGAAGATCCCCTGGAGGAGGGCATGGCAACCCACTCTAGTATTGCTGCCATGGACAGAGGAGCCTTGTGGGCTATAGTCCATACGTCGCAAAGAGTCAGACATGACTGAGCACATGTGCTGGCTATGATTTTGGACACACGCAGCAGTAAGCAGTAGCTGGAAGAGAGACCTTAGTTTCCTTCCCAGGAGTCCTAGCTGCTGGACCACAGAGCCCAGCAGATAAGGCCTAAATTTCCAGTCCTTGCCTGTCTAGACAAGAAGGAATTCTGACTCAGGGGCAGATGATAAAGAGAAAAGTAACACATTTGTTGGAAAAAACAGAGTACCTGCGGAAAGATGCATGAGTGTGCTCTGTGACAGGGTCTTGAGAGTCGCCCTTGGGGAAGTTTATTAACAGATACACAGCACAACAAGTGGGACAGCTCCCAGAGAAACAGCGTGTTTAGTTCAGACAGAAGCAAGGCAGAGATGCGCACCGGGAAAGAAAGGGTGTGGGCGTCCCCCAGAGTGAGGAGGAACTCGGTAAAGAGGTGGTTAAGTCAATTATATAGGACGGTTCTCTGGGTCTTTTTTCAACCTTTGGCTAATTATCTGGTTTCGTTCTCCATGCCTGACCTTCCCTAGGGCCCTCCCCAACTTGTGTGTGTGTGTTATGGAGTCCAGCCCAGAGGCCTATGGGATCACATATTAGCATCACGTATTATGCCTCCTCCTTTTGACCCCCAAGGACCCTTTCTGCTCATGTGCAATGTCTCCCTTGTTCCCTGAGGATGGGGAATATACGACCTCCTACTGGCATCCCACTCCAGTACTCTTGCCTGGAAAATCCCATGGACGGAGGAGCCTGGTAGGCTACAGTCCATGGGGTCGCTAAGCGTCGGACACGACGAGTGACTTCACTTTCACTTTTCACTTTCATGAATTGGAGAAGGAAATGGCAACCCACTCCAGTGTTCTTGCCTGGAGAATCCCAGGGACGGGGGAGCCTGGCGGGGTCGCACAGAGTTGGACACGACTGAAGCGACTTAGCAGCAAGTAGCAGCAGCAATCCTTTACTCAGATAACCCCTCTCTGTTCCTGTTGAATCAAGGTGTCTGCAAGAGACAAAGCCTGGCTGTTTATCCTATTTCTGTTGTTACTTCCGTTTCGGAGAGCAAACAGGAGCCTGATTGTAAATGCCAAACCTGGAGCCTACCTGTCTCAAGCGACGTAAGCAGGAGATTACATGTAAGTGTCTGGCCTGAAGTCCATCTTTTTATTGTCCCCAGAAATGTAAGCAGGAGACCAGTTGTAAATGCCCAGCCTAGAGTCCATCCATCTCCTGCCTCACCTTCCAATTTTACTAGGAAACCCAGGGAGCCAAATTTCCCTAACCTCACCCCTCTTGTTCCCCCACCAAGGACCCTGTCCTGCATTCAGGATTTATGGTCTCATCCATGGGTTCATGTCTCCAAATCCTTGACCCTGTTACTGGACCCATTTTAAGCCTTTACATAAACAGCCCTGAAACTGGCTTATTTTCCATTGTTTTTTCTGATAGTGAGGCCGTTGAGATGTACCCTGTCAGGATTTGACCACCAGGTGGCTGCTGGCCTCACGGCCCAGCTTCATGGGCAACCAGGCACAAGAGCCATGCTTTGGAGCCTAAGAGCTGGGCTGGGCGCAGTGCCAGGCAGGCCCACCCTGCCGGCCCTGGAACCAGCAGCCCTGGGGGATCAGGAGGGGGTGGTGCGTGGCAGTGGGAAGAAGAGAGTGGGCAGAGCACCCCCACCTGGGTGGGGTGCAGACATCACCTCCCTTCACAAGCAGCAGCACCCCCCAACCCTGAGCAGAGGCAGGGACACCAGTGGCCGCCGAGCGGGGTGCAGGGCACCGGGGCACATGACCACATGCCTACACTTCAGAGGTGCTCCACTCCAGGGCAGTGGCCGCCTGGGAATTCTCCTCAAGCCGAGGGGCCCAGTGAGGGGCTCTTTCCTGCCTGTAGGATGGAGAGTGGACTGGTCCACCCCCCATGCTAGGCTGCTGCCCAGAGGCACAGTTGTCACAGGTCCCTGTGGGCCCTTGCACCTGGCAATGCTGGTGGCGGGGGCAGGCACAGACCTGGAGGCTGGGACCCAGCCCAGTGGTCACTGGCAGGATAGTCGGTCAGCAGAGGTGGTCGGTGCTCAGTGGACTGAGATGATGCCCACAGAAATGCCCACAGGCAGGAGTGGCACTTAGAACCTTGGAAGCAGGGTTTTCAGGAAGACATGGGTGTGGTAGAGCACAGGCTGGGTGTCCAAACTGACCCTCACCTGCTCACACCTGCCTTCCTCCACCTCACCTGCTCACACCTGCCCTCCTCCACTTCACCTGCTCACACCTGCCCTCCTCCACCTCACCTGCTCTCACAGGCCCTCACCTGCCCTCACTTGCTCATACCTGTCCCCACTGGCCCTCACCTGCCCATACTGTGTACCCATTGGCCCTAATCTGCCTCACCTGCCCATACCTGGCCTCCTGCACCTCACCTGCCCATACCTGCCCTCCTCCACCTCACCTGCTCTCACAGGCCCTCGCCTGCCCTCACTTGCTCATAGCTGTCCTCACTGGCTCTCACCGTCCCTCACCTGCTGATACCTGTCCTCTCTGCCCCTCACCTAGCCCTCACACATCCTCCCTTGCCCATGCCTGCCCCTGCCTGCTTATAACTGTCCTCGCTGGCCCTTGCCCTTGCCTGCACGTGCTCCCACTGGTGCTCGTCTGCCCTCCCTTGTCCCCCCCTCCCCGTCCTCAGTGGCTCGCACCTTCTCTCACGTGTCCTCATGGCCCTCACTGCCCTCCTGGCTCTGGGACCCTCGCTCCCCCGGCTCCTGGCCCTGGGGCCCTAAGAGCTGACTGTGGGTGGGCTGGGCAGTGAGGCGGCCTGAGGATGGGTGCGCCCCCGGGGGCCAGGCCGCCTACTGACTCCTGAAACCACCTCTTTCTTCAGACTCTGAGTGGCCAGGCAGGGGTAGGGGGCAGGGGACAGGGCCGGGAGCGAGCCAGGCAGGGACCCAGTGTCTCCAGGTGACGCCTCAGCTCACCTGTCCCAGCTGATGCCTCAGAGCTTGGCCCAGACAGGGTTGCCACCTCTCTGCTGGTTTCCCGTTATTCGGGGGCAGAGGGCAGGGACTACGGCAGAGGCTCCTGGTGGTCTCCCTGACACTTCTGCTCTGTATGGGCAGCAGCCCAGTGCCCAAGGCTGCCTGGGTCATGGGTCAGAGCCTTGGAGTAAGAACAAGCTGGCAGGGAGGTGGGCAGAGAGATGAGGAAAGAGGTGCCAAGGGTCTACTGTCTGATGTTTTATGTGAAAGCCCTGATTTTTAACTAATTAAAAATGTTAAATTAGTTAAAACTAATTAACATTGATTAAATTTGTACTAATTAAAACTAATTGAATTCTCTTCCAAGCCCCGAGCCGACTAAAGCATCTGACACACCAACACACATCTGCTGGCAGGTGGGCAGCAGGTGGGCGGCAGGTGGGCAGCAGGTCACCAGTTGAAGTCCCCTGGCTCCACTGGGAACAGGGATGACCTTCCAGTCTCTGCTCACTCACAGGGGAGGGGAAGCAACAGCATAAAGACAGGTGGGGGGGTCTGGGGGGCCAGTGGCATAGGACCATGTGCAGAGAGGGACCAGCTCTGGTCTCAGTCCTGAGAGGGGTGTAGCCCCAGAGGAGAAGCTGGGGGTTGGGGTGCAGAGACCACCCGTGGTCATTCACAGGAGCAGGCAGAGGGGTGCTCTGGGGCAGAGCTGGGGGCACATTTCATGTCCCGAGCTGACTCAGACCAGGTCTCCTGGCTGACTGCCTGGTGGGGCCCACAGGGCTAGTGGGGCCACGGATGTAGATGGAGCTGTGTGAGGGCCTCTCCCCCTCGGGTGACTCACCTGGGGCAGGTGGGGACAGGCTGGCGCCACCCACCCTGAGAGGTGCCAGGGCCCTCGTGACCTCTGTCCTAGCTGCCCTCTGCCCTTCTGTCCTGGGAGATTCTGCTGATCCACAGGTGACAAGAGGGGTGAGCTTGTCCAGCTCAGACGAGGATCTGGTGATCGAGGTGACGAGGATCTGGTGATCCAGGTGATGACACCAGCCCTCAGCATGAACAGAAAGCAGTGCCCATGGGAAGGTGGGTAGCTCAGACGAGGATCTGGTGATCCAGGTGACGACACCAGCCCTCAGCGTGAACAGAAAGCAGTGCCCATGGGAAGGTGGGTAGCTCAGACGAGGATCTGGTGATCGAGGTGACGACACCAGCCCTCAGCGTGAACAGAAAGCAGTGCCCATGGGAAGGTGGGTAGCTCAGACGAGGATCTGGTGATCCAGGTGACGACACCAGCCCTCAGCGTGAACAGAAAGCAGTGCCCATGGGAAGGTGGGTAGCTCAGACGAGGATCTGGTGATCCAGGTGACGACACCAGCCCTCAGCGTGAACAGAAAGCAGTGCCCATGGGAAGGTGGGTAGCTCAGACGAGGATCTGGTGATCGAGGTGACGACACCAGCCCTCAGCGTGAACAGAAAGCAGTGCCCATGGGAAGGTGGGTAGCTCAGGCGAGGATCTGGTGATCCAGGTGACGACACCAGCCCTCAGCGTGAACAGAAAGCAGTGCCCATGGGAAGGTGGGTAGCTCAGACGAGGATCTGGTGATCGAGGTGACGACACCAGCCCTCAGCGTGAACAGAAAGCAGTGCCCATGGGAAGGTGGGTAGCTCAGACGAGGATCTGGTGATCCAGGTGACGACACCAGCCCTCAGCGTGAACAGAAAGCAGTGCCCATGGGAAGGTGGGTAGCTCAGGCGAGGATCTGGTGATCGGTGACGACACCAGCCCTCAGCGTGAACAGAAAGCAGTGCCCATGGGAAGGTGGGTAGCTCAGACGAGGATCTGGTGATCGAGGTGACGACACCAGCCCTCAGCGTGAACAGAAAGCAGTGCCCATGGGAAGGTGGGTAGCTCAGACGAGGATCTGGTGATCCAGGTGACGACACCAGCCCTCAGCGTGAACAGAAAGCAGTGCCCATGGGAAGGTGGGTAGCTCAGACGAGGATCTGGTGATCCAGGTGACGACACCAGCCCTCAGCGTGAACAGAAAGCGGTGCCCATGGGAAGGTGGGTAGCTCAGACGAGGATCTGGTGATCCAGGTGACGACACCAGCCCTCAGCGTGAACAGAAAGCAGTGCCCATGGGAAGGTGGGTAGCTCAGACGAGGATCTGGTGATCGAGGTGACGACACCAGCCCTCAGCGTGAACAGAAAGCAGTGCCCATGGGAAGGTGGGTAGCTCAGGCGAGGATCTGGTGATCGAGGTGACGACACCAGCCCTCAGCGTGAACAGAAAGCAGTGCCCATGGGAAGGTGGGTAGCTCAGGCGAGGATCTGGTGATCGAGGTGACGACACCAGCCCTCAGCGTGAACAGAAAGCAGTGCCCATGGGAAGGTGGGTAGCTCAGACGAGGATCTGGTGATCGGGTGACGACACCAGCCCTCAGCGTGAACAGAAAGCAGTGCCCATGGGAAGGTGGGTAGCTCAGACGAGGATCTGGTGATCGAGGTGACGACACCAGCCCTCAGCGTGAACAGAAAGCAGTGCCCATGGGAAGGTGGGTAGCTCAGACGAGGATCTGGTGATCGAGGTGACGACACCAGCCCTCAGCGTGAACAGAAAGCAGTGCCCATGGGAAGGTGGGTAGCTCAGGCGAGGATCTGGTGATCGAGGTGGCGACACCAGCCCTCAGCGTGAACAGAAAGCAGTGCCCATGGGAAGGTGGGTAGCTCAGACGAGGATCTGGTGATCCAGGTGACGACACCAGCCCTCAGCGTGAACAGAAAGCAGTGCCCATGGGAAGGTGGGTAGCTCAGACGAGGATCTGGTGATCGAGGTGACGACACCAGCCCTCAGCGTGAACAGAAAGCAGTGCCCATGGGAAGGTGGGTAGCTCAGGCGAGGATCTGGTGATCCAGGTGACGACACCAGCCCTCAGCGTGAACAAGTGCCCATGGGAAGGTGGGTAGCTCAGACGAGGATCTGGTGATCCAGGTGACGACACCAGCCCTCAGCGTGAACAGAAAGCAGTGCCCATGGGAAGGTGGGTAGCTCAGACGAGGATCTGGTGATCCAGGTGACGACACCAGCCCTCAGCGTGAACAGAAAGCAGTGCCCATGGGAAGGTGGGTAGCTCAGACGAGGATCTGGTGATCCAGGTGACGACACCAGCCCTCAGCGTGAACAGAAAGCAGTGCTCATGGGAAGGTGGGTATACCGGTGACCGCACCCCACTGCCCTGGGCTTCCGTCCCTGGAGAGTGAGATGGTGGACAGGGTTGGGGCGGGGAGCTGCTTCTTGCCTCTGAGGAGCAGAGCTCTCATCACTGTTTCAGCAGCAGCTTTACCCTTGGCGGGCACACCCTGGGGACACCTATTCGGGGTATTTTTAGAGCTGCACCTCCAAAGTGAGGCTGCCAGTGGGTTGGTAAACAACCAGCATGCCCTTGCTCCATGAGTGCGTCCAGGCCTCCTTACTGCTGGGGAGGTGGATGGCTCACAAGCTGGGCTCTGCAAACTCCAGCGGGAAGGGAGGGCCATCTCAGCCAGGTGACAGCCCCTGGCCTCCAGCTCTAGTGAGGAGAAATCCTGGGCTGGGTCCGCAGGGAAGGGTGGGAAGGACACCACAGCAGTCTCTCCGCAGTGGGGTCCCCAGAGCCCTGGGGGGCAGGGGGGTGCTGGACAGGCAGCCGGAGGCCCACAGAGCACATGGTTGGGAGGCTGACTGGGCTTACTTAGGGCATAATGTGACCACTGAAGATGGTCCCAGGCTGGCCTAGAGTCCCCTTCAGGACCTCTGACCTCCCTGGGCCTCTCATCTCCAGGGACCCTGGGCATGGAGGGAAATAGCGCTGGCTGTTTCCTCAGGCCTGTGCACATCAAGGGCAGTGTCTGGCCCCCAGTTCTCTACCCCTCTACCTGGTCAGAGTGGGCATGACTATCCTGCCTGGGTGCTGGCTCCACCCTGCCAGCTGGGGCACCTGTGGGAGAAGCTGGGGTGCTGTCTCCTGCTCTGGATGGGTCCACCTACACAGCCGCGGGTGAGTGACAAGCTGAGGCCTGTAAGCCTGGTTGCAGGTCTAGGGCTATCTGGGTGGAGGGGGACATCACTAGATCCTCCTGGGGTTAGGGGGTGGGAGTGGAACCTGGGGAGGGTCTTCCCACCAGAGGGTGCTGCCAGGTACATAGACCTCTCTAAGCAGTTGACACCTAGCATGGAGTGGACTGCCTGGTCTGCGTGGCTCCTTCTGAGCAGAGCTGGCCGTGGCTGTGTCCTGTTCGCCCAGCCCTGGGTCAACAGGAACTGAGAGAAGCCAGCTGTGGGGCAGGGAGGGTCCCGTCCTTTCTCAGCCTCTGCCTCTAGGGTCTGCCAGCTGGACGCAAGGAAGTGAGGCAGGAGGCAGGAGCAGGTGGGGGCGGCCACCCAGTCCCCTGCCCACCTCCCGTTAGTGGGGTACCTTGGCCAGCCTCCCCTCAGACTAGAGGATGAAGCCACGGCCCCAACGGTGCTGTCTTGACTCTCTGGAACCTTTTGTGCAGGTTTATCAAGGTCACAGTTGCATCTTCAACTTGGGGAAATGACTCTCACAACTTCAAACAGTGCAGAGGAGCAGAGCATGGACCAGCAGCTGGGGCCCGTGTCCCCTCTTCCAGCCTCAGGCTTTGTGCCCCGGGGGCCCCACTGTAGCCCTGACAGGTGACACGGCCTTCCCGTCAGTTCAGATAGGGAACCTGCCATGTCCCGAGGTGGTCTCCAAACCCCACACCTCACATAGGGGGCTGTGACACGGCCATTAGAGACCTGAGATCACAGAGGGGACCCTGAGGACCAACTGTGACATCCAGAAGGCTGGCCTGCACGCTTCCTGGGGCCCTAGATGTGGCCAGAATCAGAGAAGAGGAGCGTGCAGTGCCCAGGTGCATGGCCCCGCCCCTCCGCACACCCCGCCCCTCCGCAGGCCCCGCCCCCTCCACCTCTCAAGAAATTCTGCTTTCCCAAGTTCTTGCCCAAACCCAGCTGCAGCCAACTGCGGTCCTGCCTGGACCAGCCGGGCGTCTAAGGCTTCCTGTCATCTCCATACCTGCTCTGTCCACCACAGTGACCACTAACCGTGTCCTGACAAATAAATTAAGCAGAATTTGAAACCCAGTTCCTCTGTTTCAGGCCCTTGGTCACGTGTGAATGGACAGTGCAGGCGTGGGCCGATTCTATCGCTATGGACAGCTCCGTGGGCAGCGCTGACCACAGCACCCGCCTCGGCTGCCCAGAACGCTCCCTCGAGGCTTGAGCCACACCAGCCCTCCCTGTGCCAGAGATCCGGACCCATCCTCACCCAGCTTCTTGCAGCAGAAGAGAGGAGAATGACACCATGCAGGAGATGACCACAGGGACACAGGGTCAAGGAGCTGGACCCCAGCTTTCAAGGTGCAGCACATGAGCCCAGAGGTCAGTGTCTGAAAGTCTTGCCTCTGCCCCATGCCTGGGTTGCGGCTTCTTCTCCAGGGTAGGAGAAGATAGCTACCAAGGTGGGCAAGCAGAGGCCCTGATGGGTGCCGAACCATGTGGCTGGATGGGAATACCAGGAAGTGTACAAAGGTCCCGTGACCCACACTGGAGTTACTCCCCTGCCTTTGGCTACAGATTTAGACCATCCACTAGAGTCAAGTGAAACGTGTTAGCATCGTAAGAGAATTAAGTAAAGTAACTGGCTAAAAAATTATGTATATGATATGTATATGTATGGGCATATGTGGGGCTTCCCAGGTAGCACTAGTGGTAAAGAACCTGCCTGCCAATTCAGGAGACATACTGGGTCTTGAAGATCCCCTGGAGGAGGGCATGGCAACCCACTCCAGTATTCTTGCCTGGAGAATTCCATGGACAGAGGAGCCTGACAGGCTACAGTCCATGGGGTCACACAGAGTCAGACATGACTGAAGTGACTCAGCACACACAGCACATGGACATATGTAGAATAAAGTGTAAGATATCTGGAAATACACAACAAGAAACATGCAGAGCATACATAGGGAAACAAAAAATATTTTCGGATGGATATCTAAATAAGGGGAAAACGTACCCGGAGCCTCAGGGGTGGCTCTGTGTTGTTGAGTCAGTTCCCCAGGACGGATCTGTAGAAACAGAAGGAAGTCCATCAAAATATAAGGATCACATTTGTCTCTAAAGCTCGCCTCTATGATGCACATGTATGATGGGATTACTTTTGTTTGCAGAGAGTGGCGCTGACCTGAGGATCTGGGACAGGCTGGGTGGAGGCTGCTTACACAGGGCCGTGACCATGGGGAAGGGGCAGGGCTGGCACACATGGCCACTGGGGATAAGACAAAGGTAGATTCACATCATCAGAGGAACAGTTCCAGGTAAGTCAAAGTTTAACATAAACATCAATAACCACGTAGATCTGGGGCTGCCGAAGGCAGGAATCACAAAGGAAAGACTGCAGGGCATGCCTTCATTGCTCACTTGTGTCTGACTCTGCGACCCCATGGACTGCAGCACACCAGGCTTCCCTGTCCTTCACCATCTCCTGGAGTTTGCTCAAACTCATGTCCACTGAGTCAGTGATACCATCTAACCATCTTGTCCTCTGCTTCCCCCTTGTTCTCCTGCCTTCAGTCTTTCCCAGTATCAGAGTCTTCGTTCAACTGAAAACACCTTTAGGTCAGAGAGCTCCACAAGGGACCACAGCCCCGAGGCTCACTGCGAACACGTCTGCTCAGACCTGCCAGGTAGGGCTGGTGTCTTCAGGCAACGGGTGTGTGTGTACACATATTTGCATATTCCTATGTTTGATGAGGTTGTTGGGCCAACAAGAAAAAGAGGAACATGCACTATGAAGGATGGGCAAGCTACAGAGATGATGACTACTCAAAATGAGAATTAAAAATAATCATGTTAAAGTCATGAGAGTGCTGTTTTGACAGTCCAACTTGCAAAGGTTTTTAGAAAACCTATGTTTTCAGGGGTTTTTTGTCTTTCTTTTTTGGAACGGGTAGTATATTTGCATAGTTCAAATGTCAAAAAGTATAAAAAGTGATGCAATGATATGCCCATCCCCTCTCCATGCAGGTCCTGCCATCCCTGCCCCGCCCCCTACAGGCAGTCTCCATCCAGGGGAGAACCCACCCCAAACATGCAGCAGCACGCGTGTCCACGTCGCCTCTCTGCTGCGTGGCTGCTGGCGGACTGTGCATACTTTCCCCCTTTCTCAATAAATCTTGGAGACAGCTCTAAACCCACACACAGGAGCTTCAGGTTCTCTTCTGAGTGGCAGCAAAGAACTAATCACCTTGAACAGTCACCATCGTGCTGGTGCACAAGGATATTTATAAGATCCTTTCCTGGACATAAAAGTATGCTGTCAAAGTGGCCCCCGTGGGGGTAGGGGTTGGGGGTGTGTGGAGAGGTTTGTTTTAACCACGGCACCCAGTTCTGGGCAGAGAGCACTGGCGCCTGCCAGTGTGAGAACACCCACACAGTTGTGTTCACCTGACTTCTGGATGGGGATCCTCTTCAGATTTCTGGAATTTCCTCTGTGCAATTCTTTTCAAAGTAAGACTGTACTGTGGTTCCTACCCACATTTTCCTCTTGAACGTGAAAGTGTTAGTCATTCAGTCATGTCTGACATCCCATAATTTTCTATTGGCTATCAGACATCATGTTTTCCCCATGTGAGATATTTTTGTGTTCCTATTAGCACGCTTGAGCTTGTTCTGGAAAGCAATTGACTTGGAAACAACTCCTTTCTCTCAAGACTTATGACTTATTGTGGGATGGCACAAAGGCAGGAAAATACAACTGAAAATGAAGATAAAAATCAGTCCATAGAAACAGATCCAGAAATGACAAAGAAAACAGATTTAGTAGACAAAGACATTAAGACATTTGTTAGAACTATATTTTTATGTTCAAGAAGTTAGAAAAAAGAGTAGATGTGATAAAGACAGATACAGATATAAAAGATCCAAATCAAATTTCTAAAGATGAAAACTACAATGTTCAAGGTGAAAAATACACTGGAGGGGAGTAGCAGACTCATTGGAAAAGACTCTGATGCTGGGAGGGATTGGGGGCAGGAGGAGAAGGGGACAACAGAGGATGAGATGGCTGGATGGCATCCCTGACTTCGATGGACATGAGTCTGAGTGAACTCCGGGAGTTGGTGATGGACAGGGAGGCCTGGCGTGCTGCGATTCATGGGGTCGCAAAGAGTCAGACACGACTAAGTGACTGAACTGAACTGAACTGAGACATCACAGGAGAAAAGATTAGTAAACTTGAAGATACAGTGCTAGAAACTGTACAAAATGAAACACAAAAACATATCCTAAAAAAAAACGAATAGGAAGTGTAACAACTTAAAGTCCTCTAATATGTGTATTACCAATGTTCCCCAAGGTAGAGGGACAAACATTTGAACAACATGAATGCACAGATCCAAGAATCTCAATAAATCCCAAGCACAAGAAATAATAAGAAAATAATACCAAGGCACAGCACGATCAAACTGTTCAGAACTAATGACAAAGAGAAAAATCTTAAAACCAGTCAGAGGGAGGAAAGACACTTTCATATAGTAAAAGAAGAAAAGAATAATAGCTCTTATCATGGAAACACTGCAAATTAGAGCACAATGGAGCAACCTCTTTGAAGTACTGGAAGATACAGACCCAAACTAGAATTATACACCCAAAAAATTGTCTTTCAAAAACGGAGGTAAAATAGGCGTTTTTAGACATGGGAAGACTGAAAGTCTTCACACCAATGGATGTACATCACCAGAAATATTAAAGAAAGTCCTTTGAGAAGAAGGAAAATCTGAATCAGTACAGAGGAAAGAGAAGCATCAAAAATGGAAAAATATGAATAAATATAAAGATGTTTTTTAAAATCCCTAAAATATAACTGACTTCTTAAAGGAAAAATAGTGTATAGTGGGGTTTGTCACAAACTTAGAAGTAAAATGCATGACAACAATTGCATAAATACTGGGAGGGAGAAACAGAAATCTACTCTTGTAATACAAGATTCCCTGGAGGAAGGCACAGCAACCCACACCAGTGTTTTTGCCTGGAGAATCCCATGGACAGAGGAGCCTGGAGGGCTATAGTCCATAGGGTTGCAAAGAGTCGGACATGACTGAAGCAACTTAGCACAGCACACACTGCATAATAGTACTGTGCTAAGTTAAGGAGGTGCATTATAAACCTAGAGCCACAGATAAAAGAAAAAAGAAAGAATTATGGCTAATAAGCAAACATAAAAGATATATGGAATTAAAAACTATTAATCTCAAAGAAGGCAAAAGAATAGCAGATGAGACAAATTTAGAATAAATAGATGATAGATTTAAACTTAACCATATTAATAACCACATTGATATTCTAATGGTCAAAAGATTCCAATTGGAACAGAAATTGTAAGATTTAATAAAAGAGCAAGACCAAATAATATACTGCCAACAGGAAAAACACTTTAAATGTAAAGATACAAATAGGTTAAAAATAAAAGGATGGGAAAATACATAACATAATGATACTACTTAACAGATAGTTGGAGTGACTCATAACATTGGATAAGTAGATATCAGGGCAAGAAACATTGTAAGAAATATGAAGGATTATTCTGTAATAAGAAAGGGATCAATTCATCATGAGGACTAACACCCTAAGCATTTATGTACCTGATAAAAAGCTTCAAAACAGGGAAGCAAGAATTGCTAGAACCGGAAGGAAAAGAACAAATCAACAATTGTAGTTGGAGATTTCAACACCTTATCTCAATAATTAATAGAACAAATGGACAGAGAACTTAGTAAATGAATAAACGACTTAAATGATACTATCAATCAAATTAATATTTGTAGAGGATGTCACCCAACCACAGCAGAATACATAACCTTTTTGCTCCACATAGTTGATGTACAAAAATAGACCATATTCTGGCCCATAAAACGATTCTCAATAAATTTAAAGGATCCAGGTCATTCAAAGTATGTTCTCTGGCCACAGTGAAAATCAATTAAGATTCAATAACAAAACTAGGTAATCTCCAAATATTCAGAAACTAAAAACAGATATCTAAATGATGCACAAATTAGAAAAAAAAATTATAGGAAAATTTCAAAGTATTTTAACCAGGATGAAAATGAGTATACGACTTATCAAGTTGTGAGGTTTTTTTTCTACTTTTTCTGCTTTAATTAAACATCTTATATGATTCCATTTATCTCCTTCTTAGCATATCAATTTTCCTGATTTAAAAAATATTTAAGTGCTACTCCTACAGTTTGCAGTATACATTAAAATATGACCTTAGTGAGGTTTATCTGAGGTTAATTTAAGCCCACTTTCAGTTTTAACTGTACTGCTTCATATAGAGTGGAGGTGCCTTACAGGCGAGTGTTCCAAGATTTCACTCCATTCTCCTGGCCATTGCTGTTGTTTGTTTTACTTAGTCACCCAAAACATTGCTATTATTACTACTTTAAACAGTTATGCTTTAGATCAATTAAGAATAAGGATGAAAAGGATTTTATTTTATCTTTATTCCTTCTTAAACACTCATTTCTGTATGTAGATCCAAGTTTCTGACCTATAGCATGCCCTTCTCCCCAGAGAACTTTAGAAAAAATATTTCTTGTGGAGCATGTCTGCTGGCAATGAATTCCTTCAGTTTTTGTTTGTCTGAGAAAGTCTTTATTCACTCTTAAGAGATAATTTCATCAAACAGAGTTCTAGGTTGGTGGAGGTTTTCTTTCAACACTTTAAATATTCACTCCACTCTCTCCTTGGTTGACTGTAGATGCCCAAATTCTCAACTAAATGTCAGCAAATCAAGCTCAACAACAATATGTAAAAAGGAAAATGCATCACGATGTGGCAAGGTTTTTCCCAGGAATGCAAGGCTGGTTTAACATTTGAAAATCAATTGATCTAATTCATCACAGTAACAGACAGAAATTAAGAGAAACCACAGGCTTATCTCAGGAATGCAAGGTTGGTTTCGCATTTGAAAATCAATCAATGTAACACATCACAATAACAGATAGAAATAAAGAAAATCTATACTTTCTTCTCAATAGATGCAGAAAAACATTTTTGATGAATCTTAAATGCAGATTGCTCAGTGAATGAAGTTAGTCTGAAAAGACTGCATATCACGTAATTATAATTGTATTTATGATGTTCTGGAAAAGGTGAAACTGTTGTGATGGTAAAAAGATCTGTGATGGCCAGGAATTTGTGAGAAGGAATGAGGGATTGGGTACGTGAAGCAAAGGGATATTTTTTTTTAGTGTGGTTACATTATTCTGTATGAGACGCTAATGGTGGATATATGACATTGTCCATTTGTCAACTTTACAGCATGAAGAATATACCTTACTGTGTGCATTTAGGAGTTTGGGGATCTCAGGATGGAACCCAGAATGTGACAAAATAATCTTACTGTATCACAAATGTATACAGCATCCTCACTGGGGAGCGTTCGTCCTCATTGACCTCCTTAGGAATGACTAGTTTTGGAAATGGGTGGAGTCTATAAGTTCAAAGGCCAAAGAAATTGTGCATAGGTTGATAAAGTTGTTTCCTGGGGGACATGGGTTGATAAAGATTGAGGGCAGGAGAAGAAGGGAGTGACAGAGGATGAGGTGGTTGGATGGAAACACCACCTCAATGTACATGGGTTTGGGCAAACTCTAGGAGATAGTGAAGGACAGGGAAGCCTGGTGTGCTGCAGCCCATGGGGTCACAAAGAGTCGGACATGACTTAGCGACTGAACAACAACAATATGTGTATGCTGTTACTGAACAGAGCTTGGGTCTACTCGCGTGATGCACAGCAAAGCCAGCCTACTGATACCAGGTTGTGGTGAAGGAAAGTACAGCATTTATTTGCAGAACACTAGGTAAGGAGAACGGGCAGCTCATGCTCAAAAGATCTGAATCCCTAATGGCTCTTAGAGAAGAAGTTTTAAAGGCAACATTAGGTGTGAAGGTTGCAGGGTGCATGATCATGGACATTCTTCTGATTGGTTGGTGGTGAGATACCAGAGTGGTATTTCAGGAACTTCAGCTATCAGTTTTCTGACTCCAGCTTGTCTGGAGTCTGTGTGCTGGTGATCATCTTGCAGTCACTTTCTCCACCTGGTCAGGGTTTAGTTTCTTCAAAAAAGCCTAAATATATTCATCATATTATCTATAGCCCTTGAGGAGGAACTAAGCATTCCTGACTTTGTTTTATGGCTAAAGTATTTTTATTTTGTCTTGCTTTACTACTTTCCTTTGTGTCTACATTTTCTCACTTTTCTGATTAAATGTACTCTTTGGAAGTCAGGGAAGGCTTAGGTGGCTAAAGGCTTCTACAAACAAGAAATGGGGGATGAGGACAGGTCTGATCCTGGGAAGGCCCTGCAGGTCCTGCACAGTTTTGATACTGGCATTAAACAGGTAAGTGGATGGGGTGGGAGCCAGGTGTCCCCCTGTTGCGGGGGAGGTTACACCTCAGGAAGGTGAGGAGAGTTAGAGGCATCGGGGTGGACTCATGTTTAGCTTAAGGAGGACGCCAATGGATAAATGGAGGAATTTTAGATGTGTGCAGTCACACCTCAGAAATACCGCAGGTTCAGTTCCAGACAGTAAAGTGAATGTTGCAATAAAGTGACTCACAAAATTTTTGGTTTCCCAGTGCATATTAAAGTTATGTTTATACTATACTGTTGATTACTAAGTGTACAATAGCATTATGTATATAAAAATCAATGTACATCAGTTAATTAAAAATACTTTTTGATTAAAATGCTAATCATCATCTGAGCCTTCAGAGAGCTGTGGAAGTGACAACAAAGATCACTGATCACAGATCACAGTAAATACAACAATAATGTCAAGTTTTGAAATACTGCAAGAATAATCAGTAATCTCAGATGACACCACCCTTATGGCAGAGAGCGAAGAACTAAAGAGCCTCTCGATGAAAATGAAAGAGGACAGTGAAAAAGCCGGCTTAAAACTCTACATTCAGAAAACTAAGATCATGGCATCTGGTCCCATCACTTCGTGGCAAATAGATGGGGAAACAATGGAAACAGTGACAGACTTTATCTTCTTGGGCTCCCAAATCACTTCAGGTGGTGACTGCAGCCATGAAATTAAAAGATGCTTGGTCCTTGGAAGAAAAGCTCTGACCAACTTAGATAGTATATTAAAAAGCAGAGACATTACTTTGCAAACAAAGGTCCATCTAGTCCAAGCTGTGGTTTTTCCAGTAGTCATGTATGGATGTGAGAGTTATACTATAAAGAAAGCTGAGTGCCAAAGAATTAATGCTTTTGGACTGTGGTGTTGGAGAAGACTCTTGAGAGTCTCTTGGACTGCAAGGAGATCAGACTAGTCCATCCTAAAGGAAATCAGTCCTGAATATTCATTGGAAGGACTGATGCTGAAGCTGAAACTCCAATACTTTGGCCACCTGATTCGAAGAGCTAACTCACTGGAAAAGACCCTGATGCTGGCAAAGATTGAAGGCAAGAGGAGAAGGGGAGGACAGAGGATGAGATGGTTGGATGGCATCACCGATTCAACAGACATGAGTTTGAGTAAGCTCTGGGAATTGGTGATGGACAGGAAAGCCTGGTGTGCTGCAGTCCATGGGGTCAAAAAGAGTCAAACACAACTGAACTGAACTGAACTGAAGAATTATCAAAATGTGACACAAATATGAGACATGAAATGCTGTTGGAAAAATGGAACCAGAGACTTGCTTGACACAGGGTTGCCACAACCTTCAATTTGTCAAAAACACGATGTCTGCAAAGCACAATAAAGCGAGATATGCACACAGGTTAATGTGCACACATGTACTTCCTTCTTCATCAGCTGAGTGGACTTAGAAGCAGCCACAACCGGGCAGCAATGATCACGTCAGTGCCCAAATCGTGGTCTTTCCCGGAGAAGGGACCAGACTCCCTGGAGGAACACTGACTCTCAGACAGGAGCAGGAAATGGCTCGAGGAAGGGAAGTGCTTGGAAACAAACCACAACAGCCACCATGGACGGGCATGTCGGGGACAGCAGAGCCAACCGAGGAACTCCCGAGGGCCAGCGCCAGAGCCGGTTCAGCAACAGAACAGCAACAGTACTGGATCACGACCCAAAGCATAAAATAAATAAATACCCCCAGGGCCAGCCTGACATAAACAAGTGACAGAGAAGGAAACCAGGAGGATCCACGTGGCTCTGCAGCTGTCCCGTCCTCAGGGGAGGGGAGCGCCCCTCCTCGGGTGGGGGGCGGGCACAGTGACCTCCTTCCAGAGGACGGTGGGAGGTGGTGGCAGCACAGTGGAGACACCTGCCAGACTCGCCTGAGCCGGGCGACCACGGTCAGCGTCCACCATGGAGGTCACGTGACGGCACGCACCCTGACGGGACGTGGTGAGAAGGGCCCCTCCCCTCTGTGGTCTTCCCTGAGGGGCGTCCTGAAAAACGCCTGGCTCCTCCTCCAAACCGTCAAGGTCGTTAAAGACAGGAAGGTCTGAGAGACTGTCACAGCCCAGAGGAGCTCTGAGGGGACACGATGGCTGCATGTCATGTGGGGGCCTGGCTGGAGCCCTGGGGCAGCAGAAGGTCAGTAGGGGAAACTGAGGAGTCTGAACAGACTGTGACTTCCTGGTTTCATTAGCAATAGTGTGTTGATTATTGGTTCACTCGTTGTAACAAATGCCACGCGTGAATGCAAGATGTTAATAGGGAAAAACGGGATGGGTGTGTAGGAAATCATTGTGTTATCTTTACAGTTTATATATCTACAACTGTTATAGATGAACTTTAAAAAAAAAGGAACAAACAATACTAGGGGAAAAATAAGGATTTTATCTATAGCAAATAACGCATGAAAAGGTGCCATTATTCATTTGGGAAATGCAAATTAAAAACCCCATGAGGTAGCGCTACACCCCACTAGAAGATGAAAGTCAAAAAGGCGAGCCTTGAGCCAGATGCTGGCGAGGAGCCAGGACCACAGCAAGTGCAGCTGCTCCAGGAGGCAGAGGGGCTCTTCCTTAGAGTTAACGTTCAGGAGTCACGTTGTGTGGATCCGGGAGTCCCCTCCTGGGTGTCTACCCAAGAGAAACAATCACCTGCCTTCAGAGCGGTTTTGTAATCACCCAAGACAAAGCTCAGCCCACTGTCCATCACTAGACGATCTGGACTGTGGCAGCTGTAGTGGGGAGGCTGGCAGCTGTAAGGGAGGGGACCACCTACTGCAGCAGGGACCTCAGAGAGTGAGTGCTGAGTCACGTGAGGATGCCAGACCTCAAGGTGAACGTGGTGACGACTCCACTTACATGAAGCTCTGGGACGTGCACGGGAATCATGGTGACAGGCAACGGACGGAAGGCTTCGAGGGACAGGCGGAAGATCCGGGTGACTGTTCACCACCCTGGTTCTCGTGCTAGGCTCCCAAGCGTGTATGTATCAACTCCTCCACTTTAAACGTGGATGATTTATTTCTGTTCCCAATAAAATTTCAGGCAAAAGCACAAGCAATTCAAGAAGTTGGACTTGTGGGTTTTTGGTGAAATCCGTGAATTGTTGGTGTTAAAAACACAGCCTCTTGCTTTTACGTCAAAAGTGTGTTAAAGTTCCTTTGGGGTTTTAAAATGATAAATGCTCAAATCTGCCAACACAAACAAAAATTTAAACTGACGCACACCAAGGGCAGTTGTGTCAGTGGACTTGAACAAATCCCATATGAACTCCTCGCACAGCAAACAGCTCCAGAGGAGTGGGTCATAATTTTTAAGACAAATATCTTCTGCATTCTTCTTTGAACATGTCTTGTGTTTAAGAAATAGCCCGGCTAAGCGCTGGCTTCTTCCAGCCCACTGTGCGGAAACACACCCCGCAGGGCTTCTTGGCAGGAACATGGCTGCCTGCTTGCCATCCGGATGGGGTGACCAGATTTGCTCCCCAGTGCCCGTGTGGAAATTTCCAGAGATGTTTTTCCTTCGTCACATCTTTAATTTGTCAAATGGGCCTCTCTCACTTCGGTTGCCAAGTTCACACAACTGCCAGGGAAGAGCTGGCCCGCGTGCCCGGGAGGCGGTCCATGTCGGCGTCCAGCCAGACCCTCTTCCACACTCAGCCCCACAGAGTCTGAGGGGGGTGGGGTCCCCCTGAGGCGTTCGTGGAAGCAGGGTGCTGCCTTGCTCCTGTAGAAGTGAACACGAAGTGCCCCCTAGGGCCTCCTCCATCCTCCCTTCAGTGTGAGAAGCAGGGTGGGTGCAGGTGCCGCTGACTCATGAGGGCTGTGCTGGGCTCCCAGGTTCCTGTGAATGAGTTTGTTTTGGGCAAGGCGCCGTGCCACTCCTGCCACCCTGACCTTGAGGACAGGCTGACTCTCTGTGCCCAGCCTTCTCCTCTTCTCTGCAGCAAGGGTTCCCGTCCTGCCACTCAGTCTAGGGCGCTTTGGGCCCTGATTTGTGCTTTTATAAACCAAAAAAAGAGAAAGGACTTTTGTTTCCTATAATGTTGATACCTCTGCCGGCAAAGAACCAGCAAGGTTGAAAGCCTTTCGTGGGTCCCTGCAGCTTTGCTTCCGGGGATAACAAGCACGATCTCCCCTAGAATGAATTGTGCAGCTGTTTCAAAGGTCAAAGTTCAGGCTTTGGGAACATGCTGGGACAGAGCGACACCACGGGCTGTTTTCAGCGGAGGCGGGAGATTTAACCTTGTGGCTCAGCTGGTAAAGAATCTGCCCGCAATGCAGGTGACCTGGGTTCGATCCCTGGGTTGGGAAGATCCCCTGGAGAAGGCAAAGGCTACCCACTCCAGTATTCTGGCTAGAGCATTCCATGCACAGTCTATGGGATTGCAAAGAGTTGGACAAGACTGAGCGACTTT
This sequence comes from Bos mutus, assembly GCF_027580195.1. Lineage (NCBI taxonomy): Eukaryota > Metazoa > Chordata > Mammalia > Artiodactyla > Bovidae > Bos > Bos mutus. Next base: position 155,273,519 of record NC_091617.1, on the reverse strand, counting down.
CACTTTCACTGGAGTAAAGGATATGGTTTGAGAACAGCTCTGGGTCCCCTAGTCCTGGCACAGTTCTGAGCATGAAGAGCTGTGATGACCAGATAGAAGAGGCACACCCACCCCACCACAGGCCCTGTGGGTGTGGATGTAGGTGTGAAGACTGGAACTAGCAGCTTCTTTGACATTATGAGGGCAGCCACCCCAACGGTAAGGCTGACATGTGCAGAGCTGCACAAACAGATATTTGCAGCAATGGGTCTGGAAACCTGATCATATCTGCTCTGGACTGTCCTGTCACAGGAGTCAGTATTTATTAGCAAGTTCATGTTGAGGTCCATCAGAGTTGGGCATTCTGTTTCTTGAAACTTGGAGGTATCGCTTGTTCTAGAAACACATACTCTAGAATCAGAGCACATTGACTCCCAGGCCTTTGACACTGACCTTGTGTTGGCTCATTCATACAAAGAACGTAATGCAATAGCCCAGGACTGGCCACACTGCAAATTTTTACTTCTGAAAGTTATGACCAACCTACATAGCATATTAAAAAGCAAAGACATTACTTTGCCAACAAAGGTCCATCTAGTCAAGGCTATGGTTTTTCCAGTGGTCATGTATGGATGTGGGAGTTGGACTGTGAAGAAAGCTGAGCACCAAAGAATTGATGCTTTTGAACTGTGGTGTTGTAGAAGACTCTTGAGAGTCCCTTGGACTGCAAGGAGATCCAACAGTCCATCCTAAAGGAGATCAGTCCTGGGTGTTCTTTGGAAGGACTGATGCTAAAGCTGAAACTCCAATACTTTGGCCACCTGATACGAAGAGTTGACTCATTGGAAAAGACTCTGATCCTGGGAGGGATTGGGACAGGAGGAGAAGGGGATGACAGAGGATGAGATGGCTGGATGGCATTATTGACTCAATGGATATGAGTTTGAGTGATCTCTGGCAATTGGTGACGGACAGGCAGGCCTGGCATGCTGCAATTCATGGGGTCGCAAAGAGTCAGACACGACTGAGCGACTGAACTGAACTGAACTGAAATTGTCTCTATTCCACAAAAGTATCTTCACGCCTCACTCGTGTGGGATTGTGTCTCTAAAACTTCCGCGGCTTTTACTTTCCCCTGCATCTGAGCAGGCGGCACCCAGTTCACTGGATCTATCTCCCATGGCGAGTCCTCTGAGAACTCCCCTCCTGCTGAAGCTTTTACACTTGAACTTCCAGGGCACCCATGTGCACTCTCCCTCTTTAGCTCCACCTCCCTGCTTTCTGCAAGGACAGGATCTCTCCCCTGCTGGGGACCCCTTGCCATTGTCTCATGGTTCTGTTTCTGAGGCCGAGCACGTTTGGGATGGAGTCAGCTCTGCCTGCCGGGCTGATGAGACCTCAGGATGGTTTCACCTCCACCACAGGAGGGCTTCTTCTCTGCCTCTAGTGTTTGCTTGTCCCCAGTAGCAGTCATGGTGCTGCGGGCCCTGTGAAGGGGGACCTCATAGTTTCCTCCAGAACAGTGAAGTTGTAACAGAGCAGGACCCTCTGGGACCTTCCTGGGACAGACTCCACCCCAGAGTCCTCCACCTGCCTCGTTTGTAAAAAAAGCTGTAGTCTCCGTGGCCGCCTCTGAGTCACTGAAGCCTGGCTCAAGAATTAATGCTTGAAAGGATGTGAGCATTGAGTAACGAAAAATGGCAGTTGGGTCAAAACTGGTGACAATTTAAAAAAATAGATCAGCCATATGGTAATCACAGAATCTTTAGTTCCTCCCTGAAGTAGCTTGATAACTGTCTGATACACACTCCTGAATTGTTCTACAGATACTGAAATCCTCACCAAATGGAAGAAGTTCACTGAATGATGGCCATGAATGAGTAGTCCCTAGACTGGTCGGGACTAGATGGCTGATGATGGAGATTCCTAGAAGACCATCCCGTTACCTCACCACCAATCAGAAGAAAACCACAGCCTGCAGCCCTTACCCTACATGTTGCCTTTAAAAACCCTTCCCGAAAAGCCACCGGGGAGTAGGGACTTTTGAGCACAAGCTGCCAGTCTCCTTGCTCAGACCTACAGTAAACCTTCCTCTGCTCCAGACTCCAAGTTTTTGGTTTGTCTGGCCTCACAGTGCATCAGGCACATGGACTTGGGTTTGACAATGAAATAAAGGAGTAAGCTGGACGTTTCAAGCCACCAGCCTCAGCTGGTCACAGGCCACCGCCCTGCCACAAACCTGCTCTGTCCCAAGGGGGTGGGTCTTCCAGGCCCTAAGCAGCCTGGACCCTAGCCCTTCACCCATAGGATGGGGGTCCTTCCCAGAACCAGGCACAGCTGTGGCTGTGACCCTGTGGGGGAAGTGCTCAGCAGGCTTTTTTTCTCCTGCTTTTGCTCAGCGGGCTTCTCTTCCCTCTTTCCCCAGGTCTTGGAGCCGCCAGGACCTCCCTGTGTTGTGTCCGTGTGTCCACAGGATTTTGGATGATGTGCTGTTGAAAGTGGGCGTTGGAGACATGGTGTCTGTCAGGGATTCGGGGTCCTGTGGAGGGAGGGGTGTGGGAATCCTGCTCGCCATGACTGTCCATCCACTGCAACTCACTCATCCGTCCACACAGAGCCTGGGTCCAGCCCGCGCGGAAGGGTTGGGGCTCAGTGACAGCAGGACTGTGCCCGGGTGTAGTTCACAGCCACGTCGGCGCAGACAGGAACCCGCCTGTGTTCCCGGGCTGTGGGGTCAGCCTCTCCAGCCCTCACTGTCCCCACACAGCCTAATGTGGATGTCTATACTGCCCAGCTCCTGACCTCCAGGTCTGCCTTGCCTTGTCTTCCCAAGCGCCACTCCTCAGACCCAGACCCCTAGCGCCTGGCCCTCACCTCCGTCCTGCAGCATCTGCCTTCATCGGCTGAGGATGTCCGGTCCCTCTGGGAGCCCAGCCAGCTGCCTCCCCCATCCACTCCCACACACCCCCCACCCCGTCTCAAAGGGGCGCTGATCACCCCTACCATCCAGACACTCCTTGAGAAGGCCGCTGAGGCCTGGGGAGGTCACGTGTGCTGGGGTTCAGAGCCAGGGTAGTCTCTCTGAGGCCAGGCTGTGCCTGCAGGAGGCTCACGCTCTTCCCAGGGTGTCCTGCCTGGAAGCTGGGGCCTGGGGTGGACATTTGCTTTGGGGCCGGGCTCTGCGATCGGGGGTCCCATTATACACAATGACTGCTGCTAGAAGGCCTCTGTACTCATCTGGGAGTGTCCCAGGCACAGACGTCACTCATCAGGGGCTGCTGCACATGGATAACTCAATGGGCCCCTGGGCAAACGGGCCCCAGTGGAGCCCTGCCCTGGGAGGCACCCAGGGGGGGTCAGGGTGTGGACGGCCCCTCCTCTGACCTCCTCGTGGCCCTTTCTCCCACCCAACGGAACTCTTAGGTGGATGGGGTCTCATCCCCCCACCTCCGGGGACTGCTGGCTCTACAGGAGCATTATCCTGGCCTTCACCTTTGCCCTGGGTGTTTCGGGTCGGCAGGGGGTGGGCAGTGAATCCTTTCCCCACCCCTGCCAAGTGTGGAAGACAGGGGGCTGCCCGCCAAGGCTGAACCCCTGAATTCTCAGAAATGCACCTGGGGGCCCTTGGCCTCCCTGCTGGTCTCTGGCCCTCATGCAGGGAGTGTCTGGGGAAAAGTGGAGATCCCTAGTGCCCCTTCCACCCACAGAGTGAGGGAAGAAAGCACATTCTGCCTGTGACTTTCCAGCCTGGCAGCGGTGGCTCAGAGCTGGTACTTCCTGCGACCTCCCTCACCATCCATCTGTCCAGGGAGCTCTGTCACCGGGCCCTGTGAGTGGGGCTTTGGGGGCATGGCTCCATTTCTCAGAGGTCACCTGGAGGCCTCCCCAGCTGATTTACAGTCGAGCACAGAGGCTCCGAGACTCTGGTCCCGGGGCAGAGCAGCGTCTCCCGTCCTGTGTCCATTAGCTGATTACTCTCCTCTTTCCCTCCTTGGGGTGTGAGGGGCTGGTTCTCCAGCCTTCACAAGCGACAGCATCCTTTTGTCCTTTGTTTGTCCTCCTCTCACTGACAACAGAAAGTGCCCCCCCGCCCCCCGGAGACCCCAGCTCACTTTCCACCCTGCCCCCGCCCAAGCATCGCCTCTCTTCGTGCTGACAGAGCAGAACTCAGCTTTAACCCCTCCCTCCCCTCCACTCCATGGCCTGGATGAGTCTGGTTGCTGGAAAGACCAAGCCAGGATTAGAGCCTCGGAACTTCCCTGGAGTAGGGAGGGGGCTGGAGATGGAGTGACCGGTGGTCAGGCCCATGTGAGGAAGCCTCCACACCATCCCATCCTAAGATGCAGGGCGTCCAGGTCAGCAGACACATCCAGGATGGGAGGTGATGCACCCCACTCCTCGGGGACAGAAGCCCCTTCCTGCGGGACACTTCCCGACCTCGCCTGTGTGTTTCTTGGCCTGGCTGCTTGTCTGTGTCCTTTATCATCTCCTTAATTACATAATAAACTGGTGAACATGGCTGTTTCCGAGGGCTCTGGGAGCTGCTCCTGCAGATCAGTGGAACCCGAGGAGGGGTCCTGGGAACCCCGACTTACAGTTGGTCAGTCAGAGCACAGGTGACAAGCTGGACTTGCGGCTGGCATCACCTGTGGGGCTTGCTATCACCCCAGGGAGGCGTGGTAGCACTGAGTTAGCTTGTAGGACACCCAGCGGTGGCCGGGGAGATGCTCAGTGTGGGGAAAACCCAGACCCTCGAGGTCAGAAGTGCTGTGTGTGTCAGGGGGCCACTCGCAGGAGTGTCCCCGACACACTGGGGTCGCCACTGAAGGTCAGCACCAGCCTCTGTCCCAGGTGGCCGGCTGGGCCAGCCTGGGTGCCTTTGACCACAGACACCTATGGGTGCGGGAGCTCGGCGGCCGTCCAGTGAAGAGGTCCATGAGAATGTCCCCATCCCGTCCGTGGGGGTCCAGGAGGGCTGTGGTGCCCCCAGCACCACGCAGAAGGGGCCAGACCCCGACCTCAGACCTGGCCTCCCATACAGCCCTCACGTCTCCCTGCCAGGGCCGCTTCCTTCCCCAGCACCCAGCGCCCTCTGAGGGGAAGGAGGTGGGGGTAGATGAGGCCTTTTTCGCTGGGGGTGGAGTGCAGCCTGGGGGTGTTGGAGAGTCTTCAGGGTCAGAGGCTCAGGCAGGCTTGGCACCCGGTCAGCGCAGAGCTGGTCAGAGAACACCCAGCCACAAGTCCGCCGAGCAGGACTGCGACGCCCTCCTTTCAGCCCGGTTTATCTGTCTCCCCAGATGGCGGCTCTCTTCTAGGAAGGCTCCTGGAGTGTCGGGTGGCTGCAGGTGCCCCCTGCTCACAAGCCATCCCTAGCCCCCAGCCCCCCCATGCCTGGGCAGCTGGCACCCCGCCTACTGGCTCTACCCCCAGGCTCCTGGCCCCAGACTCTGCCAGCTGTGCCCACCTCTTTGCGCCCGGGAGTCATTTGCACCTATTTGCAGGCAAGAAGTGGCAGCTGTGGCCTCCTCCCACCGGGGGTTTCTCAGCATCAGGAAGCTTTCCCTGAATTTGGCTCAACAAGAACTGGAGAGATTCGATTCGACACATGGCTTTTGGCTCTGCCAAGTGCCGGGAACCCGGGAGTTGAGGCGAGCGACAGCCCTGCCTGCAGACACCCTGGAAACCATGGGTCCACGTGTGCTGCCAGGGCACCCAGAGGCCCGAGGGGCTCCTGGCTTCCTAGGACCCCCCCCATAAAAACAGTAAAAATTCTATGTTACAACTATTGATAGGAGGGCCAATGCATCAATATTATACATGAAAACATTTTCTTCAAGATCAAAATTTTTTGTCTTTCTTTTAATTTTGAATGTAATTAAAACACTGATCGGAGAAGGTGATGGCACCCCACTCCAGTACTCTTGCCTGGAAAATCCCATGGACGGAGGAGCCTGGTAGGCTGCAGTTCATGGGGTCTCGAAGAGTCGGACACGACTGAGCGACTTCACTTTCACTTTTCATTTCATGCACTGGAGAAGGAAATGGCAACCCACTCCTATGTTCTTGCCTGGAGAATCCCAGGGACGGCGGAGCCTGGTGGGCTGCTGTCTACGGGGTCTCACAGAGTTGGACACGACTGAAGCGACTTAGCAGCAGTAGCAAAACACTGATGTGGGCCCAGGTGGCCTGAGAGCTCTAAAGCCCCAGAGGAGCTTGGAGACACTTGGGGTCGGGCAGTAAGGTGAGGGGGGAGGCTGGGGCTACTTGTGGGTGCAAGGCCCATGTGGAGGGGCAGGAGTGGGCACAGGAGGGCAGGGGGCTCACCACCCCACACCTATGTATGCCTGGAACCAGGGTACACACAGCCCTACCCCCAAGGTAGATGCAAAGATGCCAACGGTGGGTGTCTGAACCCCCAAGGCGATGACCAAATTGTCTGCACTGGGTCCCAGGCCCTTGGGCAGGCTCCTGGCCTCCAGTTGGGGAGGAAGTTGGTGCAGCTCGTGAACCGGTAAGGGCCCTGGGGGTGGTGTGGCTGGTGTGCTCCACGCTCTAGAAACTTCAGACGTGCCCACCGCCAACCCATCTGTGGAGGAGCGAGGCCAGTGGGGTGGCAGGGTGGAAATGAAGTGGGCTCCTCTGAAGGACCCCAATTCTGTCCTCAGCCCTGGGGGTAGATTTGGGGATCACCATGGGCTGAACTGTGTCCCCTAAACCCACATGGTGCAGCCCTGACCCCCAGCACTCAGAATGGGAGGTGATGAGAGACATGGTCTTCACAGGGCCGTGTGGGTGATCCCATGGGACTGGTGTCTTTATGAGAAGAGAAGATGAGGACACACACGGACACGCACAGAGGGACGACCACGTGGGACCCAGGAGGAGACGGCCTCACCTGTCAAATGCCCCTCATGCAAACCCAGCCCAGCCTCTCCTTGCTCGTGAGCTGACCTTGACTTCTCGCCTGGAAACGCCTCTCACTCAACGTCTCTTTCCCTTGCAGGACCTCGAGTACAGTCCCTGCCTTACATTCCTTGTTTTTATCTTAGTAGTTTCTGGGGTTTACTCAGAATTTGCTGCACCCACTAGAGTGAGTGCATCATGAGTGAGGTTACTCACCTTCTCACTCCCAACCTGACCCTAAAACAAAACATAAACAAGGTTGGGATCATGTCTTCGAGGGGATAAATAGACACCATGTAGGTCGTGAGGGAGACTATGACCGTCGCTCACGCTTCAGGGCAACGCCACTATTTCCTGTGCCGTTCACACAGGAAGAGAGGCTGCCGAGTGTTTCATGTTAATGAAGAGAGCTCTTTCAGAATTATCAGACGGATTTTTACCGTATCTCTGTGAGATCAGTGTATTTTCACCTTCAGAACTTTGATTTGGTCATTTTCTTTGTCTCCTTTTCATGCTCATACTTCCTTCTACCTTCTTGAACATACAGGCTCTAGTAGTCAAAATCGTTTTAATGTTCTTATGTGCTAATTCTATCTGTGTCTTTTCTAGGTCTGCTTCTATGGACAGACTTTGATCCTAGTTATGGATCTCATTTTCCCACTTCTTTCCATGCGTAGTTTTTTTGTTTTTTGTTTTTTTTTTTCCATACTGTATAGTATGTGGGATCCTAGTTACCCGACCTGCGATGGAATCTGTGCCCCTCTCATCGGAAGTGCAGAATTTCAACCACTGAACCACCAGGGAAGTCCCTACGGGTAGTAATTTTAAAATGGACAGCAGACACTGTGAGTGTTACGGCATACGTGCTGGACTTTGATATTACTTCAGCTGTCTGGGGGCTTTGTTGGGGTCATTTTGAGGTTTGCTTTAAGGCTTCCTTAGCGTGGGTCTTTTTTCTGGGGCCTCTCTCACCTACCTGTCCCTACTCCTCCAGGGTTAGGATGGCTTTGCTGGCTGGAGAAAACAGGAACTACTCCGGCCTTGTGTAAGCTACCGAACTTGTTCTGCCTACTCCTTCCAGCAGCTCGTTCTTGGGTGTAGCCAGTTTCTAAGCACATGTGCACGGGTCACCTCAATCCTAGACTTGGGGGAACCCCCTGCAGTTACCTCCCCTCCCCCCTCTTTAGTCTACTCTTCTCTCATTCTGTTGTTGTTCAGCCACTGTCATGTTCGACTCTCTGCGACTCCATGGACTGCATGCAGCACGCCAGGCCTCCCTGTCCCTCGCTGTTTCCCAGAATTTGCCCAAGTTCATGTCCATTGAGTCTTTTCTCATACTGTCTTTGAAACTTTCCGGTTTCAGCACAGCGTATTCAGGTATCTTTACACTGGATGGAGTGTGCATCCAGGCATCTTTACCTCTCTCCATCTTTACCCTACTTGCTGCTGCTGCTGCTAAGTCACCTCAGTCATGTCCGACTCTGTGTGACCCCATAGACGGCAGCCCACCAGGCTGCCCCGTCCCTGGGATTCTCCAGGCAAGAACACTGGAGTGGGTTGCCATTTCCTTCTCCAGTGCATGAAAGTGAAAAGTGAAAGTGAAGTCGCTCAGTCGTTTCCGACCCTTAGCGACCCCATGGACTGCAGCCTACCAGGCTCCTCCGTCCATGGGATTTTCCAGGCAAGAGTACTGGAGTGGGGTGCCATTACCCTGCTTAGACCCCTTAAAATGTTAGCCTCTAATGAATGGCATCTTCTTTGCTCATCATGTCTTGACTATCCCTTAGCCCTGTTTACCCCTGCTTCCTTCTGGAGCCCAGACAGGCCATGTGCAGCCATAGGCTCCATGTACAATGCTGACCACTAACCAAGGATTGTTTCCTCTCTTCCTTTTTCCATGCTGCATTCTGGGTGACTTCTCCTGGTTCAGCCTCTAGTTCACTAATTTTACACACAACTGCATCTAATTTGCTGCTTAATCTATCCACTGAGTTTTCAATTTCATTTATCATTTTTTATTTGTAGAATTTTTCCCATATCTGCCTCCTCAGTGTTGATCATCTCTTGTGCATCTACTTCTAATACTTTATTTTATTCTTTCAAGCAAGTCACCCCCAACTTGAGACCACGCTAAACTATACCCTTTCTGGGGTTCTCTGTTTGCCTAGAGGTAGTGTGACCATTGGAGGACCCATGTGAGTCCTTGTGAGGTTTCTCAGAGCAACCTCTGTCTTCCCTTCCCTTCTTCTCACTGTCTGTCCCTGCTCCATCCAGATCCTTCTGGGGATAAGGTTTTCCTTTGAGTGTCTGGTTCTCTGGGACACCTGGTACTGTGTCTGGACTCTGTCTGGACTCCCATCCTTGCCCATGCTTCAGGCCCTTCTCCCCCACTAGGGCTTTCTGCAATCTAGGCTCCAGGTCACAAGGGCCCTCTGACCTGAGTACATACTCACCAAGTTGCTTCTGGATCCGCACGGCTTCCCTTGCTCCAGGCAGCCTGGCCATGCTCTAGAGACATCATGGAGTACGTTTCCAAGACATCTGGGTGCTCTGAATTGAAAGGGTGTCTTCAGCTGGATAAGCAGACCCTCTCTCCTGGGAAATGGGCTTGCGCCCTCCCCTCTTTCCTCTGCTGGAGATGGAGAGAGAGGGTCCCTGGAGAAGAAGCAACCACTGCAACTCTGTGCAACTTCTGCCTGTCACCTCTGTTTGCAACTGTCCACAAGTGCTATCTGCCCATTTCACAGGTGGGGACAGCAGGGCTCCTGAGGCTGGACAGCCAATCCTGGTCACCTGGGCCTTTCTGAAGGTCATACCTTTGCAACCCTGCTCCACGGGGTGGGCCTGGCAGGCCATTGAGGAGCAGGACACCCAACCACAACCACTTCAGGGCCTCGGGGCTCCATGCACCGTGGTTCAGAGCTGACAGAGTCTGCCACACTGCCAGCACCTGCACAGAGTGACCATGTCCACCTGGGAGGGACAGGCTATGCAGAGCACCCCACTGGGGGTGGAGACACTGGCCTCCCCACTGCCTGCCCCATTCTGATGGGGCCTTCCCTGACCTCCAGAGACTGCAGCCCCCAGGTCTCCTGCCCCTGGCCCTTTCAGTCAAGCCGACAGTGATTTCTGCAGAGATGAGGCCTTATCTCTCTCCTTCTGCTTGTCACCCCCATTTGCAAATACAGCCTGGCACTTCTGCACGGCCTGATCAAATATTCATACCCGAGCGCTTCCTAAGTGGCCGGACAGGGCCGCAGAAGGCTCTGTGCTCTATCTGACTGTGGAAGCCACGTGGGGTGTGTGGGAAGGCTGGGCCTCAGCACCACTGCCTCTCACAGGAAGGCTCAGGCTGGGGCAGTAAAGGCAGAAAAGCACCCACGGTGGGGCTGCAGGTGGGGGTCCAGGTGTGAGGGATGGGGCCAGAGCTGCCCTGTCCACAACATGGGGTCTCCTGCTTCCTTATCGCTGGGCCACTTGCTGGGGTTAGAGAGCCAACTCCTCCAGCCCCAGGTCCTGCCCTGTCCTGTAGCTCAAAGCCTGGGGCCTTCACTGAGGGTTCCGTGGGGAGACCTGGGGTGCTCATCCCTGGCACAGGCCTGTCTCTGTGATACTGTTCCCCCTCTGCTGCCCTGGCTGCTGACCCCACCCCCGATGGCTCCCCACTTCCTCCCAGGAATAGCAAGGAACCCACCCAGCTGCCCACAGCTGGCACTACGTTGAGATCATGTCATCCACAGAAGCCACCAGAAAGGGGAGTGCGTCTCCTCCAGGTGAGGGGGCAGCTGAGGACAAGGGTGGTGGGAATCTGCTCCCTGAGGTGCAATTTGGCAGGGGTGAAGTCAGGGTCAGGGGCAAGTTCAGGGTCATGGACTGGGGCAGGGGCAGGGTCACAGACAGGGTAGAGTTGGGGGGGTGGGCAGGGTCAAGGTCAGGGTCAGGGTTGAGGTCAGAGTCAGGGTCATGGATAGAGGCAGGGAAGGGAGGGGCAAGTCCTGGGGGTCTCCCAGCAGGCAGGCTGGGTCCAGTCCATCCCACAACCTGCCTGAGCACTTGCTCTCAGGGTGGAGGCTCCACATACTGGGGCAACGGTGAAGAAGTTGCCAGAGCTCTGCCCTGGGTGGCAGTGCTGCATACCAGCTAGAGAATACCGTGGGCTTGCTGGGAGCTCTGTTGGAGGGGAGGCTGCAGGACAGCCACAGTGGAGCTGGGAAAGATCTCACTTGGCAGGAGGAGGTGTGATCGATGGTTGCAGGCCTGGCAGGGCCAGCATGGCTGGTGGGGGCACCCAGGCCTCACGTGGGGCCTGTGGTCTTGGGGAAGATGCCAGGGTGGACTCAGAACTGGGAAAACTTGAGGAGTTGGGCATAGGGGAGATCAGCTGAGTTAAGTTCTCAGAAGGGTCCTTCTGTCACTGTATTAAGGGCAGACTGTAGGGTGAGGATAGGGGCTGGGGGGCATTTAAGAGACTCTGGGAATAATCCAGAAAACCTGATGGGGGCTTGGCCTGGGAGTACAGGGAGGACATCAGGAAGGGTCGGAGGAAGGGTAGGGTGTGGAGAAGCCTGGAAGACGGAAAGTGGGCAGGCTGTCGGATGAGGTTCCGGATGTGAGAGAAACGGCTCTGCTGGACAGATGGGCTGTGGGGGCAGGAACTCAGGGCCCAGGGAGTCCCAGTGTCCACCGGGTGGGGGACACAGTGTGGCTGGAGCTGCAGGGCTGACAGACCAGGAGCTAGAGGTGAGGAGGGGCCGAGGGGAACCCTGGGCCCACCGCAGGACAGGAGGATCTGGAAGAAAATGTGTCCAGGAGAGGGGAGGGGTCAGCTGCTGCCCTGGGAGGAGGCCCCGATCGGCCGTATTTATGCCAGTGACAGATCGCCACTAGAGGAAGCGTCCTCTCTGCCTCCTTGGTTATCTTGCTGTACGTTCCTCTCCTTGGTGTCTCCCAATGGTCAGGACACTGCAAACCCACTTCCACGTCCAGGTTTCTGGTCCCATGTGGTGGTCACCCGAGTGGTGGCGAGAGACTGTGTGCTTCTCCCGGGTCAGCCCCCACCTGCTGGCGAGTCCTCCCCACTCCCCCTGGTCACCCGGTCCCTGTACTTTCGGCCCTGCTTCCTTCTGGGGGTGTTCTCCTCGCTGCTCAGCTTTGAGAAGCTCAGGTCCTCCCCTCTGCTCCCGACCTCCACAGGTCTGTGCGGGAAGCCCCCACATGGGCCCTTTCATCCTGCAGTTGTGCTTGCTGCTTTCAGTATTTGTTCTGAAGAAACACTTGCACACGTGTATGTACACACACACACATGCATGCACACACATGCACACGTGCATGCACACAGAAACAGGCACACATGCACACACATGCGCACACAAACATACACACATGTGGATGCACAGGGATGCTCATTACCATGCTGCTTGAAATAGTAAGAACAAGGAAGCCATGCACCTTGCCTTCCGTGTTCACACCAGCCTTGACACAAGTGGCGGTAAACAAAGCCCAGTAGAGATTTGGGTGGAGTCGGGGGCGGGTGTGGTTACCACATGTGGGATATGCTCAGTAGCAAAAAAAGATCATTAGCAATCTTACTTGTGAAGAAGGGAGCAAAAGCCTACAATTTTAAAAGTAGCAGTGTGAATCTGACAACGGATTAAAAACCAACAGCCGCTATCGGACGTGGTGGTCCTGAGCGCAGGGGTGACGCCACAGCAGGAGACCTGCCCGTGGGGCCACCGGTGTGCAGGGCTGTGCCAGGCGCATCGTGTGGTCTGGCTGCTGCCGCACCCTGGGGCAGTTTTCTGTGTGTCGAGGAAACCAGTGAGTCAAGCCACACCGGTGCTTGTGCCATTTGCCACGAAGGGGGATGTTCTCAAAGTTCTGGTGCAGCTGAATCACTCCTGTCTGGGGCACTGCAGCTCTCCTTCCTGCTTGTTGAGACTGTTTCCCAATCTCCCCAAACCCCAGCCGGGCTTGGAGCCACTCCTGCCATGGCTGCCCATCCTCTGCTTGGGTACCCGCGTCTCCAGCAGGGCCCTCGCCTGCATGTCCTTACACGCATACAGGAGAGTTGTGACACACATCCCCAGCTTTCTCTGGGGTCCCTGCGCCTGGTCTCTCCTTCCACACCTCTCTTCTCCCACCCTTATATTTAGGGCATGTCTCCCACCAAATCCAGTCTGACAAGCCTTAGCTTGTAGCTGAAATATATGGCTCTTTCACACTTTGCTTAATTATTTAGGTTCAGATCCACCATGTTACACTTGTCTTTTTTTCCCCCATCAGTTCCTGGTTCTTCTTTGGTTCTTTCTTATTCCATACTTACCCTCTGTTGGCTGGCCAGTTAGAAATTACTCTCTGGTTGTCAAAGTCTAGCGTTCGTTGCCCCATGCCGACCATGCCAGGATCCGGCTTGCCTTCCTGCCCTGTGCATATTGTTCATCTTTGTTTTAACACTGCTTACAATTTATATTCTGGAACTTATTATTACTGTTCATAATGTTAGCTTCTATTTATTTAATCACCATATCTCTCACTTTTCATTCCTTCCTTGATCCCCAAGTTTCCCTCTGGGGTCCTCTTCCTTCTGACTGAAGCATTCGTTTTCATCCGTGTCTGTGTGTACACGTGAACCTGTGTGCATGCACACGTCTGCGCGTATGCAGGGCGGCCCTGCCTGTGGGCTGACCTGTGTGTCTGCTCTGGCCCCTCCCGGCTGAGCTGTGGGAGCAGCATCAGGGTCTGATCAGCTCCTGGAGGGAGCTGTGGGGACTCCTGGGCAGAGGTGGATGGTATGGTGGGGCGTTGGCCCCACATCCTGCTGTTCCCTCCTGAGGCACACGGAGGGGTCCACAGCTTTTCCCTTTAGCACAGGGCTTGGGCACTTCAGCCCACCTGGGCAGACGCCCCCTAGGTCCACAGGGACCGGGTGCCCCCACACTTTTGAACCCATATGCAGCTGTGGGGCCAGCAAGTCCCAATATGGGGAAACTGGCCCCCTCCTGCCCATGGCTGGCTGGGCCAGACAGGCACTGGCTGGGGTCTGTGCTGCAGACCTGAGAAGCACGCACCGCCCACCTTGGACACGCCTCGGACGCGCTGGATCCTGCATGCGGAGCAGTGGGGATCAGCACTCCGGCTGTGCCCTCAGACGGCTTGTGCCTCCGCGTCCTCTTCCTGTTGCGAGAGGGCTCGCTTAATTTCATTTTCAGACAATACTTAAAAACACAGAATCCTGACAGCCGGCTTCTGGTTGACAGGACAGATCATTCTGATTTGAGTTGAAGCAGTCGTGTCCTGCTCTGAAAGGAGGTCCAGGAAGCTGACGAGGACACGCCACGCATTTCCTCTGGAGTCTCTGGAGCGGAGGGGCCCATGAAATATTTACGGCAAAAGTGAATAAAACATCCAGCTGGAAGCACTTCACCCCCCAGGAGCTGAGTGAGATGGGGCGAGTTTTTGGGAGATAAAGTGCTATATTGGCTTTTCCCGGACATCTGTTTTGGCTTCCCTGGTGGTTCAAATGGTAAAGAATCCACCTGCAATGGAGGAGACCTGGGTTCGACCCCTGGGTTGGGGAGAGCTCCTGGAGTTGGAAATGGCAACCCACTCCAGTCTTCTTGCCTGGGAAATCCCATGGACAGGGGAGCCTGGCAGGCTATTGTCCATGGGGTCGCAAAGAGCCAGACACGACTGAGCTACTGAGCACCGTGGACGCTCCGCAGACGTGGTTTGTGTTGGCTAGGCCTGTGGCGACGTCCACGCTGGGGACACGTTGCCCACGCCCTCCCAGCTCCCCATCCTCAGGTCCTCACAGCTGCCCCAGGGTGCCACCTGCTGTCAGCACGCAGGAAGTGTGCCCAGATCTCTGGAGCTAGAAGTGTGACAACCTGGGGCCTCAGAATCCAGGAGAAGCACTAATGTTCCTCCCCACCCCACCCCCATCCCCCACCCCCCACCTTCCAAGCCGGTGCCATGACTGGCTCGAGGTCAAGCTGTGCCGCAGCTTGTGGTTTTATCTAAAGAAAGAAACCCGGTTAGGGGGAAACGAGCCAAGTTTGAGAGACAAAATGGTGCCGTATTTTGCGTCTCAACCTGTGGTGATTTCTGGCGACCTGTCAGGGGTTCCCTGATAGCTCAGTTGGTAAAGAATCCGCCTGCAATGCAGGAGACCCTGGTTCAATTCCTGGGTTGGGAAGATCCTGGCGAAGGGATAGGCTACCTACTCCAGTATTCTTGGGCTTCCCTTGTGGCTCAGCTGGTAGAGAATCTGCCTGTGATGCTGGAGACCTGGGTTCAATCCCTGGGTTGGGAAGATCCCCTGGAGAAGGGAAAGGCTACCCACTCCAGTATTCTGACCTGGAGAACTCCGTGAACTGTATAGTCTGTGGGGTCGCAAAGAGTCAGACATGACTGACTTTCGCTTTCACTGGCAACATGTCAGGAGCCCCTAGACTGCAGCGCAAGTGTGAGTGTCCATGTCGCTTGTGAACACGCGGTCACAAGCAGAGTCTTAATATGAAACACGTGTGTCACTGCACAGATCTAGGACACAGTGAGTGCCTCCAAGGACCCGTTCCTGGTGGATGGTGCCCCCCGGAGGACACTTTGCAGTGTAGGAAGACAGGGGGCCCGGAACATAGCCCTGGTCCCACAAGGCTGGCTTTGGCTCCAGCCTCCAGAATGTGAGACCCTTAATGCAGGAAGGGGTCCAGACGGCCTAAGCCAGGACGCCTGCCTGTGTCCACATAGCAGTCACGCTCCTTCTGAGGCTCCACCTCTCATAGGCCTCCCAGCTGACCCAGCACATCTGTCCTCTTGCCACTGAAAAGTCCAGAGTCCCCTCCCCATTGTGGGGCCACCCAGGTCTCACCAGCTTCCAGTCAGGGGCTCTGAGTGGTGGGCATCCCCTGCTGCTTCCAGAAGACCCCTTCCCAATATCTGTGTCCTGGGAGGCACCACAAAGTCCTCCCCTATGACCGCCTTAATGCAGCAGTGGGAGCATGGGGAGGAAGGAGAAGGGGCCTCAGGTAACTGTGGGTGGGGGGCACACAGAGGCAGCCGGGAGGGTCCCAGGAAGAGCCTCTCCCTTGTGTCTGCAGCCCCCCTTCTCTCCCTTCCCCAGCCTCTCTGCAGTTGGGATCCATCAAAGAGAGAAGTGACCCCACTGCAGCCCTGAAGGATGGGAGGGGTCCTCCCCTCGCTGACCTGTGGTTTTCCGAGGGGCAGATAGTGGGGCCTTCCGTGAACACCAGCTAAGTGGAATTGCACAGCCCACCCTCCTTGGGCCTGGCTTCTTCCTCTCGACCTGGTCTTGGAGAGTTGTGCATGCTGTCGTGTCCCACCACGCTCCCTCCCTTTATCCCACCTGCGGACAAACCATGAGTTTCATCCCTGTTCATTTTGCTGAACGTTGGCCTTGTCTCCAGTTTGGGGGTACGATGAATAGGCTGCTGTGCATTCTTGTGGAGGGTTTTTATGGTCTCTTTGGGGTAAATGCCCAGAAGGAGGATTGCCAGGCTGAAGGGTAGATTTAATGTCATTAGAAACCCTCAAAATATGTTCAGGATGGCTGTGCCACTTACTGCCCCCACTCGGGGCCCCAGATGGGCAGGGGCCCTGCTGTTCTGAATCCTCTTAGCACTTGGTGTTGGCATCTTCTCTACTTCAGTCGTCCCCATGGGTGTGCCCGGGTCTCATCACAGTTTTAATTTGCAGCCCAGCCCCTGCTGTCATGATGTTATGCGCTTTTTCATACACTTATTGGCTCCAGTCCATGGGGTCACAGAGTCAGGCACAACTGCCCACACACACATTGGCCATTTGGACATCATCTTATCCGCTCTAGTCCACGGGGTCGCAGAACTGGGCACGACTGAGCTCACATGCATTGGCCATTTGGACAACCTCTTTGCACAGTGTCTGCTCAAGTTTTTGTCAATTTTTTGTTGTTTTTTTTTTGTCTTTTTCTTATTACTAGTTCAGTTCAGTTCAGTCGCTCAGTCGTGTCTGACTCTGTAACCCCACATACTGAAGCACACCATGCTTCCCTGTCCATCACCAACTCCAGGAGCTTATTCAAACTCACATCCATAGAGTCGGTGATGCCATCCAACCATCTCATCCTCTGTCGTCCCCTTCTCTTGCCTTCAATCTTTCCCAGCATCAGGGTCTTTTCCAGTGAGTCAGTTGTTCACATCAGGTGGCCAAAATATTGCAGTTTCAGCTTCAGCGTTAGTCCTTCTAATGAATATTCAGGACTGATTTCCTTTAGGATGGACTGGTTGGATATCCTTGCTGTCCAAAGGACTCTCAAGAGTCTTCTCCAACATCACAGTTCAAAAGCATCAATTCTTCGGTGCTCAGCTTTCTTTATAGTCCAACTCTCATATCCATACATGACTACTAGAAAAACCACAGCTTGGACTATATGGACCTTTGTTGGCAAAGTAATGTCTCTGCTTTTCAATATGCTGTCTAGGTTGGTCATAACTTTTCTTCCAAAGAGCAAGCGCCTTTTCATTTCATGGCTGCAGTCACCATCTGCAGTGATTTGGGAGCCCAAGAAAATAAAGTCTGTCACTGTTTCCATTGTTTCCCCATCTATTTGCCATGAAGTGATGGGACCAGATGCCATGATCTTCGTTTTCTGAATTTTGAGTTTAAAGCAGCTTTTTCACCCTCCTCTTTCACTTTCATCAAGAAGCTCTTTAGTTCTTCACTTTCTGCCATAAGGATGGTGTCATCTGCATATCTAAATTTGTTGATATTTCTCCCAGCAATCCTGATTCCAGCTTGTGCTTCATCCAGCCCGGCATTTCACATGATGTACTCTGCTTTATTGACTAAGCCAAAGACTTTGACTGTGTGGATCACAACAAACTGTGGAAAATTCTTCAAGAGATGGAAATACCAGACCATCTGACCTGCCTTCTGAGAAATCTGTATGCAGGTCAAGAAGCAACAATTAGAAGTTAACATGGAACAACAGACTGGTTCCAAATTGGGAAAGGAGTATGTCCAGGCTGTATGTTGTCACCCTGCTTATTTAACTTATATGCAGAGTACATCATGAGAAACGCTGGACTGGATGAAGCACAAGCTGTTGGCCACCTGATGTGAACAACTGACTCATTGGAAAAGACCCTGATGTTGGGAAAGATTGAAGGCGAGAGAAGGGGAAGACAGGATGAGATGGTTGGATGGCATCACCGACTCTATGGATGTGAGTTTGAATAAGCTCCGGGGGTTGGTGATGGACAGGGAAGCCTGGCGTGCTGCAGTCCATGGGGTTGCAAAGCATCGGACACAACTGAGCAGCTGAAGCGAACTGAACTGACTCTGCATGTAAGTTAAATAAGCAGGGTGACAATATACAGCCTTGATGTACTCCTTTCCCGATTTGGAACCAGTCTGTTTTTCCATGTCCAGTTCTAACTGTTGCTTCTTGAGGAGGCAGGTAAGGTGGTCTGGTATTCCCATCTCTTGAAGAATTTTCCAGTTTGTTGTGATCCGTATAGTCAAAGGCTTTGGCGTAGTCAATAAAGCAGAAACAGATATTTTTCTAGAACTCTCTTGCTTTTTCCATGATCCAGCGGATGTTGGCAATTTGATCTCTGGTTCCTCTGCCTTTTCTAAATCCAGCTTGGACATCTGGAAGTTCACGGTTCATGTACTGTTGAAGCCTGGCTTGGAGAATTTTGAGGGTTACTTCGCTAGAATGTGAGATGAGTGCAATTGTGCGGTAATTTGAACATTCTTTGGCATTGCCTTTGGGATTGGAATGAAAACTGACCTTTTCCTGTCCTGTGGCCACGGCTGAGTTTTCCAAATTTGCTGGCATATTGAGTGCAGCACTTTCACAGCATCATCTTTGAGGATTTGAAATAGCTCAACTAGAATTCCATCACCTCCACTAGGTTTTTTCATAGTGATGCTTCCCAAGGCCCACTTGACTTTGCATTCCAGGATGTCTGGCTCTAGGTGAATCTTCACACCATCATGGTTATCTGGGTCATGAAGATCTTTTTTGTATAGTTCTGTGTATTCTTGCCACCTCTTCTTAATATCTTCTGCTTCTGTTAGGTCCATACTATTTCTGTCCTTTATTGAGCCCATCTTTGTATGAAATGTTCCCTTGGTATCTCGAGTTTTCTTGAAGCGATTTCTCGTCTTTCCCGTTCTGTTATTTTCTTCTATTTTCTTGCACTGATCACTACTATTACTAGTAGCTCTTTATATATTTTGGATAGAAGTTCTTTGGTCCTGTCTTGGTACTGCAAATATTTTCACTCAACTATTTTCATTTTCTTAATGGTGTCTTTTGATAAGCAGAAGTTTTTAATTTGATGAAGTCCAATTCATCATTTTTTAATTTTATGGTTGTGCTTTTATCCTGCCTGAGAAATCCTCACCAGTGCCGAGGTCAGAGTTCATTCTCCTCCACATCCTCCAGAAACCTCCTAGTCTCTGTGACCCGCCTCCTCTGTCAGTTCAGTCTGGGGACCATCCCAGGGTATTTGGTGCGTTTGTTGTAAAATAAGGGCCGTGGCTCCTACTCTTCATCCTGAGTCCTGTTGTGTCAGCACTGTTTTATGTCTCCATCCAGTGACCGTGGTGGTCTCTCACCACCAAGTGTGTCTTTTGTAGAGTTTCTGAAGATGCTGTTTAACAGCAGGGGAGAAACTTCTATTTCCAGTTTTCTAATTTTTTTTTTAATCATGAACAGGTTGAACTTGATCCATTTTTTTCCTGCAGCTATTGAGCTGATCATCTGGTTTTTCTCCTCTCGTCTGTCAGTCACTTCGGTTGCTCTTAGTCAGTGAGTACAACATGCCAGGAGTGAGTTTAGGATTTCAGGTGATGTTGCTGAGGAGCGCTGGCCTGTGGGTTTTGGTGCCAGGCCTGTGCTGGCCCCTCAGTTGAGCTGTGTGGGTTCCCTTGTTTGTTTCCTGCAGGAGTAAGTCCTTCCTTAAAGAAAAGCTCACCACCCTCAGGGCCTGGGATTTCCTTTGCAGGAAGGTGTTTCTTTACAGCCTCAGTTTCTGTGATAGTTACAGGACCTTCCTGGGGTTTATATGTGCATGTGACAATTTCCGTAGGCTGTGTATTTCAAGGAATCATCCATTTCTCCTGGTGGGAAGTTGCTTTGACATTCTTGTCTTAACCTTCTGATGCCTGTATGCCCTGCAGAGGTAGCCATCTTTTCACACCTGAAAGCAGAAGAAATTTGTGACTTTTTTCTTTTTGATTTGCCAGTTGTATTAATCATGGAAAAGAACCAAGTTGCATTAGTGTCTCATCATTGCAGATGGTTTCTGCCCTGTCGCCTCCCTCTCTCTCCTCCAGCAGGACCTGCTCTTCCTTTTCAAGCTCCTGGAGATGGTCACACCATTTCTCCCCCACCCCCCACACCAAGCATCGCAAGGTCTTTTCACTCTGAAGTGATAGGAGGGGCAGCTGTGTTCCCTGGGAGTCAGAGACTCTTGTCTGGATCCTGGGGAGAAGTGGACGCTGTGGCTGAAGCCTCTACTGGTACAAGAGCCCCGCCGCCCGGCTCAGGGACAAGAACAGCGCCCTGGCGGTGTGCCCAAGAGGGAGGGTGCCCTCAGAGAGGGATGGCACGGCTGTGTGAACGCAGGTGGGGTGACCGAGGCTGCCAGCTTGGGTGGCCAGGCAGCAAAGCTGACGGTGGCTTAGACAAGGAAGACATCCTGACTCTTCTCAGGCAGCTATTAGCTGGGAACACGTCACACCAAGAGCATCAAATTTTAAATCAGCCCAGAAGTGACTCAAATACTGTCTGACAGAGGCTGTCTCCTAAGACCTGCAAGGGCAAAGATAAGATGTAAGTCAGAGCCTTCAGAACAGCACAAAACCTCGGGGGTTGGGAGCACCGTGCGGTTTCCCACAGAGAGAAGTCTTGGCTCTGGTCACAGCCCCATGCCTGCCCCCGCTGGCCTGGGGGCGGGACTTCGTTCCTCATTCATGGGGACAGACCTCCAGTGCCACAGGCCAGGACCTTCCCTGTGGGTTTGGGGGAGCAGAGGACCAGGCCCTTTAAGGACTCGGGCCTGCCCCCCAGATTTCCACAGAGCACAACTAGCACATTTAATCTTCATCCACAAGGTAGAAACCAGCCTTCCCTACCCATGATTACAGAAGGCAGACCAGTCAGAGGTCCCACGGGGCACTCGCCAGCACCCCCAGAGATGAAGGAAGATCATGGGGCAGAGGCCATAGGACACCCTTCCTGCTCCAATGGACTGCCTCTGTGGTTCCCTGGGGCTCTTGTCAGCGGATTCATGGATCACACAGTGTAGCTCTTAGTAAGGTTCCTTCTCGTCATGGACAACTGCTTTGGAAGGCAGCAGAGTGATGCAGGGAAAGGGGAAGACTGGACACTTATAACAGAGGGGAAAGGCATAAGTCTTAGAGTAAAAGCTGAAGAAATGTTTAAAGGGATAATGGCTGGTAGTATCCTAAAACTGATGAAAGATATCTAACTCTAGATTCAAGAAGCATCAAAGTCATCAAGCAGGAAAACTGAAGGAAAATCTCACCTATGAGCATCAAAGTAAGCAAGTGAAAACCAAGGACAGAGAGAAAAAGAAAGTATAGTAAAAGATTTCCATAACCACCATGATAACTGATAAACGCATCCTTTGTACTTGGCACACAGAAGGACTGTGATCCCAGGTTGGTACTACAGGATACAGGAGGTGGAAGATGATGAAGAGGAACGATGACCTGGATGCGTACAGCAACAATAATAGCTTCTTATGGCGCAGGAGGGCCTAGAGGAGCTATCCCATGTTGACAGTCAGGAAGGGCGGCGATGAGGAGATACCCCTCGTCCAAGGTAAGGAACAGCGGCTGTGCTTTGCTAGAGCAGCCGTGAAGAGATACCCCCACGTCCAAGGTAAGAGAAACCCACGTAAGACGGTAGGTGTTGCAAGAGGGCATCAGAGGGCAGACACACTGAAAACTTGTCAATCTAATCACACTAGAACCACAGCCTTGTCTAACTCAATGAAACTAAGCCATGCCTGTGGGGCCACCCAAGATGGGCAGGTCATGGTGGAGAGATCTGACAGAATGTGGTCCACTGGAGAAGGGAATGGCAAACCACTTCAGTATTCTTGCCTTGAGAACCCCATGAACAGTATGAAAAGGCAAAATGATAGGATACTGAAAGAGGAACTCCCCAGGTCAGTAGGTGCCCAATATGTTACTGGAGATCAGTGGAGAAATAACTCCAGAAAGAATGAAGGGTTGGAGCCAAAGCAAAAAAAATACCCAGCTGTGGATGTGACTGGTGATAGAAGCAAGGTCCGATGTTGTAAAGAGCAATATTACATAGGAACCTGGAATGTCAGGTCCATGAATCAAGGCAAATTGGAAGTGGTCAAACAAGAGATGACAAGAGTGAATGTCGACATTCTAGGAATTAGCGAACTGAAATGGCCTGGAATGGGTGAATTTAACTCAGATGACCATTATGTCTACTACTGCAGACAGGAATCCCTCAGAAGAAATGGAGTAGCCATCATGGTCAACAAAAGAGTCCGAAATGCAGTACTTGGATGCAATCTCAAAAACGAAAGAATGATCTCTGTTCATTTCCAAGGCAAACCATTCAATATCACAGTAATCCAAGTCTATGCCCCAACCAGTAATGCTGAAGAAGCTGAAGTTGAACGGTTCTATGAAGACCTATAAGACCTTTTAGAACTAACATCCCAAAGAGATGTCCTTTTCATTATAGGGGACTGGAATGCAAAAGTAGGAAGTCAAGAAACACCTGGAGTAACAGGCAAATTTGGCCTTGGAATACAGAATGAAGCAGGGCAAAGACTAATAGAGTTTTGCCAAGAAAATGCACTGCTCATAACAAACACCCTCTTCCAACAACACAAGAGAAGACTCTACACATGGACATCACCAGATGGTCAACACCAAAATCAGATTGATTATATTCTTTGCAGCCAAAGATGGAGAAGCTCTATACAGTCAACAAAAACAAGACTAGGAGCTGACTGTGGCTCAGATCATGAACTCCTTATTGCCAAATTCGGACTTAAATTGAAGAAAGTAGGGAAAACCACTAGACCATTCAGGTATGGCCTAAATCAAATCCCTTATGATTATACAGTGGAAGTGAGAAATAGATTTAAAGGCCTAGATCTGATAGATAGAGTGCCTGATGAACTATGGAATGAGGTTCGTGACATTGTACAGGAGACAGAGATCAAGACCATCCCCATGGAAAAGGAATGCAAAAAAGCAAAATGGCTGTCTGGGGAGGCCTTACAAATAGCTGTGAAAAGAAGTGAAAAGCAAAGTAGAAAAGGAAAGGTATAAGCATCTGAACACAGAGTTCCAAAGAATAGCAAGAAGAGATAAGAAAGCCTTCCTCAGGGATCAATGCAAAGAAATAGAGGAAAACAACAGAATGGGAAAGACTAGAGATCTCTTCAAGAAAATTAGAGATACCAAGGGAACATTTCATGCAAAGATGGGCTCGACAAAGGACAGAAATAGTATGGACCTAAAAGAAGCAGAAGATATTAAGAAGAGGTGGCAAGAATACACAGAAGAACTGTACAAAAAAGATCTTCATGACCCAGATAATCACAATAGTGTGATCACTAAACTAGAGCCAGACATCCTGGAATGTGAAGTCAAGTGGGCCTTAGAAAGCATCACTACGAACAAAGCTAGTGGAGGTGATGGAATTCCAGTTGAGCTATTTCAAATCCTGAAAGATGATGCTGTGAAAGTGCTGCACTCAATATGCCAGCAAATTTGGAAAACTCAGCAGTGGCCACAGGACTGGAAAAGGTCAGTTTTCATTCCAATCCCAAAGAAAGGCAATGCCAAAGAATGCTCAAACTACCACACAATTGTACTCATCTCACACGCTAGTAAAGTAAAGCTCAAAATTCTCCAAGCCAGGCTTCAGCAATACATGAACCGTGAACTTCCTGATGTTCAAGCTGGTTTTAGAAAAGGCAGAGGAACCACAGATCAAATTGCCAACATCTGCTGGATCATGGAAAAAGCAAGAGAGTTCCAGAAAAACATCTATTTCTGCTTTATTGACTATGCCAAAGCCTTTGACTGTGTGGATCACAATAAACTGTGGAAAATTCTTCAAGAGATGGGAATACCAGACCACCTGACCTGCCTCTTGAGAAATTTGTATGCAGGTCAGGAAGCAACAGTTAGAACTGGACATGGAACAACAGACTGGTTCCAAATAGGGAAAGGAGTTCATCAAGGCTGTATATTGTCACCCTGTTTATTTAATTTATATGCAGAGTACATCATGAGAAACGCTGGACTGGAAGAAACACTAGCTGGAATCAAGATTGCCGGGAGAAATATCAATAACCTCAGATATGTAGATGACACCACCCTTATGGCAGAAAGTGAAGAGGAACTCAAAAGCCTCTTGATGAAAGTGAAAGAGGAGAGTGAAAAAGGTGGCTTAAAGCTCAACATTCAGAAAACGAAGATCATGGCATCCGGTCCCACCACTTCATGGGAAATAGATGGGGAAACAGTGGAAACAGTGTCAGACTTTATATTTTTGGGCTCCAAAATCACTGCAGATGGTGACTGCAGCCATGAAATTAAAAGACGCTTACTCTTTGGAAGGAAAGTTATGACCAACCTAGATAGCATATTGAAAAGCAGAGACATTACTTTGCCAGCAAAGGTCCATCTAGTCAAGGCTATGGTTTTTCCAGTGGTCATGTATGGATGTGAGAGTTGGACTGTGAAGAAGGCTGAGCACCGAAGAATTGATGCTTTTGAACTGTGGTGTTGGAGAAGACTCTTGAGAGTCCCTTGGACTGCAAGGAGATCCAACCAGTCCATTCTGAAGGAGATCAGTCCTGTGATTTCTTTGAAGGGAATGATGCTAAAGCTGAAACTCCAGTACTTTGGCCACCTCACTCGAAGAGTTGACTCATTGGAAAGACTCTGATGCTGGGAGGGATTGGGGCAGGAGGAGAAGAGGACGACAGAGGATGAGATGGCTGGATATCATCACTGACTTGATGGACGTGAGTCTAAATGAACTCCAGGAGTTGGTGATGGACAGGGAGGCCTGGTGTGCTGCGATTCATGGGGTCGCGAAGAGTCGGACACGACTGAGCGACTGAAGTGAACTGATGGGATTAAGAAGCTTCCCTGATAGCTCAGCTGGTAAAGAATCCGCCTGCAATGTGGGAGACCTGGGTTCAATCCCTGAGTTGGGAAGATCCCCTGGAGAAGGGAAAGGCTACCCACTCCAGTATTCTGTCCTGTAGAATTCCATGGACTGTATAGTCCATGGGGTCGCAAAGAGTCGGACATGACTGAGCGACTTTTCACTTTCACTTCACTTTCACTTAAAGAATATGCCATATTGAAACCACAGGGTGCAGGATCGGATGAGGGTGGGAAATGGGCAGAGTGCCCCAAGACTCAGCAGAGTCCAGCAGGGGTCGGCTAGTGCAGCTGACCCGCTGATGCACAGAGCTAAGTAGCGCGTGCTGATTTAAGCTGTTGAGTTCTGAGGTGACTGGTTAGGCAGCAGAGCTGAATGATACAGGAATGGCCTCCTAGGAGGGGTGCTGCTGCTTCAACAAACAGCCCAGTCCTCTGGCGAGCAGAGCTGGGGAGATGACGAGGAATTTACCCCTGGAGGCAGGAGGCGTGGACCCAGCCTCTTAAGTGGGGGGACATGTCCCCCAGCATCCATCTGTGCTCTCACCTCTGGAGAGGGAATCAGACTGAGTGCAGCCGGCTCCCTGTGTAGGCCGCCTGCTCTCCACGTGGGCTGCAGCATCCCCGGGGGCCACGGTGCTTACCACATCCTGCTTCCTGCCTGGTGTTCTGGCTCCAGGGGATGGTCACCCCACCCCGCACTCATGCATTTGCCCTGTGTATGGCACGTTGTGGAGAAAGTAAAAAAATAAAAACATGCCTCCGGTGGTGCAAACTTGTCAAGAGTTTGTCAGGAGACAAAGCGTCATAGACTCTATGGGTGCCCTCTTGCTGTCACTTCCCTCAGGTGAACATCCCCGGGTGGGGACCACACTGCGTGCCGAAGTCATGTTAAGTAATAGTGTTAGTCGCTCAGCCGTGTCTGACTCTTTGAGACTGCATGGACTATATAGCCAGGTTTCTTTGGTCCATGAAATCCCCCAGGGAAGCATACTGGAGTGGGTAGCTCCAGTACCCCAGGGATCTTCCCTACCCAGGGATCAAACCCAGGTCTCCTGAATTAAAGGCGGATTCTTTACCATCTGAGCCACCAGGAAAGCCCAACTGGTTGTTAAGCAGAACCAGTGATTTCATGAGAACACAGAACCTCCAGAGCAAACAGAGCCGGGGTGGGTTTTCATCTGCAAGGCCCAGCCTGGCCTTCTCTTCTGAGAGGCTGGGTGTCCCCAGGGGGATGGACTGAGGGCTGGGCTCTCATCCTCATGGGGCTGGCCCCGTGAGTGACCACCACTCACCTCTCATCTTGGCCTTTTGCTCCTGTGGTCAGTGCACAAGCCCCGCCCAGCCCTGGGCCCGCCGTTACAACACCCCACAGATACGATGACCTGCAGCAACACAAAGTTACTCTCTCACACTCTGGAGGCCAGAGGCTGAAATCAGGATCACCAGGCAGCAATTAGGATGGGGCAGGGCCACGCTGACCTCAGAGGCTCTGCGCTAGCCCAGATCCTAGAGGCTCCCAGCCTCCCTCAACTCGTGGGTGTGTCACTCAGCCCACCCTCCCTCCACGGTCATCGTTGCCCTTCTGTCTGTAGTCAGAGCTCCCTGGACTGCTCTCTACCAGGGCACAAGGGCAGGGAGGGCTCACCTGATAATCTAGAACCATCTCTCATCTCAACATATTTGACTGAACCCCACACACGGGGCCCTTTTCCCACATGGGGTCACACTTACAGCTCCAGGGGGGCCAGGCTGGAGGAGGGGCCTGGTGGAAGTGGCCATGTTTGAGTTTGCAAACAGAGGGTGGAGGAGCACCCCCCACAAACACTCCAGGCCTCTGCCCTCCCTTTCCTCTTCCTTCTGCCTCGGCTCCCTCTTCTCCACAGCTGGTGCTCAGAACCTACTGGACAGCGGGGTGGCAGCACGTCTGGGTCCCAGGATGGGCTCACAGTCCTGCTGACTCACACTCAGCTCCAGCAAGCTTTCAGACAGGTGGGCTGCCCCCCAGACAACTCGCCCCACGGTCTGGCGGCTCACCCCTCTTGAAGTGCTCTCACATGACGTGTGGTGCTGTGTGCTTCCCACGTGAGCCTGTACCCCATCAGGACGTGGTGTCCTTGGCCCTCTGAAGAAAGAGAACTGGGCTGAGAGGATGCCTGAGCCATGGGCCAGAGGTGGTGACACGGGGGCTTGCAGCCCCCCAGACTGTGCCCACTGTCTGGGAGGAAGGCAGAGCGGGAGGGGGAGATTCCTCAGGCCTGGCCCTCCCCACTATGTGGACGGACAGTGAGACCTGCCGTGGCCAGGTGGTCCCGCACTCCCAGCAGAGCGCTGAGATCACCCTGGGAGGCAAGAGGACCACAAGCAGACGCAGGGGTTGGCTGGTGGTGGGGTTCAGGGTGCATCAGGCCCTTGGCGGCCCCATCTTCTGGGCCGGCATTTCATTACTTAACTTCTCACGTAAGCAGGTCGCTCAGAGGGGTATGGATTTCCGCAACTCAGGAAATAAACATCTTTGCTTGGCAAAGCCGCTCTGGGCAGCGTCTGTGCTGGGCAGCTTAGGAGGAAAATAAGCTTAAGCCAAATACCTCAGTTTCAAGTGACAGGCGGGGAGCACAGTGTGCCGTTTCCAGAACCCAGGGTTTAATCCGGAGGCCCCCCCACCCGTTGCCGTGACATCAACTCCCAGAAAGGATCAGTCACTTCATCCCTGTCAAGATGATCTGCAAATTTCCTCCTCAAACATTTTAAAGCGGAGTTTTGTCCCAAAGTAAGTGTCGTCGTGAGAAATGGAGGGAGTGACAGAACACGGCGCTGTGGGGCCCAGCTCCTGCTGAGATGCCTGCTTCCTGGCTCTGGGGACTGGATCCTCTGGGGGACAATCTCCCCTGCCCCCCAACTCCGGACTGCTGCACTGCTGAGCTGTTAATCCCAGGGCTTAGGAGGGCCTGTCCCAGCTTTGGGTTGATTAAAATTCTACTTTTACAGAACTTTAAAGGCACAGGCGTGGTTGGTGGTGTGTGGCTGTTTCTCTTGTTTTTAGTAAAATGCAGTGATAAGCTGCCCACCCTCGGCGAGGTCCTTGGCAGGCGGAGGCAGGGTTGGGGGGCACACCCCATAGCTCTTTTCTTGAGAGAACAAGGTCACCAACTTCACACATCATGCCAGTCTGCCACATGGGAAACAGTTACCCTAACATATAGGGGCTTAAAGCAACAGCCATCGCGTGTCCCTGTCTGCTAGGCTCAGGATGGATGGGTCTCCTCCAGGCGGCTCCCCATCACTGGCATTAGATGACAGCTGGGTGACCTCTGAAGGCGGGCTCATGGCTGGGTCTGGCCCTGGGCTCCACAGAGCTCCCACTGTGTCCCCACGTCTCTCTGCGTGGCCTCTCCAATCGGCAGCCTCAGGCCAGCCTTGCCCTCTGCCGCAGGGCTCCAGGGCAGGTGGCCCGAGAGAGCCAGGGAAGAGCTGTACTGCCTGCTCCTGCCTGGCCTCACACGTCACACACTACCTGGTCCACCCCGTCTGGGCCAGGGGAGTGGACACACGTGTCTCCCTCATGGGCAAGCTGCATGTCCAGGAAGGACCTGGGGGAAGAACAACTGTGAGCTATGTGCTCTCCTCACCACTCCAAGAGGGCGCATGGCGGTCAGCCACCACGACACACTGGCAAGTTCCTGCCATTCAACCTCAGAAGAACAGGCGCCTTCAAGTAGCATCGACCACGTCAGGCACCAGTGACATCCAGTAACTCCATCCCCACGGGCCCCCAAGAGATGGCTGTCACTGTCCCCACATGACAGGGAGGGATGGCTTCCTGTGCTCCAAATGAGAAATAACAAACATCGTCCATGTATAACTCCTGGCATTTCTTCTGCCGTTTTCAGTTTTCCTCTTGGCACTTTGTGTATTTTTTTAAACTATTTAAAAAATTTTTTATACAACTCTTTAATCTGGTGAGTGGTCTTAAAACTTTTTTTGAATCATCTACCAATCAGTAAAAAGCATCTGAACAAATTCTCCCCAATGTATGTGATCTAGTTAAAAAAATATGTACATGACCAACTGTGCTAAAATATTAAATACACAAGAAAACATATATACTAAAATGAGAAAGGATGAGATAAAATGAGATTAACAATCTTTCAAAGTGTTCATTTATTATTAAAAACACTTTGCACTCGATTTAACATTATTACTAATTTAAGATGAATAATTATGATGCTATTTCAGGAGGCTAGTGTGAACAAAGATGCTCGTCCCTTCTAACACCTCATCCAGGCTCTTTGCAGAAGTGGGCTTCTCTGGATACTCGGCTGCCAGAGCTGAAGAGAACAGCTCCTGAAATATGTAAATTCAAATGAACCAGAGCGTCATAGGCTGAACATACAAAATTGCAACAGTTTGTTTCTGTCCATCCATAAGTTATGCAAACGCTTCGGTGAGATTCAGCTGGTGAATTTCCATCTTCCCTGGGACTAATTACTTCCCAGGTGGCTCAGTGGCAAAGAACTTGCCTGCCAGCGCAGGAGACATAAGAGTCCCTAGGTTGGGAAGATGCCCTGGAGGAGGGCATGGCAATCCACTACAGTATTCTCTTGCCTGGAGAATCCCATGGACAGAGGAGCCTGGCGGACTACAGTCCTTAGGGTCACAGGGTCAGACACCACTGAAGCGACTGAGCACGGCACAGTGGGACTAGTCGCAGTTCTTACAAACTAAGAGTTGCATCAGCGTATTTTTAACAAATGGATTCAAAACTCACTGAAAGTTTTTACTTAGAAAATTTTTTAACAAATTAGAAAAAAATGTTTCTGTATTTTAAAACTGAGCAAATATGAGAACATTAAAAGTGACAGATTTAACAGGTTTTAGCTACAAATTCACATGAAGTCAAAAACAGTTCAAACATTGCTTTTCGGAGCACAGCATCTGTTTTTTTTTTTTTTTTAAGGGAAGTTATTTTAAACTCTTAAAAACCTTCCTTTCACCTCAAGATTACCAGAGCTCTTCTAGTCTTTTGTTGAAAATGCCCAACAGCTCCCAGCTCCCAGTCCTGATGAGGACACAGATCCCGCAGTCGGTTCTGCATCGCAAGGTGGCCTGCGAGGCTGTGGGAGCTGCCGGGCCAGCAGCACCGTTGAGCCCCACCTGGGCTTGCGGTGTCAGTGTTGTCTGCAGGCTGCCTGAGCATGTGTGTGCACAGGTGTGCGTGTGTGCAGGTGTGTGCATGCAGGTGCATGTGTGTGCCCATAGGTGTACATGTGCACACAGGTGTGTGTGCACTATGCACAGGTGTGAATGCACGTGTATCTGCACAAGTACTTATAAAAGTGAAGCAGCAGCATCTGTGAAGCCACATCACTGGGCACAGGTCCCCTGGAACACGGCCCCTTAGACCCCTCTGGCCTGGTCTGTGTCTCCCTGTAGTACCAGGTGCCCCAGGGCCTGGGAAGGCGTCCATGCGAATCCCGTGCCCCTGCCTTATGGACCACACCCTGGGGTCCCGCACCCTGGGACTTGCTGCCAGACTTCCTACAGAGTGTCCCTGGGGCAGACTCAGTCAGCAGTGTGTCCCCTGGGCTGCGGCAGGCAATGCGAGGGCTGTTTTCAAATGTGGTGGACACAACTTGGCTCAGCGGGCTGGGTTGTCCACCCCAAGGGTGGGACATGCTGTAGGTGGGAGGGGCGGGTGGGAAGGGCTCGAGGCTGTGGGGCCACAAACCCCACTGCACTGGGAGAGGCGAGTGGAGCAGAGTCATGCATTCATCACGATTTGTTGTTGAGTTCAGTGCTCAGTCGTGTCTGACTCTTTGCGACCCCATCGGCTGCAGCACACCAGGCTTCCCTGTGCTTCACTACTTCCCTCCTGGAGTTTGCTCAAACTCATGTTCATCGAGTCAGTGATGCCATCCAACCATCTCATCCTCTGTCACCCCCTTTTCCTACTGCCCATCATCTTTCCCAGCATCAGGGTCTTTTTCAGCTCTTCGCATCAGGTGGCCAAAGTATTTATTGGAGCTTCAGCTTTAGCATCAGTCCTTTCAATGAATATTCAGGGTTAATTTCCTTTACGATTGACCGGTTTGATCTCCTTGCAGTCCAAGGGACTCTCAAGTGTCTTCTCCAGCACCACAGCTTGAAAGCATCAATTCTTCAGCACTCAGCTTCATCAGGCTCGTTCCCTACAAATCAAGGAGGTACCCTCCCTCTCCCCGGCGGGCGGATCCCAGGTGGTGCTGCCAGTTGGTGGGAAGCAGCCAGCCGATTGCCTTCCTGGGGTTGAGGTACTGGGGACTTGGCGCCACTCATTGACCCCCGTTTCAGCACAGACCCTGCGCCCTGAGGATGGTGACTGAATCCTGCGGGGTGCAGGCCAGAGCTGGCGCCTCAGCTGAGCCATAGCCAGCCTTCCCCCCATCCTCACTAGGCTGGCTGCTGCTGCCTGGTGGGCGCACGGTGTCACCAGAGAGTTCCAGAGTCACGTGCCAGTGTTCCCACATGTGCTGGAGCAGCGTGTGGCTGGGACTGGGAACGTGCAAGCAGAGGGCCCTCCGCCTCCACCCTCAGGACCTGAGCTGGGCCTGCGCAGAGGTGGGGAAGGAGACGCGCCCGGCTGACCGGGATCAAGGTCCTCCTCAGCAGGAGCAAGAGGGGTGGGGACAGAGCAGCCCGTCCCTCAGTCGGACCACTGAGCATGGCACATGGGGGTGGGGAGGAACCGACCTCGGGCTTGTCCGGATGTCCAGTTGGAGGGGGAAGGGACCTGCCTTTGCACTCCACCTGCCAAGGGAACTCATTCGCTGCTCTGGTTCTGGCCACACGGCCTTGTGTGGGCCCTGGCTCTTCACCTTCAGGATGGTGGGCAGGGCGCCCTTGAGAACTTGTGATGTCTCTTGATCACCTTGTGTTTGTTCGTGGGTTTGCAGATGCCCCTCACCTCCCCACCCCCTTGGCTGGTAATTGGGAGAGGGAATTCACAGACCCCTCTGGGAGCCAGATCAGTTTGTGATCCCTTCACAGCGAGGGCTTCTCCCCCAAATTTAATTTTTGATGGTAATTTTTCAACATTTACATTTCTGAACTTTCACCTTACCATTCTCACCAGAGGTCTTTGACAGAAGGAGTAGAGTCCAGTAAAGTGGAGGGCAGTGCAGCAGAGAAATGAAGACTAACTGGAGCCTAAGAAAATTGGGGGTTCCAAATAAAGAGAGGCTTGGGGGGTGGGGTTGAGCCTATCCCCTCATCCTCTTTCTATGACAGAATATTCAATAAGCAATTCTGTGTTTTCAAATTTGTCTCCACTGATGTTATTCGGGGATTCTCTGGTGGCTCAGATGGTAAAGAACTCGCCTGCAATGCAGGAGACCTGGGTTCGATCCCTGGGTTGGGAAGATCCCCTAGAGGAGGGCATGGCTACCCACTGCAGTGTTCTTGCCTGGAGAATCCCCTGGATGGAGGAGTCTGGTGGGCTACGGTTCATGGAGTCGCAAAGAGTCGGACACAACGGAGAGATGATTATTTTTATCAACAGAAAAGGCTCACGTGACTTTCAGCAAAAAAGCAGCCGATGAGTTTTTTTAGAGCCTTAGGTGTCTGTAGTGCGGAGCTTGAGAGCCCACCCCACCCAACCCCGGGGACCAGCGACTTCCTCCTGAAGCCCTGCGTGGAGGGAGGGCTGCGGAGACAGAGACAAAGGCAGAGTTGTCTCTCTGGAGCCCAGGCGCCCTCAGGGAGAAGGGCTGGGGCTTTGGCTGACACTTTCCCAGAGCTGAAAGTCTTCCTGAAATAAAGTCCGGATGAGCCATGACGTCACTGCTGCTCGGGGAGGTGTGTGCAGACGAGTGTTTCTTTTCTGAGCAAAAAGAAGGCAACATAGACTTTCTTGTTTACGCAAAATATCAGAAATCTTGCTCAGGAGAAAGACAAAAGCGGGGCTGCTCTGCTTGCAGTGGGGGAGGGGAGGCAGCAGAGGGTCTGGGGCTCGGGGGCAGGGCCAGTCCCTCTCTGCCATCCTCTCTCTCCCTGTCTCTCTGTTTGTGTCTGTCTCTACGTCGGTCTCTGTCTCTGCCTCTGTCTGTCTCTGTCACTCTCTGTCTCTCTGTTCCTCCGTCTCTGTCTCTCTCTGACTCTGTCTCTTTCTCTCTCTGCGTCTCTCTGTCTCCGTGTCTCTCTGTATCTCTGTCTCTGTTCTCTCTCTCTGTATGTCTCTTTGTGGGTGCGCGTGTCTTTGTCTCTCTGTTCCTCCGTCTCGGTCTGTCTCTCTCTGCCTCTGTCTCTTTCTCTCTCTGCGTCTCTGTCTCCATGTCTCTCTGTATCTCTGTCTCTGTTCTCTCTCTGTATGTCTCTTTGTGGGTGCGTGTCTTTGTCTCTCTGTTCTCTCTCCGTCTCTGTCTGTCTCTCTCTGCCTCTGTCTCTTTCTCTCTCTGCGTCTCTGTCTCCATGTCTCTCTGTATCTCTGTCTCTGTTCTCTCTCTGTATGTCTCTTTGTGGGTGCGTGTGTCTTTGTCTCTCTGCTCTCTCTCTGTCTCGGTCTGTCTGTCTCTCTGTTTCTCTGTCTCTGTCTCTGTCTCTCTCTGCGTCTCTGTCTCCGTGTCTCTCTGTATCTCTGTCTCTCTTCTCTCTCTCTGTATGTCTCTTTGTGGGTGCGTGTCTTTGTCTCTCTGTTCTCTCTCCGTCTCTGTCTGTCTCTCTCTGCCTCTGTCTCTTTCTCTCTCTGCGTCTCTGTCTCCGTGTCTCTCTGTATCTCTGTCTCTGTTCTCTCTCTGTATGTCTCTTTGTGGCTGCGTGTCTTTGTCTCTCTGCTCTCTCTCTGTCTCGGTCTGTCTGTCTCTCTGTTTCTCTGTCTCTGTCTTTGTCTCTCCCTGCTGGAAGTGGCTTGTTGGCCCTGGAGCCTGACTGTTCAGAGCTGGAAGGTGCAGTCAAGGGCAGTCATGACTCACGGGCTCTCGTGTGCGGGGCCAAGAGCGCGGAGGTGGCTGAGCCCAGAGTACTGGGGGTGCTGGAGTGCAGGGCGAGCCCCTGCCTCTGTCACAACAGACTGTGGGGCACAGATGTGCTCATTCCAGGCTGACACCTGAGCCGATGGGCTGGAATTTTTCTCACAGGTGCAAAGAAGAGCCCTGTTCACCCCCAGGGTGTGTGTCCTTTGGGGTTCAGAGCCCTGGTTCCACACGTGATCTGAATCCAGCTTCCCAGCAGTGGGGGTACCTTCCATGTCTACCCCGAGGACATTTTGTGGCCTCTGGTTCCTCAGATCCACAGGACTCTCTGCTGGGTGTTGTACAAATCTGAGGGGACAGGGTCTCTTGGGCGCGCAGACACGGGGCAGGCTGTGGTTCAGGTACAGGGAGGTGTAGGGTGCAGGTTAGCTGGCCAGGCGTGAAGACGGCAAGGCGGAGTCCTGGCGGCCTCAACTCCTGCTGACGAGCCCTTCTTGTGTGTCTCCCTCGGATGCCACCCATGCTCCTCTCTCCTGCCTCTGGTGCACATGTCCACTGTCACTTCACCCCAGCTGGGGCACCTTGGACCCTGGTTGGCCTAGCTCTGCTCTGGGCAGGTGCGGCCTCTGCCCCTGGTTATGGGCCAGGGAACAGGGTCCCCTAGATCACCCCTCATCCAATCACAGCCAGATGCTATAGCAGTGAGGTAATAAGGTAGGGCAGGTGCGTGCTTTGGACTCTGCGTCATGTGGGAAGCACCGTGTGTGCAGCCGGTGTACTCCCCTAACCAGGGCAGCTTGGGCACAGACTGGTTTACTAGCTTTCCGACTTTCACTCCATCAGTTGGCAATCAGAGTCAGCTGTGAGCCAGCCAGGGCAGCAGGAACTGGGCTGTGGGCCTCGGAAGGCCCTTCTGCCTCTGGCTCTGTGAAGGGGATTTTAGCAGCAGCACCTCAGTCCTCGCTGGGCAAACTGTGTCACTTGGTTCAGGCTGAGCGCCGGGGTGGTCTTGAGCACCACGTTAGTTCTCACTGCGGAAGGCCAGTGACGCCCCAGGCCCACAGCAGACTCAGGTCAACTGCTCCAGACCTCTCTGCGTGGCAGGGCTGCTGGGGGCTGTGCGTGAGGGCACTGGGGCGGGGGGCCTCACATCTGGAAGGGTGTTGGCACAGATTACTCCAGGACTGCTTTCTGCTCTTAGCTGTGTTCCCACCCTTTCAGTTGACTGATCTGGAGCCCACGCCCCAGGCTCCAGCCAAGATAATGTGTTCACCCCCTCCCACCCTCCCCCACTCTCCAGCCGCAGGGGTGTGTGTGAGAGTCAGAAAGGCTGAGAGCTGGGCTTCATCTGACATCATTCCAAGCAGATGATAATTACGCGGTCCCTTCTCTCCCAGCTCCCTGTGCCCCCAACAAGACACCAGGGAGTTATTTATAAACATGGGCCCCTGGGGGTGCTTCTCACGGGAAGGATGGTGGTGGTGACATGATCTAAAGGGTGCACATACGTGCGTCCTCAGGGTCTGTGGAGGGGAAATGTCTGGAGCACAGGGCAGAGTTCTAGGCAGGGCAACCTGCTTAGAGGGGAGGAGCCTAGACCCGCTCCAGGCCCCCAGCTGCTGTGGGGGTGGGGACTGCTCCCCCTGCGCAGCCTGGCTTTCAGAGATCTGCTAACCTATGATAATATGCCAGCAACATGGATTGTCTTGTGTGTCAAGGGCGGAGGCACGAGAAGAGCAGCTTTCTTCCTCCTGGGGCTGGCAGGAACTGGAAATAATTGAGAGTTGTTAGGGTCCAACATGCTGTCCTGAAAACACTATCATTACTCTCCTAATGACTAACTGTGTCTCAGGAGGCGAGGAAGGCAGCTGAGAGGCCGAGGGCTCCTGGGGAGGACGGGGAAGTGGGCGGCTGGCAGCCTGTAATCTGGGGTGAGGGGGCAGGCTGAGGGTGCTCTGCCTGCACCCCTGCCCTGTTCTGGCCTCTGGAGTAAGGTCCTAGGGTACCTCTGCCCCGACCCCTGCCTGCAAAGTCAAGGTGAGGTTAAGCCCCATTCAGGACATAGCACATTCTTACAGCCCTGGTCTCTGGGCTCCTTCTTCTGGGGCTGAGGCCTGCCCTTGCCCCATTTGTTCACTTCCAGCCTCATGTCTCCTCGGGACCACCCAGCCAGGGCCTCCACCACCTTATTCTCCTGCTGTACCTTCCTCCCTCCCCACGGTGGTCCTTCCAGGGCACACAGTTAACCACGTCTCCCTGCTGGGACAAGTGTGACAGGTGCCCCCTGCGTGGCTGAGACAGAGACCCTCTTCTTAGGGAGGACTCACACCCCACATTCTGCTGGGACTCTAGCCTCTCCCAGCGCTGCTGCCCTTCCGTGGGCCCACCCACAGCCCTCCAGCCTAGGCTCTTTCTTTCTTAAAGCTTGTCTGTGTATCACACGAGTGACACGTGAAGACAAATGAGCACACAGCTCTTCCTGCCCCACCCCCTACCCTGGGCTTTCACTGACTGCTGCCCCGTGTCTGGGGTGGACAGTGTAGACTTTCTGAGTGTTGCCCAGCTTTGTCTGCTCTGGGTGTCAGTGGGGTCCTTTGTGTACTGTGGTGAGGTTCTGGGCACTAGGATCACTTTTAATGCTTCCTCAGAAAGAAGCGGTCATAATGGTGACTCTGAGAGTGTCGGCTTCCAGCGATCCACAAAGGAGTTCACAGAGGAGAAGCCTGGGAAATGCCTCCTGCCCCCGTTCAGGAGCAAACAGTACTGAAGGGGCCATGAACAGGACTGCGCAGAGGACGAGGCTGTGTTCCCAGGCTAATCCCCAAGCCCGGGCATGGTGGCCTGAGCTGCTGGGACCTGGGGTCAGAAGTCCCACCGTCCTGGAGGTATCTGGCCTTCTGGTTGACCCCTCCACTTTTACAAGGCCTAAGGAGGCTGGGCTGGGCTGAGGGCCATCCCTTCATGGATCTGGGGGTGTCCAGCTCTGGACAGGGGTTCTGGGGAAGGGCAACATCCCAGAACCCTGCTGGCTCCCCTGCCCAGTCAAGGGCGGCATCACCGGCGGCAGTACCTGTGACCTGGCTCGAGTCTTTAGTAGGTGGGCTGCAAGAAATAATCCTCTGCTAAGAATAGCCGTAAGGCAGGGATGGGACACTGGGGTTCAGTGCCTCGAAAATGACCACAATAGAAACAAAGTAAAGCAGAACGCAGTTCAGGAGGGATAGAAAAAAGGGTAACGGGACAAAAACACCTGAGACATCCACAGTCCCCTCCTGTCACCTGCGGACAGGTGTGCTGACCAGGCCCCTGAGAACATACATGTGCACGTGCACCGCGTCCTGGGTCTGCTAGGCGGGTAGGCGGACATGTGCGGCCAGACTCAGCGATTCTGCAAAGCGGGATAAGGGGCACCAGGCGGGGGACCGGGACAGGTGGGGGTCTGACTCGTGTCAGGCGGGGGGATGGCGGGGCGCAGTCCCGCTTTCGCGACCGACGCTGGACCCTGCTTCCGGGGCGGAGCGAGGTCAGGCGCGCACCTGGCGGGTGCAGGGGTCAGGCATTTCAGACCGTCCAGACCCGCCCCTGCCCCTGCAGAGACCCGCCCTTTCCCTCCGCCCCCACCGGTACACTCCTCCCCCTGCTCCTACTTCCACGGTCCCGGGACCCGCCCCAGGCCACGCCCCCCCCCCAGTAGTCCGCCTCCTCCCCATTGATGGTCTCATCCTACCTTGCACAACACCCCTCCTCCTCGCCAGGTTCTGGGGCCCTCCCCACCCTACCGAATCTGTGGACCCGCCCCCTTGCCTCTCCCTTGACACCGCCCCGGTGGGTGGACCTGCCAGCTCGAGGCCCCGCCCCTTTCCATTGACGTCTCCCTCCCCGCATTGGGCTCCGCCCGGATCTGGCCCCGCCCCCACAGTGAACCTCCCATGGCCCCGCCCTGCCCCGGCCACGCTAATTGGTTTCTATCTGCGGAGCTTCCTGAGCTTCGATTGGCTGTACTCGTCGCCGTTCCGCTGTTCGATTGGCCTGCGGGGCCCGCTTTCGCGAGGACCTGCTCCTCGACGGGGCGGGGCCAGCGGCGGCGCGCTGCTCAGGATTGGTCAGCGGCTCAGAGGGGCGGGCCCACGCCGCGCGCAGTGCCTCGCCAGAAGCGCCAGGAGCAGCTACTGCCGCCTCAGTCGCCTCAGTCGCTTCAGGCTTGGTCGCCTCAGGCTCAGGCACCACTGGGATCTTCAGTCCTCACCCCCCAGCCCCGCCCCGGCCGCCCTCCCGTGGGCCGGCCCGCGGGCACGCCCTCTGCCGCGGGACAGGTGAGTGATAGCGGGCAGGGCCGGGGATCGGGGGGTGGGGAATCGGCTGGAGTCCGGGGCCGGGGTCGGGGGTCGAGGGTAGGGGTCCCGGCCAGGGTCGAGCCGGGATCGTAACCAAGGATCGGGAACAAGAATCGGGGGCGGGGGTCGGAGTCCTGGCCGGGATCGGCGCGGGGGATCGTGGGTCCAATCGGGGCCCCAGACCCCTAACTGGGGTCGAGGTCGAGCCGAGATCGAGGTCGAACCAGGGGTCGGGAACCCGTGACCGGGTTCGGGGTTCGGGCCGGGCAAGGGGCGCAGGTATCCGCCAGACCGAGCTCCGTGGAGAGCGCGGCGGACCCCCGTGGGGCCCGGACCAAGTTGGGCTGCCGCGGGGTCGCGGGCCGGGCGGGGCGGGGCCGAAGGCGGGGCGGGGCGGTCCCGGAGGACCCGGCAGCGCCCCCTCCTCAAGTTGGCGCCGGGGCCGCGCTGCGAGCTCACGGGATAGCCGATCCGGACGGAAACTGGGCGCCGGGAGGGTTTCTGAGTGAAGTGACAGTGCGGCTTCGGCGAAGCGCGGACCCCGCCTGGGCCGCCCTCCGCGATCAGAAGTTGTAAACAAGGATCGCGGGGTTCAGGCCGGTCTGTCAGCCGGTGTCTGCCGCAGGTCTGCTCCGTACTTCAGGAGGCTCACATTTCAAAACGGTGTAAGTTTCGTCGCGTCTGTCTGAGGAAAGATGTGAGGGAAAGCGCATGGTTGGCGCTGGGCTTGGGGCGGCGGGCCCAGGGGAGGGAAGGGGCGCGGGGAGCTCGGGGTGGCGCCGGGACCGAGAGAGGGGATCCGCGGGTGCCCTTTGTGTCCCTTCGCTCACACTCCCAGCATCTGCCGCCTCGACTCGCGTCTGCCTCCCTCCGTGACCCGAGTCAGAGCCTGGAGCAGGGCACCTGCGGCGGTGCGGCCCCCCTCTTCTGGTTGCTGTATGTCCTTCTTTAATTTTGGGGTGGGTCCAAAAGTGTTCTTATTGTTCCCATAAATGTTTCACTCTGGAAGTATTGTTTACTGAGAGTGTGTGTGTATGTGTTTCTCCGCTTTTACTTTTTTACTTAGTACTCCGAAGCACTTGCGTAACAAATTTGAAAGTTAACAAAAGCCGGGTCTTAAACCTTGTGCCTGAGGTTGATTATCTTTCCCCACCTTCTTTTGAGGCAACACGGACTTTCGGGTCTCTTTGGCTCTGCATGTGGGCTAAGGGCACTCTGGGGTGATGAGGATTTCTGATGTGTAATTGACCAAAAGGAATCCTAGGGCAGCAGGGCCTTGATGAGAGACGTTTACAGACTAGACTGGGTAATAAACAGACCATGCAATTCACACCATTTCTCTGGCACAGGTTGCCCTCATCCTTCAAGAATTTAATTTGCTGTCAGGGGTGAGCTGTTGCCCCGTTTCTGTTCTTTGAACTTGTCTTTAGAATTGGGAACCAAAGGAAGTGTGCAAAGGTACTTTCCTATTGAAGAAAACTAACTTCCAGTCCTCTCACGCGCAGGAACAACTCATATCATCATAAAATGTCTCAGAGATGTGCATTTTGGCCCAGAGACTGTTTGAAGAACAGTGATACTCTGGAGGGGTTGCTGGCAGAATCTGAAACAATCTCATTGATCCTTACATCAGGGGAATTGGAGTAGTTGTGAGTGGTGTGTTCAGACACAGAGATCCACCTGATATCAAGGGGTCTTCAAATACAAGTGCAGTCACTGACTGACATTGGTCACTTTTGAGCACTAATGTTCTCTTGTTTGTAGATGCTGTTATTTACACAGTGCAAGTTCATTACAAGTGTGTTAGGTTTTATATAACTTTATGCATGACACGGAGAAGGCAATGGGACCCCACTCCAGTACTCTTGCCTGGAAAATCCCATGGAAGGAGGAGCCTGGAAGGCTGCAGTCCATGGGGTCGCTGAGGGTCAGACACGACTAAGCAACTTCACTTTCACTTTTCAC
The DNA here is from genome assembly GCF_027580195.1 of Bos mutus. Classification (NCBI taxonomy): domain Eukaryota; kingdom Metazoa; phylum Chordata; class Mammalia; order Artiodactyla; family Bovidae; genus Bos; species Bos mutus. The sequence goes on along the minus strand of NC_091617.1, from coordinate 155,233,180 downwards.
TTTCATGCATTGGAAAAGGAAATGGCAACCCACTCCAGTGTTCTTGCCTTGAGAATCCCAGGGACAGGGGAGCCTGGTGGGCTGCCATCTATGGGGTTGCACAGAATCGGACACGACTGAAGCGATTTAGCAGCAGCAGCAGCATGCATGGCAACCCACCCCAGTATTCTTGCCTGGAGAATACCCATGGACAGAGGAGCCTGGTGGGCCACAGTCTGTGTCAGACACAACTGAGTGACTAAGCATAGCATGTGTTTTCTTAGCTAATACTCAATATTATAAGGTTTTGAAAAAAGGTTTGCTGGTAAAAGGAGTTTTTGTTTTGTTTTTTAGCTGAAAAGATTAGATAGCCTGTGTAGAAATCAGGGCTTTGTGACTGATATTGCCACAGGTGGTGTTAATTAGTGGCAATGTTGGACTTTACAACATCACTTTTCCAGATATCTTTATTAATACTCAGAGTTGGAGAAAATACACAGTTTTATGATTACATTTTAAGGGTATTTATGAGAAAATTTCACCATATGGATTTATTTTGTTCCATGTTTAAAAGAGCATGCAGTGTTTATATTTGCAGAAGTCCCACAAGTCCCCTTGAAACAATCTAGCCATTCAAGGTTGGACACTGTTTCTATTCCGGCAGTTTCACTTCCTGGACCTGTAGTCATGAGTCAATGGCAAAGTTATTCCTATGTTCACAGAAATCTCAGGGCTTTTTCACAAAGCAGATTTTGGTAGATGAAAGTTGTGTATCCCTTTGGTAAAAAAGGCTGTCTTTTAGGCCATAACAAAGAAAAATACCTGCTCGTGTATTGGAATCAATCCCAAGTTAAACATTAGAATGAATACTGTACATTTCTGGAGGGCTCTGGAGACAATGGCTCCTCAATCCAGTACTCTTGCCTGGAAAATCCCACGGACAGAGGAGCCTGGTGGGCTGCAGTCCATGGGGTCGCTAAGAGTCAGACACGACTGAGCGACTTCACTTTCACTTTTCACTTTCATGCATTGGAGAAGGAAATGGCAACCCACTCCAGTGTTCTTGCCTGGAGAATCCCAGGGACGGGGGAGCCTGGTGGGCTGCCGTCTATGGGGTCTCACAGAGTTGGACACGACTGAAGCGACTTAGCAGCAGCTGCAGCAGCAGCTGGTGTTACTTGTCAGCTCTGGCTGCAGAGACTCTTAAAAGCGCCCAGCCCCACTGTCCATGGTGCTGAATACATGCCCGTTTATTTCTGGGTTTTTCTTTTTTTTTGGTCTCAAATTTCCTTTCCAGTGTGAGTGTGGTTTTGGAGTTTTAAAATGAATTTCAGGATTCACACTATTAAATAAGAGTTGAACAAAGGAATCCTATTGGACCTGAATGGAAGTATGCCTTTTAAAAACTCAAGGCATATTAATATCTCTTTTTCTAAAATGTTGATAATTGTGCTGATTCAACCTATGCTTTGGTTAGTCCCCTTCACCCCAGGTGAGAATTTTCCTCCTACAATATGGACATCAACTAACAAGCCATTGAAATTAAGTGAGACCCTGTTTGCTTAACTAACACCCTCTTTAAAAATGTACTCTTCACTAAAATATACATATATATTTGTACATAGAGGCACTTTGCTTTTCCCTAAACAGAGTTGGGGTTTCCCTGGTGGTTCAGTGGTAAAGAATCCTTCTGTAATGCAGGAGATGCAGGCTCAGTCCCTGGGTCTAGAAGATCCCCTGGAGAAGGAAATGGCAACCCACTCCAGTATTCTTGCCTGGAAAATCCCATGGACAGAGGAGCCTGGTGGGCTACAGTCCACTGGGTAACAAAAGAGTCAGACATGACTTAGTGACAAAACAACAACAAACAGAGTTGATTGTAACGTCCTTCAGCCTCATTGGCATGGTGCTTCCCGGTCTTCCTGGAGAGGGGCTGGAGCCCTCTGAGAATGTGGTGGGGCTGTTGGGCAATTGCCAAGCATTCCTGTTGTATTGGAGCAATATCTACTCTTTTGTCTAGAGTTTTGAGTACATCTTTGTATGTAATTTTAGATAAATTCTTTATTTATCTTGAGGCTAATTTTGTCTGTTTAGAACAGGTTAGCAGTAAAAAATAATGAGTGTCACTTGTACAGAGATTCTTCGACATGATAGTAAATTGTGCATCAAACAAAGCAGTGGATTGTTGAGGTGTTTTTTGTTATGAACATCTGAACTAGTTCTTTGGCCCTGTCAGCTGTACATGTAACCCCGGTTACTCTTTGACATCTGGTTTGTTGAGGGAGACTGAAGGCAGCTTCCTTCTGCCTCCTCCAAATTTCAGAAATCCTCTCTGAGGGCTGCTGTTTGCCAGGCGCTGTGCTATGATCTGGGAACCCACAGGGAAATGAGACAGAGTTCTTTGAAGGACTCAGCACTTTGGACTGAGGACAGGACACGAAGACAGATGATTACAGGGGACACACTCAGTGCTGCAATTGGGGTACACAGGAAGCTGGGTTGGTGTGTGATTCATTTACACTGGGAATCAAAGAAGGCTTCAGAGAGGAGCTGACTTCTGGGCTGAGCCCTGGAGTTTGGGTTGTAATTATTTGGGCATAGATAGGTATACATTGATTACACAAGACCAGAAAGTTGTTGTCATTGGAGGACAGGGAGTTTGGTGGTGCTGAGGCTGGAGGTATGGGGGACGTTGTGAAAAGGTTGGGACTCTGCTAGAGGTATTGTGGGGGAGGGGAAGTTGAGGAGAGGTGTAGTGTGCAGAAGAATGGCCTCCCAAAGCTGCTTGCATCCTGAGCTCCAGAACCTATGAATATGTTATGTGTCAAAGAGGATTTAAGGTAGCAGTTAGAATGAAGGGTGTTAATCAGTTGACTTTAAAACAAATTATCCTGAATTGTCCAAATGGGTCTAAAGTTGTCACAAGGGTCATTAAATATGGAAGAGAGATGCAGAAAAGTCAGTGTCAGAGTGCTGTAAAGTGAGGAAGACTCTACCCTTCACTGCTGGTTTTGGAGATGAAAGGGATCGTGAACTAAGAAATACAGATAGCCTCCAGACTCTGGAAAAGGTGAGAAAATTGGTTCTCCAGTCAAGCTTCCAGAAAGGAACACAACTGGGCTGACACTTTGATTCTAGCCCATTGAGACCTGTGTCTGACGTCCTCCCATCCAAGCACTAAGCAGGCCCGACCCTGCTTAACTTCCGAGATCAGCTGAGATTGGGTCCGTTTAGGGTGGTATGGCTGTAGACTGACTTCTGACCTCCTGCACTGTAAGGTAATTAATTTGTGTTATGTTAAACCATTATATTCAATGGAAAATTTTTTAGAGCGGCTGCAAGAAACTGAGTTGGGACTCTGCTCTAGAAAGTTTCAGCTGGGGAAATTTAAAGAGGAAGTAACTTGGTCAGTTTGGCTGTAGAAGATAAACAGATCCAGTTGCTATTTAGGAGGAGGTTGCCCTAAGTTAGCAGGGTTCTGATCCCCAGTTTCATTTCCTGGCAAGACTGGTTTCTGACATTGCGTTAGCTGGCTTGAATCCCAGTTGAAGTTTTCCTCTAAGCATCCTGCTCAGCCTCCACCCCTGCTAGTTGCCATGTCCCACTGGTCCGCTTTTCCCTGTGCTGGGAACACAGGGAAGAGTGGATCAGGTATACATCTATCTATGCATGATATTGTGGGGATTGTGGGATCATAGGGTAGGCCCAGTTCCAACCGCAAAGCTGTTGCAAACAATGTCCCAAAGGTTTGTTTCTTCATTTCCTTGCTGATCCTTTGTAATTCAAATGTTTAATTGTTGTCGTTGAGTAGATATGAAACATCTCACTGTTTTAATTTCTATTTCCTTGATTACTAGTGAGTTTGAGGATTTTTTTACCCATTTATTGGCTTCCTGAATTTTCAAGTCTATAAATTGTATTCTTATATTGCTTGTCTGTTTTTGTGCCTGGGTTATCCTTTTTATAGCTTTTTTGAAGTTCTTTATATATTTGGATTCTATTTGTGTCCTATTTTTTATCCTTTTAAAAATGCTATTTTGATGAACAGATGTTTAATTTTAATGTCGTCAAATTTATCAATCTTTTTTTACTGTTTGTGGTTATTAAGTCTTATTTAAGAAATTGTTTGTTACCTCATGGTCATAAGATATGCTCCTCTTAAAGATTTTTAAAAAATATTTCCTCCTTATATTCTACTTTGAACTTATTTTTGTATGAAGCAGGAGGTAGAGATATGATTTTAGATTTTTTTTCCCTTCTGCCAGTACTGTTTATTGAGTACCATTCTTTCCCCAGTGATTTGCAGTACTGTCTTTGAAACATACCAGACCTCACAAATGTGTGGATCTGTTTTGAATTTCTCCATGTAAATAGTTATAATTTCATTTCTTCCTTCCTAGTCCTTAAATCTTTTATTTTATTTTATTTTTTTGTCTTATTCCCTTTGTTTGGACCACTAAAGAAAGTTGCATAGAAATTGTGGTAAGGCTATCCTAATATTATTTTTCAGTTTAAAGGCAATGTTTTCAAACTGTTAAATATGAAGTTTGTTGTGTACTGGTAGATTCCTTTTATTAGGGTAAGGATGGTCTTACCTAGTAAATATTTTAAAAAATCATTTATAGATTTTTAATTTTATCAGGTGGTTTCTTTACCTATTTTATAATTTTACATATTTTCTTCCTTGAACTCTGAGGTGAAATATTTTAATATTTTAAATCATCATTAATATTTTTAATTTTAAATCATCATTGGTTTCTTGGGATCAACTCTACTTTGTCATGATACACTACATTTAAAAATTATTATTGGATCCAAGTATGTAATCTTTCACTTTTGATTTTGGTATATATTTCATAAGAAGTATTGATTGATAATCTTTTCTTATATTGCTCTTAATCAGCTTTGGTATCAAGACGATGCTTCATCATCTCTGCAGTAATTTCTGAAAGGGAGAGATGTTTGTTCCTTGGAAGTTTGGCAGAACTGCTTCCTAAATGTTCTAGATGTGGACCCTTTTAGAACATGGAGACACTTGCAGTTAATCACTTTAGAAGCTGGTCCATTCTGTTCACATTTTTTTGGCTGGAGAGAGTCATTCTGAATATGCCTAGTTTCAAATGGAGCAGGAAGGTGGAGTCTTCCATGTTCTGGAAGTTTAGAACAACTGGAGACTGGTAAATATTAGTAATATTTAACCACACTGTGGAAGCTAATTGATGTCTGTGCTGCCAAATAAGCCAAAATTAAAACTGTGTTCCTCTCGAGGTCTTGTTCCAAGTTTTCCCAAGTATGTTGTCTATCAAGGGGCCAGTTAGATGTCTTGTGAACAAACTATCCTGCTCACTTTCTCCAGAACCCATCTTGGGAGTTCCTGCTTCTCTACCTCTCCTCATTGCAGAGGAAATATCTCTCATTCTCATTCCTTTTCCCTGATCAAAATCTTAATCATCCTTCACGGCTGGCACAGGACCTGCTGAAATCCTCTACATGAACTCTGACTCATTGTGAACATTCCCATTACTTTTTACAGTACTGTCCTACGTCAGAGATGCAAAGGGCAGGATTCAGTTGTGTTTATGAGTGGTTGGTTGATCAGAAGAGTCTTCACATCCAAGTGCAAGCTTCTCTCCTTTGTCTGAGCTCTGCAGTGGGAAGCTAGGTAGAGTGGACAGACTGCGTGAATGAAGTTGAGCTCACCATGTCCTCACCTTCTAGTATTCACACCTTGTTTAATACCCCCATCCCCATTAAGGTGGGACCTGTGACTTGCTTCTAACTAATGGAATAAGGCAAAAGTGATGGGACACAAATTCCATTATTATGTTACATTATGCGATTCTGTCTTGCTAGAAAATGATTTGCTGTTGTTGTTGCTTAATCACTAAGTCACGTCCTACTCTTTGTGACCCCATGGACTGTAGCCCATCAGGCTCCTCTGTTCATGGGATTTCTCAGGCATGAATACTGGAGTGGGTTGCCATTGACTTCTCCAGGGGATCTTCCCAACCCGGGGATTGAATCTGCGTCTCTTGCATTGGCAGGTGGGTTCTTTACCACTGAGCCACCAGGAAGCCCGGAAACTGATTTAGAGAGTCTCTCTGCTGGCTTGAGTAAGCGCCCAAGTTGGAGAAGCCCACATGGCAGGAACTGCAAGGTGGCCTTTAGGAGCTGAGGGCCACCTCCAGAGACAACCAGTGGGAAGTAGGGACCCTCAGTCTTACAGCAAGGAAGCAACTTCCACCCACAACCCGAGTGAGTTTGGAAGCAGATTCTTCCCCAGTAAAGCCTACAAATGAGAATATAATCTTGCCAACATCATGACTGCAGCCTTATGAGACCCTAAGCAGAGGACCCAGTCAAGCCTGTTCAGACTGTGGCCTTGCTACAGTTTGTCATGCAGCTGTAGAAGACTAATGCACCAGATTTGTACTGACCTCCCAGTGACCTCACTAGAAGTGGGTTTAGGCTGATGAAGGTTGTTTGAATCTATTGGGGATAATCAATTTTTAAATTATTAAAATCTTTTTCTATTTATAAAAGAATTGAAATAGGCAGAAAGTATAAAGCACAAAATCAACATCATCTATAATCTTATCACGCAAGGATAGCCAATTTTTTCTACTTTTATATAATATATGATATGCATTTCCTCAAGGTGGGATTCATTCCATAATATGTTTTATGAACAACTTTCTTCTTTGTAGATAGTGAACATTTTTTGCATCATATTTTTCTAAATTATTATTTTGAATGACTGCATAATATTCCAATGGGTATCCCAATTTATTGAACCACTTTCATATAGCTGAGCATTAATGCCGTTTATAATATTTACCTTAATGAATAATTCTTTGATAAGTATCCTATACAAAACTCATTGTGTGTATCCTTGATTATTTCTGAAACAGATTTCTAAAGGCAGAATTCTCATGTCAAAACTTGTAGAAGTTTTTAAACTTTTTGATATTAACCATACAGCTTCCAGTGTTCTTTAAAAAGTGTACAACTCAAGTATCTGTTTCTGTAACTCACCACGTGGGGATAGGACAGAACTATTGATTTTTCAGCATTTAGGTTCCTGTTTTCCTAACCCTGTTTGCAAAGTGCTTTTAAATTATTCATTAAAGTGCAGTATTCTATTTATAGACACATTTGTGTATGAGATCGCTCCCTTAATGTCTGGGCAAAAAGCCTTTGAATTGCTATTATCACATCCCTATCTTTGCAAATCCTTTTCTACTCCTATCCACCCTTTCTTTGTTTTCAACCAAATAGAGACACTGAAAACAAGGTTTTATAGTTGAAATGGTTACTCAGATGAAGTGGCTCTTCTGAATGAGCTCTTGTTCTTTTCTTCTCATCGTTCATTAACTAGTTGACTTCAAAAAGATGAAAGATCAGAAAAGTATTAATTATTAATTCAAAAATACTTCTTCCTGATTCATAAAATAAGGAGTGCTTATTTAGAAATTTTATGAAATGGTGATTAGCATCAAAAGCAGAATAAAATTCTTTAATTCCACCACCCACAGATGACTACAATATGAACAAAACTTGTTCATACTAGCCTATTATCATTTATCGATTAGATGCTGATTACTAATGTTTTAGGGGAAATTTTTGAGTCCATGTCTATGAATGAAATTGATCTGTAATTTTCTTTTCCTATAGCTGTTCACCGTCTAATTTGAGATGAATGGTTACTTTATCATTTGCAGCTTTTATCTTTTACTAGTATGTGCATTTAAGGTGGCACGTTTCCTTATAAATGTTTCAGCTGCATCATACAGAGTTTGATTTGGTGTATTTTCATCATTGTTTAGTAAATGCTATGCACTAAATTGTTCTTCCCTCAAATTCCCCTGCTGAAGCTCAAACCCCAGATTCATGGTACTGGGAGATGGGGCCTTCAGGAGGTGATTAGGTTTAAAAGAGTGTGAGGTCCTTATGAAGGGATTAGTGCCTTATAGGAAGAGACCAGAGACCCCCTTCTCTCTTTCCTTGTCATGTGAAGTCACAACAAGAAAGCGGCCAGCTGGAAGTGAGGTAGTGGGCCTTCACCAGAACATGACCATGTCAGCACCTTGATCTCAGACTTCCCAGCCTCCAGAACTGAGAAGTAAATGTCTAAGCCCCCAGTCTCTGGTATTTTGTTATAGCAGCCTGAGCTAGTACAATATAATTTCCATTATGATATTTTTCTTTGATTTGTAAGTCATTTAGAAGAATATTTTAAAATTTCCAAACATCTGCATATTTTATTTTATTCTTTTCTATCACAATTGAATTGCCCAGGGATCATGCTCTTTATTTTAATCTTTTGAAATTTTCTGATGTGCCTTATAGTAGAATATGGTCTATATGTTTTCTCAAATGTTCCTGTGTGCTTGAAAAGAGTTCAGTTCAGTGTTCTATATATTCTATTCAGCTAACTCGATAAGCATATTACTCATGTCTTCTGTTTTCTGACTGCCTTTTTGTCTGGTTGTTATATCTGTTACTAAGATAATTACACAATTTCATTGTGATTATGGATTTGTCTTATTTCTTCTTGTAGTTATGTCAACTTTTATTTATATACTTTGAAACCATATTATTAGGAGAATGCAAATATAAAATTGTTATGTTTTCCTGATGAATTCAGACTTTAATTATTATGAGTGGTTCTCTTTATCTCTAGTAATGTATCTTTGCCTTTTTGTTGTAGTGTGTCTAATACTGTTATGGCTATATCAGATTTCTTTAGGCTCATATTTGCATGAAATCTTTGTTTTTTATCATTTTACTTTCAGCCTTACTATGTTTTTATACCTTAGATATATCTCTTGCAAAGGTTATACAGTTAGATTTTTTTCGTCCAATCTGATTATCTTTGTCCTCTAATGGGAGCATTCAACTCATTTACATTGAATGTAATTACGATCTATTTGAGTTTAAATCTACAGGCCTATTATATGTCACTCTTGTCCCATGTTTTCGGTGTTTATTTTTCTCTTTTGTGTTATTTGAAACTAGTATTATGATTTTGAAAAATCATTCTGCTTTTCCACTTTCTCTAGTGTATTGGAGGTTATATATTCTATTTTCTTTTTGTGGTTACCATGTGAATTAGATAATGTGTTATTAACTCATCCAGATAATTCATTTATACCTTCCTCTTGGGCCATCCAGAGATCACAGTTTCTTAGAATACTTAAACTCCATTCTCCCCTCCAGATTTATGTGTGCTTGTAACTGTATATTTTAATTCTATATGCTCTTTTTAAACTCAATGAAGTAACATTAACAGTGTTAATATTTAACATACTGTCCATGTTCATTTAGATTTACTCATCCTGATAGCTTAGTTGGTAAAGAATCTGCCTGCAATGCAGGAGACCCTGGTTCACTTCCTGGGTTGGGAAGATCTGCTGGAGAAGGGATAGGCTACCCATGCCAGTATTCTTGGGCTTCCCTTCTGGCTCAGATGGTAAAGAATCCACCTGCAATATGGGATGGGTTCAATCCCTGTCTCCCCTGGAGAAGGGAAAGGCTAGCCACTCCAGTAGTCTGGCCTGCTATACTATACAGTCCATGGGGTCGAAAAGAGCTGGACACAACTGAACGACTTTCTCTTTCACTTATCTGTTCTTTGCTTTTCATTGCTCTCTTACATTTCTGACCTTTATTTTGGGGTCATTTCCCTTCTGCCTAAAGAGCCTTCTTTAGAAATTCCACTTTTTGCTTATCAACTGATAGTAGACACTCCTGATTTTTCTAAAAGTACTTAGATTTCACTTTTATTATTTAAAAAATTCCTTTACTTAAAATTTTTGGGGGTATATTTTACATGTGTAAAATTCACCTTTTTAAAGTTTAGATTCAGTGGTTTTTGGTATTTACAAAGTTGTACAACTTTCATCAATACCTAATTTCAGAGCATTTTTATCAATTAAAAAAAAAACCCTCATACCTCTTAACAGTCACTCCCCATTCCTCCCTTCCCCCAGAACTTGGCAACCATTACTCTACTTTCTGTTTATAAGATTTTGCTTAATATGTACTTTTCATATGGGTGGAGTCATAAATATGTGACCTCTGGTATCTAGCTGCTTTCATTTACTAGAATAATGTCAAGGTCCTTCCATGATCCACTGTAGCATGGCTGATTAGTATGTATGGATAGATTGCATTTTGCTTATCCATTCATCAGTAGGCAGACATTTGACTTTTTTGCATTTTTTTGTCTATTATGAATAATGTGCTGTCAACAGTCATGTGCAAATTTTTTTATGTACAAATTTTTGTATGAGAACATGTTTTCATTTCTTTTGACTATATACTTAAGAGTGAAATTGCTGGGTCAGATAATAACTCTAACTTTTTGAGTAACTGCCAGATTATTTTCCAAAGACGCTATACCATTTTATCCTACCAGCCATGCATAAGTGTTCGTTTTTCCACATCTTCATCAATACTTGTTATTTTCAATTTTTTGATTGTTGCCATCCTAGTGGGTGTGAAGTGGTGTCTAACTGTGGTATTGATTAGTATTTCCCTAATAGCTGATGCTTTTGAGCACTTTTTTGTGTGCTCATAGCCATTTGTATGGGAGAAGGCAATGGCACCCCACTCCAGTACTCTTGCCTGGCAATTCCCATGGACGGAGGAGCCTGATGGGCTGCAGTCCATGGGGTCGTGAAGAGTCAGACATGATTGAGTGACTTCACTTTCACTTTTCACTTTCATGCATTGGAGAAGGAAATGGCAACTCACTCCAGTGTTCTTGCCTGGAGAATCCCAGGGACGGCGGAGCCTGGTGGGCTGCCATCTATGGGGTCGCACAAAGTCGGACACAACTGAAGCGACTTAGCAGCAGCAGCAGCAGCAGGAGCAGCAGCCATTTGTATATCTTTGGAGAAATTCCTGTTTAGATCCTTTGGCCATTTTAAAGTTGGATTGTCTTTTTATTGCTGGGCTGTAAAGAACCTGCCTGCCAGTTCAGAAGACATAAGAGATGTGGGTTCGATCTCTGGGGGAGGGCATGGCAACCTACTCTAATATTCTTGTCTGGAGAATCCCATGGACAGAGGAGCCTGGTGGGCCATAGTCCATAGGGTTGCACAGAGTTGGACATAACTGAAGTGACTTAGCACTAGCACAAAAATTCTTTATTGTTTACCAATTCCTTATCAGATATATGATTTGTAAGTATTTCCAAATCTTGTGAGTTGCCTTTTCACTTTCATGATAGTGTCCTTTGATGCACATTTTCATGAAGACTAATTTATCTATTTTTTCTTTTGTTGCTTGTGCTTTAGGTGTTATATTTAAGACAGCATTGCCTAATCCCAGATTACAAAGAATCACACCTGTGTTTTATTCTAAAGTTTTAGCTCTTAAATTCAGGCTTTTGATACATTTTGAGTTAATTTTTATGTATGGTGTGAGGGAGTAGCGTCTGTATCTGTCTATCCAGTTGTCTGAGCACCATTTTTTGAAAAGACTATTTCCTCAGTGAATGGTCTTTTAACAGCTTTGTTGAAAATCAGTTGACCATAGAACATGGGTTTATTTCTGGACTCTCAATCTGAGTCCATCCATCTGTATATCTATCTTTATGCCAAAACCGCAGAGTCACGATTACTGGAACTTTGTGGTAAGTTTTGAAATTGGGAAGTGTGAGTCCTCCAACTTTGTTGTTCTTATTTAAGATTGTTTTGGTTATTCCTGATCCCTTGCATTTCCATGATTTTTAGGATTAGCTTGTCAATTTTTGCATAAAAGGCAGCTGGAATTTTGGTAGGGATTGCATTGAATTTGTAGATCAATCTGGGAATACTGCTATTTTGACTGTAGTAAGTCTTCTAATCCACGAGCATGGAATTTATTAGCTGTAATAGTTTTTTTTTAGTGGATTCTGAACGTTTTCTGTGTGTATATAGTTACTTTTATGCCTTCCTTTCTAATCTGGATGCCCTGTAGTTGATTTATTTGGCCACACTAGGTCTTAGTCATAAGTATCTGGGGACATCCATCTTTGTTGCAGCATGTGTGATCTTTGGTTGTGTCATATCAGCTCTTAGTTGTGGCATGTGGAATCTTGTTCCCTGACCAGGAATCGAACCCGGGCCCCCTGCACTGGGAGCTTAGCTACTGGACCACCAGGAAAGGCCCTGTATTTTTATTTCTTGTGTGATTGCCCTAGTTATAACTCCTAGTATAATGTTGAATTGTCTTAGCAGAAGTGGACACCCTTGTCTTCCTGATCTTAGGTGGAGAGCTTTCAGCCTTTCACCACTAATTATATTGTTAGCTTCGGATTTTTGTAAATGCCCTTTTTTAGGTTGAGGAAGTTTCCATTTAGTTTTATTTCGTTTTTTTTAATCATAAAAGATTATTATTGTCAGATGCTTCCTCTAATCTATTGAGATGATCATGTGGTTAATGTTGCGCATTACATTGACCGATGTTCACATGTTGAAGGAACCCTGCATTCCTTAGGTAAATTCTGGTTAGTCATGGTGAATAATCCTGTTATATGTTGCTAGATTTAGATTGTTAGTGTTCTATTGAGGATTTCTGCATATGTATTCATTAGGCATATTGGTCCATAGTTTTCTTTTTTCTTGGTGATATCTTTGGTTTTGATATCGGGATTATATTTGTCTCTTAGAATGAATTGGAAAGTGTCCTTTTGTACTTTTTGGAAGAGTCTGTGAAGGATTGATGCTAATTCTTTAAATATTTAGCAGAATTCACTAGTGAAGTCAATTTGTTATTGTTCAGTTGCTAACTCATGTCCAACTCTTTTCGATCCCATGGACTGCAGCATGCCAGGCTTCCCTGTCCTTCACTATCTTCCTCCTGGAGTTTGCTCAAACTCATGTCCATTGAGTCAGCTATCTCATCCTTTGTTATCCCCTTCTCCTGCCCTCAGTCTTTCCCAGCATCAGGGTCTTATCCAATGACTCAACTCTTTGCATCAGGTGACCAAAGTATTGGAGCTTCAGTATCAGTCCTTCCGATGAATATTCAGGTTTGATTTCCTTTAGGACTGACTGGCTTGATTTCCTTGCTGTCCAAGGGACTCTTCAAGAGTCTTCTCCAGAACCTTAGTTCAAAAGGATCAATTCTTCAGCAGTTGGTCCTGGACTTTTCCTTATGAGAAGTTTTTCAGTTACTAAATCAAAGTCTCTACCTGTCTTAGGTCTATTCAGATTTTTTATTTCTTGTTGAATCAATTTTGGTAATTTTTGTCTTTCTAGGAATTCAGGCATTACACCTAGGTTATCTAGGCAAACAATTGCTCATTGTATTTCTTGATGATCCTTTTTATTTCTGTAAAGTTCTTAATTTCATTTTTGATTTTAGTAATTTAAGTGTTCCTTCTCTTTTTCCTGTAGATATGGATATGGATAAAGTTTTTTTGGATCTTTTCATAGAATCAACTTCTGGTTTCATTGTTTTTTGTTCTCTATTTTCTATTTCTTAATTCATTTATTTTTGTGCTAATACTTGTGTTTTCCTTCCGCTTACTTTGTATTTAGTTTGTTCTTTTCTAATTTCTTAAGGTGGATGGATGGTTAAGTTATTGATTTGAGATATTCTTTTATAATATAGGTATTCACAGCTATAGATTTGTCTCATCAGTGATGAGATAAATTGCTGCCTATCAATGTTTTGGTATGTTGTGATTTCATTTTCAGTCATCTCAAAGTATTTTCTAATTTTCTCTGTACTTTCTTCTTTGATTCCATGTTTCTTTAGGAATGTGTTGTTTAATTATTACAAAATTGTGAATGTTTATATCTGTGTTCTTGATGTCTGAATTTCTTTCCCTTGCCATCAAAAAACATACTTTGGTTTCTTTCCTTTAAATGGCATTTGTTTCCTTTAAATGACTTTTGACATTTGTTTTTTGAGTGTAACATTTAGTCTCTCCTGGAGAATGTTCCATGTGTACTTTAAAATAACTTGTTTTGAAAACTTAGCCAAGATGGTGGAGTAGGAAGACCCTGAGCTCACATCCTTATGGGCACGCCAAAATTACGACTACTTACAGAGCAACTATTTATGAGAAAGACTGGAATCTACTGGAACAGATCTTCTACTACTAAAGATATAGAGAAGAAATTAGATGGATAGGAGGGATAGCGTTGCATTATAGTCAAGACCCATACCCCTGGATGTTGCTGCTGCTAAGTCACTTCAGTCGTGTCCGACTCTGTGTGACCCCATAGACGGCAGCCCACCAGGCTCCCCCGTCCCTGGGATTCTCCAGGCAAGAACACTGGAGTGGGTTGCCATTTCCTTCTCCAATGCAGGAAAGTGAAAAGTGAAAGTGAAGTCGCTCAGTAGTATCTGACTCATAGCGATCCCATCGACTGCAGCCTACCAGGCTCCTCCGTCCATGGGATTTTCCAGGCAGGAGTATTGGAGTACGGTGCCATTGCCTTCTCTGACCCCTGGATGGGTGACCCATAAATGGGAGCATAATAATAATTTCAGAGGTTTTCTCCAAAGCATGAGAGGTCCAAATGCCATGTGGGGCTCTCCATCCTGGGGGTCCTATATCAGGAAAATAAGCCTGTAGAATGTTTGGCTTTTTGAAGGTCAGGGAGCTAACTTTTGGGAGAGCCTGAGGGCTGTAGGAAATAGACACTCTGCTCTTAAAATGTGTACACAAAATCTCATATGATCTGGGACCCAGGACAGAAGCACTAATTTGAGAGGAGCCTGGGTCAAGCCCACCAACTGATTTTGGAGAGCCTCCCAGAGAGGCAGGAGGCAACTGGAGCTCATCCTGGAGACATAGACAGGGGGACAGCCATTTTGGGGAGCTTCTATCACATAGACACTGGTGCTGGAAAGTACCATTTTGGAATTCTTTCTCTAGTTTATTAGCCTTGGAGCCCAGCTCTGCCTATGCCCACCAGCCTCTAGATACCAGGAGATACCTCAGGTCAAGCAAATAGCTGGATGAGGACGTAGCCTTATCCCTATTGTAGCAGACTACCTTAAGACCCCTTGAGCCCACAGTCACCCCTGGATATGTCCACCAGAGGACCAGGACCCAGCCTGGCACACTAGTGCACAGGCACTAGACTCTGGTCCTGTAACCAGAGAACTTGGGACACAGCTCTGCCCACCAGTCAGCAGGTACCACCTCCAGAAAACCCTGGGCCCCAGCCCCACCCATCAGCGGGCAGACACTAGCATCAGGAGTACCACAGCCCTGCAACTGCCATGGCAGGGTTCAGCCCTCCCACAAATAGGCTGGCACCAGCCTTGGGACCCACTGGGCCACTGCCCACACCGGAATCCACTTCAGACACTTTAGGCCCTCAGCCACTTGCCCTAGGATCTGGCCCTAGGCACCAGAGGGCCTACACAAACTTCAGGATACTGTGTACTCTGCAGCCAGCATCGTCAGGAACTGACCCCACCAACTAGTGGCCCAAAACTGCCCTGGGACCCCTGGGTCATGCAGCTAAATCCTAGGACCCAGAACTATCTGTCAGTAGGCCAGCACTAGCCTCAGGACCTGGCTTCATCCACCAGTGGTCAGGCACCAGTCCCGGGAACTTCTGGATTCTTATCTTACCCATCAGCAGATGGGCACTAGATCTAGGAACACCTGCCTTGGAAGACACACCCCAGAACCTAGCCCTGTCCACCAGTGAGCCAGCACTAGCCCTAGGAACCCCCAGATATCTGCAGCCAGCTACCTTGTGACCTGGCCCCACCAACCAGTGACTGGCAGCCTCTGTATTAGGCAGGGCCTGGAACCAACTACTGTGGGGGTCACCATGCCTACTAGACCACTCATAATAGTCAATCCACCACAACAGAAGGGCCATATAATGCACGTAGTGGGCAAACATAGATCATATAGCTCCGGTAACCAAAAGTGAGTCTTCTTCTGTGACACATAGGACGTCTCCTTAAAAAGGCAACATCTCCAAGGCTGGGAAATGTAAAAACAGTGAATTAGGCAGAATGAGGAGACAGAGGAACATGTTACAAATGAAGGAGCAAGATAAAGCCCTAGAAGGAGAACTAAGTGAAGTGGAGATAGGCAGTCTACCCAATAAAGAGTTCAAATAATGATCATAAAGATAATCAAAGAACTTGGGAGAAGAATGGATGAACAGAGTAAGAAGTTAGAAGTTTCTAGCAAAGAGTTAGAAAATATAAAGAACAACCAAACAGAGATGAGGACTACAATAACAGAAATTAAAAATACACTAGAAGGAATCAACAGTTGATTAAATGACGTAAAGGAATAGATGAGCAACCTGGAAGACAGTATTTAAAATCACTGAAGCTGAATGGAAAAAAGAATAAAAAGAAGTGAGGACAGTTTAAGAGACTTCTGGGACAGCATCAAACATAGTAACATTCTCATTTTTGGAGTCCCTGAAGGAGAAGAGAGAAAGAGGCAGAGAACATACTTAGAGACAAAATAGCTTAAAAGTTCCTTGACTTGGGAAAAAAAAGAACAAATATCCAGGCATCCAGGTCCAGGAAACAAAGAGAGTCCCAAGCAGGATCAGCCAAGCAAGGATAACACCAAGACACATTGTAATTGGCAGAAATTAAAGATAAAGAGAGAATATTAAAAGAAACAAGCAAAAAGTGACAAGTTAAGTACAAGGGAATGCCCATATGTCTGTCAACTGACTTTTCAGTAGAAACTTAAGGCCAGAAGGGAGTGGGGAAGGGAAAAACCTACAACTAAGAGTACTTTTCCTAACAAGGCTTTCATTCATTTTCACGGAGAGATTAAAAAAAGAGTTACAGACAAGCAAAATCTCAGAGTTCATCCCCATGTTAACAAGTTCAAACCAGAGTAACAAGAAATGTTAAAAGGACTTCTTTAAGTGAAAAAGAAAAGTCCACAACTAGAAACACGAAAATTACAAAAGGAAAAATCTCATTGGCAATGGCAAAAGTACAGTAAAGGTAGTAAATCAACCATGTACAAAACTGGTAGGAAGATTAAAAGACAAAAGTAGTAAAATAGTCTATATATGAAATAAGTATTAATACTTAAGGGATACACAAAACAAAAAGATGTAAAATATTATATCAAATCCAGAAAGCATAGAGGGAAAGGAGTAAAATTACAAGGTTGTTAAAATATGTTTGAACTTAAGAGATAAGTCACTTAAAATAGTCATATATGTATAGGTAAATATAAACTTCCTAGTAACCACAAACAAAAATCTATAATAAATAATAATCTATAATTATCTATTACCTATTATTATCTTTAATAAATTTATAATCCATAAAAAGAAAGGAATCCAAAGGTAGCACTGAAGATATTCACCAAATCACAAGGAAAGAGAGCAAAAAAAAAAAGGAAGAAAAAGGAACTAGAAAAACAACCTCAGAGCAACTAACAAAATGGCAATAAGGACATACCTATCAATAGTTACTTTGTGTGTAAGTAATCTGAATGCTCTAATCAGAAGACTTAGGGTGGCTGAATGGATATAGAAACAAGACCCATCCATAGGCTGCTTATGAGAGACTCATTTCAGATCTAAAGAGAGACAGACTGAAAATGAGGGGATGGTAAAAGCTATTCCATGGAAATGGAAATGAGAAGGAAGCTGGGGTAGCAATATTTATATCAGACAAAAATTGGACTTTAAAACAAAGTCTGTAACAAGAGACAAGGATATTATGTGATAACCAAGGGACCAATCCAAGAAGAAGGTATAGCAATTATAAATATATATGTACCCAAAATAGGAGCACCTAAACACATAAAGCAAATACTGAGAGACATAAAGGGAGAAATTAACAGTAACACAATAATAGCAGTGGACTTCAACACCCCATTTGCGTCAATGGATAGATTGTCCAGATAGAAAATTACTAAACAAACACAGGCCTTAAATGACATTAGATTAAATGGAATTAATAAATATATATGCATAGAACAATCCACCTAGCAGAATACATATTCTTTTCAAGTGCACATGGAACATTCTCCAGGATAGATTACATTCTAGGCCATAATACAAGTTTCATTAAGTTTAAGAAAGCTGAAATCATATCAAGCATGTTTTTCCATCACAAAGCTATGAGAGTAGAAATCAACTACAAGGCAAAAAGCTTCAAAAAAAACATAAACATGTGGAGGTTAAACAATATGCTACTAGGAAAACTCAGCAGTGGCCACAGGACTGAAAAAGGTCAGTTTTCATTCCAATCCCAAAGAAAGGCAATGTCAAAGAGTGCTCAAACTACTGCACAATTGCACTCATCTCACACACTACTAAAGTAATGCTTAAAATTCTCCAAGCCAGGCTTCAGCAATACGTGAACCATGAACGTCCAGATGTTCAAGCTGGTTTTAGAAAAGGCAGAGGAACCAGAGATCAAATTGCCAACATCCGCTGCATCATGGAAAAAGCAAGAGAGTTCCAGAAAAACATCTATTTCTGCTTTATTGACTATGCCAAACCTTTTGACTATGTGGATCACAATGAACTATGGAAAATTCTTAAACAGATAGGAACACCAGACCACCTGACCTGCCTCTTGAGAAACCTGTATGCAGGTCAGGAAGCAACAGTTAGAACTGGACATGGAACAACAGACTGGTTCCAAATAGGAAAAGGAGTATGTCAAGGCTGTATATTGTCACCCTGCTTATATGCAGAGTACATCGTGAGAAATGCTGGGCTGGAAGAAGCACAAGCTGGAATCAAGATTGCTGGGAGAAATATCAATAACCTCAGATATGCAGATGACACCACCCTTATGGCAGAAAGTGAAGAAGAACTAAAGAGCCTCTTGATGAAAGTGAAAGAGGAGAGCAAAAAAATTGCCTTAAAACTCAACATTCAGAAAACTAAGATCATGGCATCTGGTCCCATCACTTCATGGCAAATAGATGGGGAAACAGTGGAAACAGTGTCAGACTTTATTTTCTTGGGCTCCAAAATTACTGCAGATGGTGACTGCAGCCCTGAAATTAAAGGACACTTACTCCTTGGAAGGAAAGTTATGACCAACCTAGACAGCATATTAAAAAGCAGAGACATTACTTTGCCAACAAAGGTCCATCTAGTCAAGGCTATGGTTTTTCCAGTAGTCATGTATGGATGTGGGAGTTGGACTATAAAGAAGGTTGAGCACCAAAGAATTGATGCTTTTGAACTGTGGTGTTGGAGAAGACTCTTGAGAGTCCCTTGGACTGCAAGGAGATCCAACCAGTCCATCCTAAAGGGCATCAGCCCTGGGTGTTCACTGGAAGGACTGATGTTGAAGCTGAAACTCCAATACTTTGGCCACCTGATGTGAAGAGCTGACTCATTGGAAAAGACCCTGATGCTGGGAAAGATTGAGGGCAGGAGGAGAAGGGGACGACGGAGGATGAGATGGTTGATGGCATCACCGACTCGATGGACATGGGTTTGGGTGGACTCCGGGAGTTGGTGATGGACAGGGAGGCCTGGCGTGCTGCGATTCATGGGGTCGCAAAGAGTTGGACGTGACTGAGCAACTGAACTGAACTGAACTGAAATAATGAATCACTTACGAAGTCAAGGTAGAAGTTGGGAAATACATGGAGACAAGTGAAAATGAAAACATAATGATCCAAGATCTATGGGATGCATCCAAAGCAATTCTTAGAGGGAAGTATATAGCAGTACAGGTCTACCTCAGGAAACATGAAAATTCTCAAATAAGCAAACTAACTTGCACCTAAAGGAACTAGAAATAACTAATAAAATACAAAATAGAAGGAAAGCAATCATTAAAAATCAGAGCAGAAATGAATTTAACAGAGGCTTAAAAAATAATAGAAAAAAATCCATGAAATTAAGAGCTGGTTCTTTGACAAGATAAAGAAAAGATAAATTTTTAACCAGACTCATCAAGAATAAAAAGAGAAGGTTGAAATTAAACCAGAAGCAAAAAAGAGGTTACAACTGATATCACAGAAATAACAAAGAATTATAAGGGATTACTTTAAAAAAACTATATGCTAATAAAATGCATAATGTAGAAGAAATGGAAAAATCTCTAGAAATGTATAATCTCCCAAGAATGAACCAGAGAGAAACAGAAAATATGTAGAAACTAATTACCACTAATGAAATTGAATTAGTAATTTAAAAATTCCCAGCAAACAAAATTCTAGGGCCATATGGCTTTGCAGGTAAATTCTATCAAACGTTTAGAGAAGAGTTAACACCTATCATTCTCAAACTATTAAAAAAAATCAGAGGAAGGAATGCTTCCAGACTCACTGGATGAAGCCAGCATTACCCTGATTTTAAAAACCAGAGAGAGATATCATGCAGAAAAAAGAAAGTCATAGTCCAATATCACTGATGAACATAGATGCAAAAATCCTCATCATAATATTAGTAAAATGAATCCAACAATATATTAAAAGGATGATATGCTGTGATTGAGAGGGATTTATGCCAGGGAAGCAAGTATAGTTTAACATCTACAGTTTAAACAGTGTGATACACCCTATTAACAAATTTAAGAATAAAAATAATGTTGAGTTGGCCAGTTTTGTGCATTTTCTTCTGTAAGATGGCTCTACTAGTTCTTAGTTGTCTTTAATTTCATTCGAAAGAATTTTGTTAGATTGTATTGTGACAGCTGACATATCAGCATACATTAAAAAAACATTAAAATTGGTGAATTTTTGTGTAGCCATTTTAGTATTGAAGTTAGAAGAAAAAAAGGAACATTGTCAGCCTGTTATACGTTATTATTTCAAGAAAGGTAAAACACAACCGAAACACACAAAAAAAGATTTGTGTAGTATATGGAGAATGGATGCTTTTGAATTGTGGTGCTGGAGAAGACTCTTGAGAGTCCCTTGAATAGCAAGGAGATCGAATCAGTCAATTCTAAAGGAAATCAACCGTGAATATTCATTGAAAGCACAGATGCTGAAGCTGAAGGTCTAGTACTTTGGCCACATGCTGTGAAAAGCTGTCTCACTGATGCTGGGAAAAATTGAGGGCAAGAGGGAGAAGGGAGTGACAGAGGATTAGATGGCTGGATGGCATCACTGACTCATTGGATATGATTTTGAGCAAACTCAGGGAGATAGTGATGGACAGAGGAACCTGGCATGCTGCAGTTCATGGGGTCAAAAAGAGTTGGACACAACTTAGTGACTGAACAACAACAGAAGAGTGTGTTGCATTTCTATGCACTACAATGAACTATCAGAGAAATTAAGGAAATAACCCCATTTGCAGTGTCATCAAAAAGAATAAAACACCTAAAAATAAATCTAATTAAGGAGGTAAAAACCTATACTCAGAAAATTATAACACACTGATGAAAGAAATTGAAGATGATAGACAGATGGAGAGATATACTGTGTTCATGGATAGGAGGAATTAAAATTGGTAGAGTATGACCATACTGCACAAGACAATCTACAAATTCAGTGGAATCACTATCAAAATACCCATGGAATTTTTCACAGAGCAAGAACAACTAATTTTAAAATTTGTATGGAAACACAGAAGACTTGGAATTATCAAAAGAAGCTTGAGGAAAAAAGAACAGAGCTGGATATATCACTCTCCCTGACTTCAGGTCATATTACAGAGCTACAGTAAACAAAACTGTATGGAACTGGCACAGGAACAGACACATAAATCAATGGAATAGATTACAAAGCCTAGAAATAAACACATGCACTTGTGGTCAATTAATACATGACAAAGGAGGAAAGAATATATTATGAAGAAAGGATAGTCTCTTCAATAAGTGATATTGGGAAGACTGGAGAGCTGCATGTAAAAAAATGAAATCAACATTTTTCTCATACCATATACAAAAATAAACTCAAAGTGAATGAAATACCTAAATGTAAGACCTGAAACCATGAAGCTTCTAGAAGAAAAATAGGCAGAACACCCTTTGACATAAAATGCAACAATATTTATTTTTTGGATCTGTCTCCTAAAGCAAAGGAGACAAAAACAAAGTAAGCAAAAGGGGATTAAGAGGTATAAACTGCTATGCATAAACTAAGTAAACTACAAGGATATATTGTATAACACAGGGAAGAGAGCCAATATTTTATAATAACTTTAATGGAGTATAATCTATAAAAGTTATGAATCACTATTTGTACATCTGAAATGAATATATTTTAAATCAAGTTTCAATTAAAAATAACATAGAAAATTAAGGTGAATGATAGAAATTCAAATCCCTCAGATGGTAGTATTAGGAGGTGAGGTTTTGGGAGATGCTTAGGCCACACTCTTGGAACCTTCACAAATGCAGTCAGTGCCCTTTAAGAGAGGCTCCAGAGAGATCCAGAGACTCTTCCACCCTATGAGGATGGGCACAAAGGCACTGGCTATGAACCAGAAAGGCCCTCACCAGAAGGCAGCTGTGCTGGCACCTTGATCTTGAAATTTTCAGCCTCCAGAAGTGTATGTAGTACATTTCTGTTTATAACTAAACAATAAAATAATATATTTTTTGAATGGATTGTTCTATAGATATCCATTAGATGTAATTGTTTTATAGTGTATTTGAAATCTGTTTCCTTGCAGATCTTGTCTTTGTTCCATCCTGTATTGAAAATGGAATATTGGTGTTTCTAACTGTTATTATTGAATTGTCTAATCGCTCATTCATGTCTTTTAATTTTGTTTCATGTATTCTCTGGATCAGTTGTTAGGTACATATGTATATAATTGTTATTTCTTATCAATGAATTGACTCTTTTATCAATATAAAATATCCTTTCTTTGTCTCTAATAACAATTTTTGTGTTGAAGACCATTTTGTCTGATATTGGTAAAGCCATTCCAGTTCTTGTTTGGCTACTATTTACAAAGTAAATATTTTTTCGACTTTTCACTTTTAATCTGTTTGTCCCTTTGAATTTAAGAATGCCTCTTGTATATTGCATATAATACATAAAAATTCCATTAACACAATTTCTACCTTTAAATTGTGATGTGTAATGTATTTGCATTTAGTGCAGTTTTGATATTTCAGTTCAGTTCAGTCGCTCAGTTGTGTCTGACTCTTTGCAACCCCATGGAGTGCAGCACACCAGGCCTCCCTGTCCATCACCAACTCCCGGAGTTTACTCATACTCATGTCCATTGAGTTGGTGATGCCATCCAACCATCTCATTCTCTGTCGTCCCCTTCTCCTCCCACCTTCAATCTTTCTCAGCATCAGGGTCTTCTCCAATGAGTCAGTTCTTTGCATCTGATGACCAAAGTATTGGAATTTCAGCTTCAGCATCAGTCCTTCCAATGAATATTCAGGACTGATGTCCTTTAGGATGGACTGGTTGGATCTCCTTGCAGTCCAAGGGACTCTCAAGAGTCTTCTCCAACATCACAGTTCAAAAGCATCAATTCTTCAGTGCTCAGTTTTCTTTATAGTCCAACTCTCACATCCATACATGACTACTGGAAAAACCATAGCTTTGACTAGGCGGTCCTTTGTTGGCAGAGTAACATATCTGCTTTTTAATAAACTGCCTAGGTTGGTCATAACTTTTCTTCCAAGGAGCAAGCATTTTTTAATTTCATGGCTGTAGTCACCATCTGCAGTGAAGGTGATATTTATTCCTGCCATTTTGTTAATTGTTTTCTTAATGTCTGTCTTTTTTTTTTTTTTTTGTATTCTGTCTTCTGTATTGTCTTCTTTTGTGTTAAATAGATATTTTCTAGTGTTCTCTTTTATTTTCCTTGTCATTTCCTTTACTATTTTTTGCTAGTGATATTCTTAGGGGTTGCCTGGAGCTTCTTACTATAATAGTTTATAACAATTTAGCTTGGATTAATACCAATTTAATTTCAGTAGTATATAAAAACTTTGCTTTAGTATATTTCCATTTCTCCCCTTCCACTTCATACTGTTATTGTCTTACAAAGTACATCTTTATACATTCTGTGAAGATCAGCACAGATATAATTATTGCCTTTTGCAGTTATCTTTTATTTCAGATAGGAGAAAAAGTTATAAACAAAGATTACATTTATATTATCTTTTTTACTTTTATAGTTACCTTTTCTGGTATTCTTTATTTATTCATCTGAATTTGAAGTACTATCTAGTGAATATCATTTCATTTTAGCCTGAAGGACTCCTTTTAGTATTTTTTATAGAGCAAGTTTTCTAGTGACATAGTCTTTCAATTTTGTTATCTGAGAACATCTTAATTTTTTATTTCCTTTTGAAGAATAATTTTACTGGAAATAGAATTCTTGTTTTGCAGTCTTTTTATTTTATAATTTTGAATTTGTCATCTCACAACTTTCTAGCCTGAAAGGTTTCTGATGAGAAATGGGCTGTTATTTTATTGAGGATACCTTTTGCATGGTAAGTTGCTTCTCTTCCTGCTTTGCAGATTGTCTTTGTATTTTGATAGTTTGATTATGATTTGTGTAGGTGTAGCTATCTTGGAGTTTGTCCTTAGAGTTTATTGAACTTCTTGGATTTGCTATATTTAAATCAAATATGGCATGTTTTTCACCATTATCTCTTCAAATATTCATTGTACCCCTTTCTCATCTCTCATTCTGAAGATTTTTATCATGCACATGTTGGTGTGGTTGATAGTGTCCATGAGATGATTCTTTTTTGTGTGAGGAAGACTTTGTTCAAAGGGACTACTACATTGGGGTTTTGCAGTAGGGGAGAGAGATTGTCTTCAGCTCCTCTCTTCATTTTTATTCCTCCGTTCCTTAGATTGGAAAATTTCAGTTGACTTCTCTTCAGGTTTGCCAATTATTTCTTGCCTGCTCAAATACGCTATTGAATCCTTCTAATGAATATATCATTTTCAGTTATTATACTTTTCAGCTCCAGAATTTTTATATAATTCCTGTTTGTAATTTTTGTGTCTTTATTAGTAGTCTCTCCTTAATCAGACATCATTGTCATACTTTCCTTAAGTCCCTTATACCTGGTTTCCTTTAACATTTTTAAATAGATCATATATAGTCCTTGTCTTATGTATCCAGCATTAGGGCTTGCTCAGGGGTAGTTTCTGTTGATTGCTCTATTCCCTGTGTATAGGCATATTCTCTTGTTTTTGTTTTTTTGTGTCTTATAATGATTTGTTGAAAACTGAACATTTAGGTGGGCTTTCCTGGTGGCTCCAGATGGTAAAGAATCTGCCTGCAATGTGGGAGACATGGGTTTAATCCCTGGGTTGGGAAGACCCTCTGGAGAAGGGAATGGCTATCCACTCCGGTATTCTTGCCTGGAGAATCCTGTGGACAGAGGAGCCTGGTGGGCTCCTTGGGGTTGCAAAGAGGTGGACACGACTGAGGGACTTTCACTTTCACAGTGTATATATGTATGTCAGGTGACACAAGCTGCTCTGAAAATTCAAGTCTGGGATATTTGGTGGTGCTACTTTTTATGACAGTTTTTGTTTGTTTGTTTGGCGACTTTCCTGAACTAACTCTGTAAAGTCCATGTTGTTGGTCATGTATTTACATGAAGTCTTGGTTTGGCTAGCTCAGTGGTCAGCTCACACTTGGGCAGAGGCTTCCTTAGATGCTGGGAACCAGCAAGTGGCCTATTCTTTCCTGAAGTGCTCTGTATGTGTCTGTATCAGGGGCATGCTTCAGGATGTAATCAAACAGTTTAAAGCTCTGTGTTAGCCTGTACCTTCTGCTTGTGCAGAGCCTCAGAGTCGGCCAAACGTGAGCACTTGCGGCTGTTTTGGGTCTCCCCTAGGCGTTCATTCACACAGGCTGGGTATGAGCACTGCCCTCTGTATACAATGTCATCTCTACATCTTCAGGAATATACTGGAGCTTTTCAAATCCCATATAGAAGACCTACTCCCCAGCTTTTCTTCTTAAGCCTTTTGAGTTAATTGTTGCCCGAGCAGTTGTACACTGTCTCAGGTAGTTACAGGATTAAACAATTGCCTCTAATTGTTTTGACATATATCTCTGAGGAAAACGCTTTTCTCACTGGGCAAGCTCTGACTTAGGTCAAAGAGAGCCTTGCACGTGGAGCCCGTTAGCTATGTCCAATAATGACAGTTCTCTGGGAATAAGGCTTTGAAGGAGTTCCAGCCCTGTTCTGTCCTCTTCTGTGGCGGACAGGCTGCTGGTTTTCACTGTGATTGTACGCTGTTGGGTCTCAAGACTAGTATAGAGTTGAAGTGGAGGTTAGGGGAAATGGTGAGAATGCTGCTGCTGCTGCTGCTAAGTCGCTTCAGTCGTGTCCGACTCTATGCGACCCCATAGACGGCAGCCCACCAGGCTCCCCCATCCCTGGGATTCTCCAGGCAAGAACACTGGAGTGGGTTGCCATTTCCTTCTCCAATGCAGGAAAGTGAAAAGTGAAAGTGAAGTCGCTCAGTCGTGTCCAACTCTTAGCGACCCCATGGACTGCAGCCTACCAGGCCCCTCCGTCCATGGGATTTTCCAGGCAAGAGTACTGGAGTGGGGTGCCATTGCCTTCTCCGATGGTGAGAATAGGGCAAGCTAAAACGCCAAACTTGGTATTCTTGAGAATCAACCATTTTTCTTTAACACATGCTCCCCAGTTGTGGCAAACCTCAGGTTGCTGCTGCTAAGTCGCTTCAGTCATGTTCGACTCAGTGCGACCGCATAGACGGCAGCCCATCAGGCTCCTCTGTCCACGGGATTCTCTAGGCAAGAATACTGGAGTGGATTGCCATTTCCTTCTCTAAAACCTCAGGTTATACTCCCAGATTTCTGAAGAAGTTGAATTTGACAGGTGTTTGTTTTTTTTTTTTTTAACTTTCATTGCATTTACTGAAGAGTTTTGTTTTCTTTTTTGGGTCTTTCCTTTCCTATTTTCATGAACATCACTCTTTCACCTTTATTCTTTAAAGAATCTTTTCCTGTACATTGAATTTTATGTTGGCATTATTTTCTTTTAGCACATTAGAAATTTCTTTCCACTGAGTCTGGGTTTTATTTTTGTTGTTCAAAAGTCAGTAGTCAATGTAGCTGCTATTTCTCTGGATGTAATCTGCACATTTCCCATTGCTTTTAAAGGATTTTCTCATTGGCCTTAGGTTTATATAGTTTGACTAAGTTCCATGCATGCCACCCTGGCCGCCCCCCTCCCCACACCATGCAACCGTGTTGCCTTCTTTTATCTGTTATGGCATGATGTCTTCCTAAGTCTGGAACATTCATTGCTGTTATCTAGATTTTGCTTCTGTTTTATCTTCGCTCTCTTGTCTTTCTGGAACTCGAATCATGTTTTTCACCATGTATTCCCAGGCCCTGTCTTTTATATTTCTCAGGTTCTGGTCTGCTCATGCTTTAATTTGAACATTTTCTTCTGATATATTTTCCAGTTACCAGTTCTCCCTTCAGTAGCACCTAATCTGCTTTAAATCCCATTCATGAGTTAAAAACTTTTCAGTTCTAGATTTTAAAAAAAGATAGAAACTGAATTCCTTTTTATAGCTCCTCATCTCTCATTTGTGTTTTTGACCATGGCAAGTGTAGTGTTTTTTTTTTTTTTTTTTTTTTACACCAATTTTTCAAGTGTGGTAAAATACACAGTTTAGTGCTATTATTTATATACATTCATCATGTTGTGGGACCATCACCTCCATCCATCTTCATAGCGTTTTTCATCTTGTAAAACTGGAAGTCTGTACCTAATAAATAAGAATTCCCATCCCCCTTCTCTCTCAGCCCTTGCAACCACCTTTGATTGGTTCTCCTTTCTGTCTCTCTGATTTATGAGATACTTCAAGGTACTCAGGTAAGTAGAATCATATAGTATTTATCTTTTTGTGACTAAATTGTTTTACTTAGCATAATGCCTTCAAGGTTCATCCATTTAGCATGTGCCAGAAAGTCCTTCCTTTTTTAAGGGTGAATAATATTCCATTGTATGTATATACCATATTTGCTTATCTGTTTAAAATGTCAATGAACACTTGGGTTGCTTCCACATTTTAGCCTTTTTGAATAATACAGCTATGAATATAAGTGTACAGATAAAAGACCTATTTTCAATTATTTGGGATATATATCCAGAAGTGGAATTGTTGGATCAAATGGTAATTTTATTTTATTTATTTATTTTGTTATGGTACTTCACAGAACACTAGGTTTATCAAAACAAGTATTAGCCATTATTTGAAATGAAAGGAAATTAACTCAGCATTGCTCTTTCACATGATGGCATATAAATACGTATACAGTATAGATACGAAGATATAAAGGCATTTCTTTCAATCATTCAACTCCGTTTATGTTGTCCCATTATAATAGAATCTGAATATCTTATCTCTTAATATAGTGGTATCATTTGCATTCATACATCAGATGATTTTTATTTTTTTTTCACTCTATAAATGTTAGCTTTTAATATAATCATAACCCCTCTAACCTTCATCTTGTCCAGTTTCTATCCCCCGTCTACCTTCCCCCTTATACCCAAACTTTTGGGAGAAGTCGACAAAATTCACAATTTGATGGATTAGACTTTCAGAACTTCCTATCCTCCTTCTTTATGTTCTGAAAAATGTCAAAAAGAACAATGAAATGACCACAGATGGATAACGTTAAGAAAGATCAGGCTGATAATCTTGGATTTGATGTAAGAAAACAGTTTTCCCCTTGCATATTACAACTCCAAAATGTTATCATCCTGTAGAAGGCAAAGCATGGAGTCCTTTTCTTTTGACAAGGCTTCACTGCAGTGTGGTCATCTCTTTCTCAGAAGAGAAGAGAGGCTCACGCTCAGTCGTGTCCCACACTTTGTGACCCCATGGACTGTAGCCCTGCAGGCTCCTCTGTCCATGGAATTTTCTCCAGGTAAGAATACTGGAGTGGGTTGCCATTTCCTTCTCCAGCCAAATGGTAATCTTACATTTACATTTTTGAGAAACTGGCAGTCTTTTCTACAGAATGTAGTGTTTCTTTGTTGTAGTAAAAACATATATAAAATTTACATTTGAAATGTATAGTTCTGTGATTTAAGTACATTCACATTGTTATGCAGCTATCGCCACCATCCATCTCTAGAACATTTTTCGTCTTGCAAAATTGAAAAGAAAGAAAGTAGACTCGCTCAGTTATGTTCAACTCCTTGCGACCCCATGGATTGTAGCCTACCAGGCTCCTCCATCCATAGAATTTTCCAGGCAAGAGTACTGGAGTGGGTTGCCATTTCCTCCTCCAGGGTATCTTCCCGACCCAGGGATCAAACCTGGGTCTCCCTCATTGCAGGCAGATGAGCCACCAGGGAAGCCTCTGTCCCTATTAAATAGTAATCTCCTCTTCCAGTCCCCTGGAAACTACCATCCTACTTTCTGTCTCTATGAATTTGACTTGTTTAGGTACCTCACGGAGATGGCGATGGCACCCCACTCCAGTACTCTTGCCTGGAAAACCCCATGGATGGAGGAGCCTGGTGGGCTGCAGTCCATGGGGTCGCTGAGGGTTGGACACGACTGAGTGACTTCACTTTCACTTTTCAGTTTCATGCATTGGAGAAGGAAATGGCAACCCACTCCAGTGATCTTGCCTAGAGAATCCCAGGGACCGTGGAGCCTGGTGGGCTGCCGTCTATGGGGTCACACAGAGTTGGACATGACTGAAGCGACTTAGCAGCAGCAGCAGCAGCAGGTACCTCACAAAAGTGGAATCAAAGAGTTTTGTCCTTTTGTGACTGGCTTATTTCACTTAGCCGGTGAATGTCTTCAAGGTTCAAACATTTTGTAGCATATGTCAGATTTTCCTTACTTTTTAAGGCTGAATAATATTCCATTTTATGGGTAAACTACCATTTGTTTATCCGTTCCCTTGTCAACAGACACCTGGATTGCTTCTGCCTTTTGACTATAGTGAATAATGCCATTAACCATGGTTGTAAAGTATCTGTTTAAGTCCCTGCTTTCACTTCTTTTGGAGAAGGAAATGGCAACCCACTCTAGTATTCTTGCCTGGAAAATCCCATGGATGGAGGAGCCTGGTAGGCTACAGTCCATGGGGTCTCAAAGAGTTGGACACAACTGAGCGACTTCACACTTTTTTTTTCTTTTCTTCACTTCTTTTGGGCATATTTCCATATTTCCAGAAATGGAGTTGTTTTATCATGTGATAATTATGTATTGAATTTTTTGGAACTGTTAGAGCATTTTCCACTGCAGTGGTAGCAGTTTACATTCCCATCAACAGTGTATAGGATTCCGGTGTCTCCACATCCTCACCATCTCGTTATTTTCTGTTTCTTTGCTTGTCCTAGTGGGCATGCAGTGACACCTCACTGTGGCTTTGATCAGGGTTTCTCTTATGATTAGTAGTGTTGTACGTCTTCTTGTGTGCTTATTGGCCCTTGATATATCTTCTTTAGAGAAATGTCTATTCAAGTCTTTTGCCCATTTTTTAACTGGGCTGTTCGTTTTTGCATTATTGCAAGGGTAGTTTTTTAGAATCTGTATTGGATGATTCTGACTTCTCCTGTCTTTGTGGGTCTGTTTTGTTTTCTGTGACTTGTGTTGTTCTTGCTCATGGTGTCTAATTTCTTTGGGTCTGTTTTGTTTTCTGTGACTTATGTCGTTCTTGCTCATGGTGTCTAATTTCTTTGCATGTGCTAGACATTGTATTTGCAGAATTATTTTGAGGAATAATTTGAGACCTAGGATGATTGTATTATTTTTGGACAGCCTTTCTTTTGTTATTGCTAAGGTTCTTCATACTTTTTTTTAGTAACTTATTTATTTTTTTTGGCCACACCACACGGCATGTGTGTTCTAGTTCCCCAACCATTCCCCACTGCATTGGAAGTACGGAGTCTTAAGCATGGAATCACCAGGGGAGTCCCCAAGTCTCCTTACTCTTAAAGAAGCCACCCTAATCCCAGCGCAGGCTTGAAGCCAACCAGGTAAGCAAAACAAGGTACCCGTACATGAGAGGGCTGGCTTGCTTTTCAGGACTTTTCCACCTTTGGGTTTATCCCTTTGTGCTTTGAGCACAAGTTGAAGGCTGGTTTCTCAGAGTCTGGGTCATGCTTTTAGTCTGTACCTGTAGCCCCTGATTTCTGGATTATTTCAGATAACTTCAGCATCCATAATAAAACTCCCAGTGAGGAGGGAGGCTCAAGAGGGAGGGGATATAAATATAATTATGACCGATTTGTATTGATGCATGGCAGAGACCACCACAGCACTGTAAAGCAATTATCCTCCAATAAAAGAAATGTTAACCCCTCCCCCCCAAAAATAATCCCTTCCAAGTATCAGGACCTTACACAGAATGTCTCTTCTCCTTTGTGTAACGGTCCACTGTGGGTATTCCTTGCCAGGGATCAGCTTGCCTCCACATGGTGATTGGAGCCCGGCTCTGGCTGCTCTGGTTCTGCTTCTGCTAGGTTGATAGCACCATCTAGGGCCTGAACTTTCTTTTTGTCCAACTGGCAGATGGGGAGCACGGTGTGGAGGACACATGTATGCTTCTCACCCATGTTGGCCTGGATATGACATGGGGGTAACTGTAGATGTTTCCCTGGGGAGAATAGTCACGTGGCCTGCCTCAGTGCAGGTATCGAGGGGGGAAGTGTTGTCCATGGTTAGCAGCTGCATGTCTGTTTGGTGGACACTCACCTCTGCTTAAGTCCTTCCGCTTGGCCCTGAAGCATCTGTGCATATTCTTCTTTTCCAGCTGTATTACACTCATCTTCTCCAGGGAGATAATCAAAGCCAGACACAGCTCTTGAGGTTCAGTGACTGAGCTAACACACAGGTTATCTGGTGCTCACACTGTACAGTAATGGAGCCAAACTGTTGACAATTACTGTGGAAAAAACCTTCCATTTGAAAGGGGGGGACTGGAAGATAAATATCAGTCTTTGGTCCAATGCAAGAGTGACCCCTGATAGCAGGTATCATGAAGGTGTCTGTCAATGACTATGAGGCAGAGGCCACTAGGAACTCACCTGGCACCTGCGATGGAACAGTTGGGACCATGAACCATGGGGAACTGTGAGGTATCAAAGTGAGGGTGGCAGAAAGAATCTGTTACAGGATCTGGGCTTTGGGTGCTTTGGGGAGAATACAGGAGAGGAGGGTGCTGTCAGGAAGCAGGGACATTTTATCCGTGAATGTCTTAACAAATCTAAGGCAGGGTGACCTAGGGCGAGGCTCAGGAAGCAGCCCTCCCTCCCCAGTGTTGGCTGCGAGAGGCCATGGGTGGTGTTTTGGGGCATGGCCGAGGTTCCTGTTTGGGGTGTGCTCTGATGTGATGATGGCGTGCTCTTGTCTTGATCCATTCTGGTTCTGCTGTGGCCTCATCTGATTCTCTTTCCTCTCCTGAGAGTGTCCTCCCAGATGCTTGCCCTGACCCCGGGAGGCTTTTCCTTATCCTTGTCCTCTGTAGGTACAGTACCTGGAGCTTTGGGGAAGATCTCTTCCTTGAGGGGTGGGATCTGTCCAGGGTTCAGAGCTTGCTTCCACCTCCGAAATTTGGAAGCTGGGGATGGTTTTGACAGTCACTGACTTTCTTTGGCTCATGCTTCTTTGGCAGAATTCCCCCCAGTTCTTGTAGCTTCTGATCTGAATGCCGTCCATGTGCCAGTCACTACACCCTGAATCCTTTCTTAGCCACGCCCCTCTGGCCTGGTTATTATCTTTGCTTTCTTGTGCCTATGTCTTTCTGCTCATTACTGTGGGTGGGAGAGGAACCCTCCTGTCTGATCTGTGTGTACCATGGAGCCCTCTGATTGACCAAGGAGGACACGTGTCTCAAAACAGTTTCAGTCTTACGTCTTACTCTTGGGGCCCAGAGAGGGAGGCTTTTCCCACAAGGTGAGGCCCAGGTTTCCTGACTGTCTCGGAGTGCTTTCCTGTCTCTCTCACAAGTCAGCCAGTTTTCCTAAGCTCTTCTCTTCTGTAATGCCTGTTTTGGCAGAGCGGGTGACGGTCACCCAACCTGCTGGCAGTCCTTTTCCCTTCTGTTCCTGAGTGGAGGCTACGTGTTAGCATGGTCTGCCTTCAGATGGTTACCACTCTGCAGCATGTAAAATAGGGCTTCCTCATCTCCAGCTGCCTGACCCCCATTTTTATTACCGTATCACCCCTTTTCAAAGAAGCCAGTTGCATCCTAATTCATCTCTGTTGAAATATGTATTTAATGAGAGAGACTTTAAAAGAGGAAGATCTCAGATTTAAACTCTTTCTTTGGGGATTATTGAGCCATTTTCTGTTCTCTGCTACACTGCTTGGGTGTGAAGCCATATGTTCGTGGCGATTTTCTAGGCAGACGTTATAAGGGCACACTGTCGGTATTTCATCTTTTTCTTGTTTTTAGCTGTATTCACATTGGGAAATCAAGACATTTCTGATTTCTTATAAGAAGAAAAAATTAGATGCTTCAGTTTTGGGACTAAATGGGGATATAAATAAGGTAAATAAAGTCAGTGAAGAAAACCACTTTGAAACCAAGTAGCAGTGGTGTCGGAGACGCACAGAGCACCCTCCCTTCTCTCTGGTGGCTGTAGCCTACTGCCCCCACCCCCACCCCTCGCCCCTGCTCTGAGTCTGTTTCTGTTTTGCAGAAAGGGGCACGTGGGTACCTGGCCTGTGTTCTCTTGGGAGCTTCTCTTGTGGAAGCGAAATGAGATGACTGACGTGCACGCATGTTCAATAGTGAAACTCTCTGGGTGGAAAAGGCATTATTATTTCATCCTGAAGTACTTTTGGGGGTAAATAATTTATTGGCAAACTAAGTTCATCCTCTGAGGCCAAGCGCTCCTACCATAATGTACCCAATCCAGCCTTGAAATTTACAGCACCTCAGAGTGAGGAGGGCAGCGGGCCTGTCCTTCTGTGACTTTTATTGAACTGGGTGCTTTTCCAGGGATTTCTGAACTCTATTCACAATTGTCCTTAAGCAAATAAGAAATAGTCCAAAGTAGTGACGCTTCGTTCAGTGTGCAGCTTTTAGGTATCTGTGGTACGACATGGTTAATAATCACCAACAAGACTTTGTGTCCTGGTAGTTTGAGTTTTCATGGAATTTTAAACAGATGAGATTTTGTAACAGAGCCATGTTTCTTACTGACATCTTCCATAACCCCTTATGATTAAGCTGTTGCCGAATTTCCTAGACTTGATAGATTACCTCATTAATTAAACAGACAAATAGTGAAATAGGTTATGTTGCTTACTGAGAAATTGTTAACCATGAGGTAGCTCTACTTCTCTAGGTCCACTTAGGAAACTGAGACTTTTCATTTAATGGTCTTTTCAAATTCATGTATTACCATGTGATAAGCATGGAGACTGACGTTGACAGAAGTGTGTGTTTGTTGCTCAGTTGTGTCCAACTTTTTGTGAACCTATGGACTGTAGCCCGCCAGGCTCTTCTGTCCATGGAATTCTCCAGTCAAGAATACTGGAGTGGGTTGCCATTCCCTTCCCCAGGGGATCTTCCCGACCCAGGGATCAAACCCTGGTCTTCTGCGTTGTAGGCAGATTGTTTATTGTCTGAGCCATCATGGACGCTTGACAGAGGCGTAGTAGTTACTTTATCTTAGGGCACTGGGGTGGCATGTGGACCACTGGTCCCCACAGGGGCTGTGACCTTGGTTCCCGCCACCTCACTTCCCTACTTCTTGGAGTTCCTAAAGCTGGACTCTGGCCCCTGGGGACACAGCACTCTCTCCCTGGCACGCTTGGCTCTGAGGGGCTTCTTGCTCTTAGATATGCCCCACACGGTTCCGGTCATTTCTCTTTTTCTTGTTCTGGGCACCACTGCAGCTTCTGGGCACAGCTTCTCCGGGGTGGATGGGACAGCCTGAGAACTGGCGGAGTATCCCCACTGCTAAGTGCTCTGTGACCAGGCCTCTAGGATCTCTCCCATCCGGCAGGGCCAAGGCCGTGTTCTCTCAGACTTGTAAGAGGAGCCTGGCTGTCAGCCCTGTCCTTCAGACCCAGGGGGAAACACCTGGAGCTAGGGTTGTGGGGTTGGTTTGGTGAGGCCAGGGTCCTTGGCCAAGACTGTCTACCTGCGGTCAGATCTGAGTCAGGTGGGCGCACCTTCCAGACAGGCCCAGCTTGGCTGGGCTCCACCAAGGGCGAGGCCCTGCACTGTCATCTGCAGCATCCGTTAGGCAAAGCGCCAAGGGAAATGCTGAGCTGGAAGCGGGTCTCGAGCCCGTACTGAACAGAGGATTAAATTTCACACTGAGGCAAGGGCCCTCTGGTGAGTGGTCGCGGGGCTCTCAGTTACCCCCACCTCCCATAAGGCTCAGGCTCAGGACCGTTGCCACAGGCCTGTCACTTTGCCCATGAAGGCCAGCCAACCTGAGATCCCAAGCCCCTTGTTGGGCCCCAGCACCTACAGTATGACAATGGAACCTGTGTCTATGGACGTTCAGGGCTCTCGGAGGCCCTTTCAGGGGTTCGTGAGGTCAAAACTGCGTTCATAAGGGGAGTTCCTTTCTCATAGTGTTGACATCCGAGCTGATGGCAGAAAAGTGAGGGCAGGCACACTGCTGGCGCCTGAGCGGCCTTGAGGCCAGCCCTGGGCTCTCAGCGACTGAGTCCTTCAGCACCGCTGCCGCCTCGAGAGCCGCTTACACACAGAGCAGTGTCCTTAATGAAGCAGTAAGAATCATCAGTCTAACGAAGTCTTGACTCTTGAGCTCACGTCTTTTACATGTTTGGAGAGACAGACTGGGGGTTTGCATAACGTGTGTCTGCAAATGGAGTCACAACAACTGTTTCGAGGAAAAGCACTGGTGCTTTTTTGGGTGGATAGCTGAACTGCTCATGGAATACTGTTTTTGCTTTAAAGAATAACTGACAGACAAACCATGGTTATGCAGATTTGTGTTTTTGGCAGACAATGTCTGAAAATTTAACTAAGTGAGACTGTGACTTCAAAGGAAATAACTGCTGGTATTTGTCGCAACTGACAAAATTTGAGTTTTCAGGCAAAAATTAGAATTTTGAAAACTTGTGTCTGACTTGGTGAGCTTGACAGCTCCCCAATACTTAAAGATGTTTCTGATGAACTCAGTGGTGATGTTAACAAATATGAATTGTTTGACACTTTATACTGAAATGTGTTAATGAAGATCCTGTAACTCAGTGAGCCAGTATTTGCCAAATGCCTAATGCGTGATGCCATGCCAGCCATGCATGGGTGAAATATATGTTTAGGGTGCAAGAGTGAAAAAGAATGAGTTTTACTGTGAAAAACTATAAACCCCATTGATGGGGTTTCAAATTCCATGTTCCAAAGTAGCCTTTAAGAAATGACCACTTGCCAAGTTTCAATGTCATATTGAAGAATATCTGTGATGATCTGATAAGCCTGTGTAAATACTCCTGTTTTCAACCACATGTCTGGGTGAGGATGGGCTTTTTTCACATACTTTAATCAAAACAGCATTTCACAGCAGTTTGAATACAGAAGCAGGTGTGGCAATCCAACTGTCTTCTATTAATCCTGACATTAAATAGTTCCAGAAATTCTTCTCACTAATTTATTTTGGTTTGGAAAATATAGTTATTTTTATTAAAAAGTGTTGTTTTTGTTATTATGTAATGGGCTTATTATTCATTGTAAATGAATTACCGAATAAATAATTTTCAAATCTCTGTGTTAATTTCAAGGAAATATCAATAAATAGAATCCATTTAAAAAATAGGGCCTTCTGGTGGCTCAGATGGTACAGAATATGCCTGCAATGCAGGATACCCAGGTTTGATCCCTGAGTCAGGAAGATCCCTTGGAGAAGGGCATGGCTACTGACTCCAGTATTCTTGCCTGGAGAATCCCATGGACAGAGGAGCCTGGCAGCCTACAAGGGGTCCTGAGTCCCAAAAGCTTGAGAACCACTGGTGTGGTGTTGTTGGGAACTGTGGTGCCTGCATGGAAATGCGGCTGTGTTTGGTGAAGAACGTCAGGGGACCACGGAGGTGACAGCTGTTACCAAGCACCGAGTCAGAGAGAAAGCAGAGTTCCTCTGTTTGTTTGTTTTTAAATAAATGCTAATAGGAAAGTGGGTTCAACTGGAAGATTGACACTGGAAAGAAACTGAGAGATTCAACTTTCGTATTATAAATAATTTCAGAAATTGACATCAGAATTTGATTTTCAAGACAAAAGCCCTACAAAAGCAACCAACTGAGCCAGCTTTATTTGTGAAATAAGGAAATAAAGGCTTTCTTCTCTAACAGGAAAAAGACAAAAGCCCTACAGGCGCTTCTGCTCTGTGATGGGAAATCTGTCTCCTCAGGGGAAACACACAGCATTTATTAGCACCAGCATTATTAGTAGGGTATACACCTCTGTGCTACATACTAGGAGGGAGACCAAAGATATTATAGACGTTTTTTTTTCTGATGCTAAAGGACTTATTTCTCCAGTAATTTATGAGGGAGAGAGGGTGGGTAGGACAAGTTCTCAGCTGAAAGCTGTGTGAGAAGATCCAGGACAGAGGAGGCAGGAAAGTCATGCCTGGCTGTAGCCACTGCTCTGCAGAGGGTCTGGGTGACTGAGGAAGAGGGAATGACCCTGGGTCTGGTGGCTTAGGTCCCCTGGACAGAATGCACATCTCACTGCCTGGTGTCAGGAAGGAAGCTGTTGGCTGGCTCCCTTGTGGTTCCTGGGTGCCAGTAGTGCAACAAAGGTGGAGAAGCGTGCCACCCAGTCACAGGGCGGTCATCATTGCTGGGGGCAGTGCCTGGGGTGTGGAGGTGTTCTGTGCTCACCCTGGCTCTGCCTCGACACCTCTCCCTGGGTCACGACTCTGGGCTGCTCTGTGGAAAGAACAGTAAAGCTTCTTCTAATGAAAATTGGGGAGTAGGGAATTCTGATTAGTTGCATTTCCCTTTCAGTTCCCAGACCATCAGAGAAAAATTTTAAACCCTAAGATTAAGTTTCTAATTTATTATCTAGAATATGTTAAACATGATTAAATCTTTCTAAAAAGACAGGATTTTGCAGGGCCTCAGGGCATCATTGACCATAGATTTCATACTGTTCCCAGGTTCCTGAGAAATCTTAGCTGTTCAGCTTTCCCATCTCAGAGCAGAAGTGCCTGCAGAGAGTACTGTCACTGTTACAAGTGGCTCCTGTCCCCAGATCCTTGCTGGAGAAATGAAGTCCAAACTGGGCCTCCTGTCCTTGATATGATAAGCTGCGTGTGCCCTTGAGCTCTCTTAATGCCTGTGTCTTGTTCTGGAAACTGAGTGTCACTGAGGTGGGTGTTTAGTGACCAATAGGAAGATGGGTGTGTGGTCAAGGTCTCTGCCGGAGTTGACTGGAGAGAGGGCACCTTGAACTTTGGCTCACTTTCTAAATGCCGTCATCACCTCTTGATGGTTTAAAGTCATTTGCAGGAGTCTCAGCCCTCTTGTCCACCTGCCCTTCCCCCAGCACACACGCATGTGCACATGCACACACACACACACACACACACACACACACACAGAGGCATGGTCTCCAGAATGAAGGAATAAGGAGTAATGACAGTGTGGGAAATGACCTGAAATTGTTGGCCTTCGGGTCATTTGGAAGAGCCCTGGCCACCCCTGCCCAGAGACATAGTGTCAAATTCCTCAGAGACGTAGATGAGGTGATCTGTGCCCGTCTTAGCTCCCTATGACATTTTTCATTTCCTTGGTGCCTGGAGATTTTCCTCCATTTGTGGGCCATATCTGAGTTGCTCCATGGAGCGCAGGGCTGTGGCACTTGATGTTAATGAGCTGGCTGGTCTTTAAATAGCACAGCTCCTAGAAACAGAATCACCTGTTTTACAGCCTGGGTTTGAAGACGATTGTTCAGAGAGGATTCTGAATGGCTGCTTGAGCATCAGAAAGACAGTAAAGTGCTCCTCACTCCACCCCTACTGTGAGGCCAGACTGGCTGCGGACCCACACGCTGCACCAGAGATGTTTCCTCTAGGCCCGGCCGGATCATCCCTCACGATGCGTTACACTCAGGCTGCATCAGGACGGAGAACGGCCAAGCCAGAATCTCCTTGATTATCGGAAACTTAGTCATTTGTTCTCTGAGTCAGCTTGATGGCGTGTAATGTTCACATCACACTCTGCTGGGGCCGGGCCAGGAACCAGCACGCTTGCCAGCGTTTCAGCAATAAGCTAATCACTCCCACATTCCTAGCCAAGCGCTCCACTGGAATTAATACTGTCACTGCAGCAAACCAGAGTCCTCACAAAGGTTGCTCTTTCTTTCCCCATGTCATATGTTGGCATGTGTTTCATCACGTGAGCCCTAAGCCCCTTCTCCTTCAGAAGGCCTTTCCAGGCTGAGGCTCTGAGATGTGCTGCTAGGAATTCAGCCCAACAGATTGTTTACTGAAAACACAGGGGCGCGTCTTCCTTTAATCCAGGGAGCCTATGATCCGCTGGGGCTGGGGCATGGCACACAAACTCATGTGTCCTCAGGACCGTAGGGGTGTCAGCCACATGGCATTGGAGAAGAGCAGAAAGATGTGGGGCTTTGGGGAGGCAGGCACTTCAGGGGGATGGAAGAAGGCCTGGGGGAGGACAGGCATCTCAGCTGAGTCCTGGAAACGGTGGGATGTGGGCAGGCGTGGTGAGTAGGCAGTGGGTGACCTCTATCCTGCTTCATTCCTACACTTCTGTGTTCTAACTAGTATGACAGAAAAAAGTGTTTCCACATCTGCCAGGGTGGAGTTTGTGAGACGACAGGGAGCCCCCAGGGAGGGCTCCTAGGCAGGGTGGGCACCTGGTGCACAGGATCGAGGTGACCGAGAGTGTGGGTGTTGTCCACCCTCAGCCACTTCTGCAGCCACCGGGCTGACGGGAATGCGCCCTCTGCAGGGCGTGGAGGTGAACACATGCTGCTTGTTGGATAAAGCCACGGAGACCGACTCTTTTCTTGGTCTTTCTTATAAGATACTGTCAGTGGGGAAACAATCTCCATGATTTTTGAAAAGCCTTTATTATTATAAGGGGAAAAAGTGACAACAATGAGATCAATAGAGAGGGTATTCTCGAAAAGTCTGTGCCGGAGCAGGAATTCAGAAGATGTGTAGAGGATTGTTTGTGGCTCTTTGGTCTTCCAGTGTCCAGGCAACCACACATCCTCCTCTTCCTCTGATGGACATTTGGGTATTCCCAGTTTGGGGCTATTAAGAATAAAGCTTCTCCGTCTATGCCTAGAGGTTTCTGCAGGCCAACATAGATATGCATTTTCTTGCATATGTACCCAGAAGTGGAATTGTCGTGTTGTAGGGTTGGTGTCTGTTTATTTTTAGTAGATAATTGCCAGTTTTTCAAAGTGGTTGAGCTGGTTTGCAAGCTATCCGATCATGTCTGAGAATTCAGTTGCTCTGCACCCTCAGCAACACTTGCAGATTTCTGTCTCTTTAATGTTGGCCTTTCTGGAGTTGTTTGGTGGTACCTTGTTGTGGTTTTAATCTGTATTTTCCTGATCGCTGATAACATGTGCTTTTTCCCCACACCAACAAACAGTTCTGCAATGGCAGCTGTGTGTCCTACAGTTCAGCTCAAGTATGACAGCATCTACTTGGAGACGGCATCCGATTCCACAGGCTCAGGGCTCAGTGTCAGCAGGCACTCCCTGTCCCCTTTCAGATGCCAATCACAAGTCCAGGTTATCACCTGTGCTTCTGACCGACTGGCTACAAACTGGAGGTGCCCATGACCCCCTCCTTGGGCCTGATTAATTTGCTAGAATGACTCACAGAACTCAGAGAAACATCCACTCACATTGCCAGTTGTTGTCAAGGCTACAAATGAGCTGTCAGTGGAAGATTTGTAGGGTGCAGAGCGCCCTG
Organism: Bos mutus; assembly: GCF_027580195.1. Taxonomy (NCBI): domain Eukaryota; kingdom Metazoa; phylum Chordata; class Mammalia; order Artiodactyla; family Bovidae; genus Bos; species Bos mutus. Next base: position 155,192,413 of record NC_091617.1, on the reverse strand, counting down.
AAGCGCCCCTGCTCTCTGGCCCACCACATTCCCCTCAGTGCCTCCTGCTCACCCACCCGGATGCTCTCCAAAGCCAAAAGTTCAGCCTTTTTTTCTGTGGAGGCTTCGTTACCTAGGCACAGCTCAATGAATCATCAGCCATTGGTGACTGACTGAACTCAGTGTCCAGCCCCTCTCCCCTCCCCAGAAGGGTCTGGCTCCCTAACCATGTAGGCGGTTCCCCAGGCCATCAGCTCCCATCCCTGGATTATCTGGGGACTTTCTCAAAGTCATTTCATTAACATGGCAGAAGATGCCCTTGTCCTTCTTTCACTTCAGGAAATTCCCAGGGCTGTAGGAGCTCTTTGCCAGGAGCAGGGATGAATATACCAAATATATCTTTCTTGTTGTAAATCATAGTATCGCAGCTGAGAACACTGGCACTTCCTTATCACTGTTGTTCATTGGAAGGTCCTCTTTTGCAAAGTGCTTGTTCAAGTCTCCTGTCCATTTCTGATTTGTTTTCTCTCTCTTTTTTTAAGTTGTAGTTTTTATACATCCTGGAGATAAATTCTTTGTTTAAAATATACAGCGCAGACATCTTACCGTTTGGGTAGCCTGTCTTTCACTCTCTTAGTGATGTCTTTTGAGAAATAGAAATTCTTATTGATGAAGTTCAGTTTATCTATTAATATTTTAATCAGTTTTTTCTTATAAAATTTATTGAGAAATGATGCACATAAAATACACTACATCCATTTAAAGTGTACAGCTGGGTGACTTTTGACAGCTGTGCACAACTGTTAGACAGGAACTTCCCATCACCCCGGAAGATTCCTTCTGTCCAGGTATCGTCCATTCCCTGCTCTTCCTCTGGATTGCGGGAAAGCACAGAGATACTTTTTGTCATTTTAGAGTAGTTTGTATTCTTTATTAATGTAATCGTACACTATGTACTCTTTTCTGTCTGGCTTCTTTCACTCGGCATGATGACTCTGAGGTTCATTTGTGTTGTGAGTGTCAGCACAGCACTGAACAGCAATGGTGAGAGGACAGCCTTAGTTCGTTGCTGGTCTTAGGAGGAAAGCATTTAGTATTTTACCTTTAGATCTGAAGTTAGCTGTAGGCTTTTAGTAGGTGGGCTTCCCTTGTGACTCAGCTGGTAAAGAATCTGCCTGCAATGCAGGAGACCTGGGTTTGATCCCTGGGATGGAAAGATCCCCTGGAGAAGGGAAAGGCTACCCACTCCAGTATTCTGGCCTGGAGAATTCCCTGGACTGTATAGTCCATGCGGTTGCAGAGTCAGACACAACTGAGCGACTTTCACTTCTTGGTAGACTGAGAGATTTCCGGTCCCTGGTTTGTTTAGAATTTTTATCATCAGTGGGTCCTGAATTTTGTCAAATGTGTTTTTACATTTATTGAGATGATCATCTGGTTTTTCTCCTTTATTCTGTCAATATGGTGAATTACATTAAATGATAAATGTTAAACAAACTTTGCATTCTTGGGATAAACCTCATTTGGTTGTGATGTTTTTTCCTTTTAAAATATTTATGGATTTGATTTGAGAATGTTTTAAAGATTTTAGTGTCCAGTTATGTGAGGGATAGTGGTGTGTATGTTTTTTCTTATAATGTCTGGTTTTGTTATCAAGATAATATTGGCCTATAAAATGAATTTGGAGTGTTCTCTCCTGTTTTCAGGAAGAGTCTGTGTATAATTAATACTATTTCCTTCATAAATGTTTGGTAGACTTTACTAGTGTGGCCCTCTAATCTTAGAGTTTTTAACTGGGAATTTGGTTTATGTCATCAGTGTGCTCTGCACAGGTTATCTGTTTCTTTTTGAATGAGCTTTGGTAGTTGTTGTTTTTCAAGGAATTTTACCAATTCTTTTAAGTTGAATTTGTTGACTAAAGTAGTTCAGGATGGTCTCTTATTATTCTTTTATTGTCTAAAGGATCTGTAGAGATAGTTCCTCTGTTACGTGTGATATTGATGATTTATACTCTTTATTATTATTTTTATCTTGATTGTTCTAACTGTGAGTTTCTGCACATTTATACATTTTGTTGATCTACCCAAAGAACCAGCTTTTAGCTTAGATACCTTTCTCCCTACCTTTTAAAAACACTGTTGATTTCTGCTCGTTATTTCTTTCAACTTAGCTTGGGTTTACTTTGCTCTCTCTCTCTTTTTTTTTTAGCTCCTTGAGATGGACTCTAAGACTATTGTTTAAAAACCTCTAGTTTGTCCCTGATTTTGAGAATGGCTTTCCTGGGTTCTTGACCAAAATGTTTACAGGTCCCTGTCTCCTCAGGCTTGAATGTTCCAGTTGGAAGATTTTGAGCTCCTGCCACACACTGATGGGTGCAAAGTCTGGCAGATGACTTGGTGGGAGGTGGATTGTATATGTACTGTGTGCCCCTTTCCTGGCCCTCTAAACATGTGATGATGAGGGGAGAAATGGCAGTCTTGCTGGCCCAGCTCCCTGGCATTTTGCTTAGTCTCAGACTCAGCAGTTGTCCGGTGGGGAGAACAGATCTTGTGTTGGACACTCCTTTAGTTTGCAGTCTGTTGCAAGCCTTGAGGCAGCAGAAAAGCAAGGCCAATTTTTCTTTCCTCCTGTATAATCCCTTGCTTGGACCAAGCCTGATTCTTAGCCAGTGTTCAGAATTAGCAGCTTATTTTTAGCATATCTAGAAGGACTCTTCCTTGTGAGGAATTTTAATTCATATAGTCTTCATAGCTTTGATGGTTTTAGAAATACAGTTGTTGAAACTTATCACTAAAAAAAAAATCTTGTTCCATTGGTAGTGTTGGCCTGCTCTGACCACAGCTGTGTGATAGAAGGCAGAATTCTCCATCCTCTCTGAATAATTTACATACAATCAAATGCATCTATTTAAGTGTACAAATGAATAAATTTTGACATATGTATATTCCTTGTAACTACCACCACAGTGAAGAACATCATCCCCAAAGATTCTGGTGCCCCTTTCCATTCAGATCTTACTGCTTATGCGATTCGCTATTTCCAGAATTTCCTGTGAATGAAATCACACAGTATGTACTGGCTTCATTTTTGTCTGTTTTCTTTCTTTCAGTGTCTGTGCATTTGAGATTAATCCATGCTGTGTGAATCTGTTTTATTCCTGTTATTGCTGAGTACTATTCCATTGTATGACATCTTTGATTTTTTGCATATGGACAGACATTTGGATTGTTTACAGCTTTTGGCTGTTATAGGCAGAGTTGTTATGTGTATTTGTGTGGCTGTCTTTGTGTGAGAATTTGTTATCATTTCTTTTGTGTAAGTATCTGGGAGTGGAGTGACCGGGTGGAATGGTAAGTGCTATGGAAATGCTTTCACGAGAATCTATTTTCCAAAGGTGTTAGGTGATTCTACATTCCTTGGAGCCACACATGACCGTTCTAGTTTACTGCCACTTCTAGCAATACTTGTTATTGCCAGTCATTCTGTTTTAGCCATTTTACTAAATGTGTACTGGTTATCTCATCGTGACTCTATTTTTATTTTCCTAAAGACTAATGATAGGTACTAGTGTCTCACCATGGTCCCAGTTATTTTCCTGAGGACTGATGACAAGCTTGTTTTTCGTATGCTGCTTAGCTCTATGTCTTTCATGACGTATGCATTGAAATGTTTTTTGTTGTTTCTTTATTATCGAGTTAAAAAAGTTCTTTGTATATTCTGAATACTAGTTCTTTTTCAGATATATGTATGAGAATTTTTTCATCTATTTGCCTTTTCATTTTGTAAATAGTGTCTTTCAAAGAGCAGAATTTTAGAATCTTGATGAAATATAAATTACCATTTTTCTTCAATGGATTGCTTTTTATTGATGTTTCTAAGAAATTCTAGTCCAAAGCCCAAGAAGAAAGATTTTTTTTCTTAATTTTCTTCCAAAAGTTTCACAAATTTAGCTTTAAAATGTGGGTTAACTTTATGTATTTTGTTAGCTAAAGACTGAGGTTCATTCATATATTGTTGTTATTGTTTAGTTGCTCAGTCATGTCCAACTCTTTGTAACCCCATTGACTGTAGCCCACCAAGCTCCTCTGTCCATGGGATTTTCCAGACAAGAATACTGGAGTGGGTTGCCATTTCCTTCTCAAAGGATCTTCCCCACCCAGGGATCAAATCTGCATCTCCTGCATTGGCAGGTGGATTCTTTACCACTACACCATCAGGGAAGTCTCTCTCTCGATATATATATATATATATACATATATATACATATACATATATATATATATACACACACACACACACACACCCAGTTCTTCTGACACAGTTTGTTGGAAATACTTTCCCCATTGAAATGTCTTTGCACCTTTATCAAAAATCAGTTGATCATAAATTCGTAAATGCTGGGCCTATTTTGAGAGTCTGTATTCTATTTCATTTTTATGTCTGTCTTTATAATAATATGACACTGTACTGATGACTGGATATCTGAAATCAGATAACTAAATCCTCTAACTTTGTTCTTATTTTTCCAAATAGTTGTGACAATTCTATGCCCTTGCTTTTTTTTTTTTAAATTTTAGAATCACCTTCTTAATCAGCTTCTTAACTTCTAGGATTTTGATTGAGATCACTTTGAATCAGTAGGTCGGTTCACACAGAATCACATCTTAATACTGAATCTTCCAATCAATATTGTAATCTCTCCACTTATTAAATCTTTGATTTCTCTTAGCTGAGTCCTAAAGTTTTCCTTTTGCAATGCTTGCAAGTATTTTGCTAAATTTATCCCCTCAAACATTTTGTGCTTTTGGGTATTGTTAGAGGAAAACAATAGAATGGAAAAGACTAAAGATCTCATCAAGAAAATTAGAGATACCAAGGGAACATTTCATGCAAAGATGGGCACAATAAAGGACAGAAATGGTATGGACCTAACATAAGCAGAAGATATTAAGAAGAGGTGGCAAGAATACACAGAAGAACTATACAAAAAAGATTTTCATGACCCAGATAACCACAATGGTGTGATCCCTCACCTAGAGCCAGACATCCTGGAATGTGAAGTCAAGTGGGCCTTAGAAAGCATCACTACGAACAAAGCTAGTGGAGGTGATGGAATTCCAATTGAACTATTTCAAATTCTAAAAGATGATGCTGTTAAAGTGCTATACTCAATATGTGAGCAAATTTGGAAAACTCAGCAGTGGCCACAGGACTGGCAAAGGTCAGTTTTCATTCCAATCCCAAAGAAGGGCAGTGCCAAAGAACGTTCCAACTACTGCACATTTGCACTCATCTCTCACGCTAGCAAATTAATCCTCAAAATTCTTCAAGCCAGGCTTCAACAGTACGTGAACCATGAACTTCCCAGATGTTCAAGCTGAATTTAGAAAAGGCAGAGGAACCAGAGATCAAATTGCCAACATCCATTGGATCATAGAAAAAGCAAGAGAATTCCATAAAAGCATCTACTTCTGCTTTATTGATTATGCCAAAGCCTTTGACTGTGTAGATAACAACAAACTGTGGAAAATTCTTCAAGAGATGGGAATACCAAACCACCTTACCTCCTTCCTGAGAAATCTGTATGTAGGTAAAGAAGCAACAGTTAGAACCAGACATTGAACAATGGACTGGTTCCAAATTGTGAAAGTGAAAGTTGCTCAGTAGTGTCCAACTCTTTGCCACCCCATGGACTGTATATTCCCTGGAATTCTCCAGGCCAGAGTACTGGAGTGGGTAGCCTTTCCCTTCTCCAGGGGATCTTCCCAACTCGGGGATCGAACCTAGGTCTCCTGCATTGTGGGCAGATTCTTTACCAGCTGAGCCACAAGGGAAACCTCAGAATACTGGAGTACATAGCCTATCCCTTCTCCAGCAGATCTTCCTGACCCAGGAATTGAACCGGGGTCTCCTGCATTGCAGGCAGATTCTTTACCAACTGAGCTATTGGAGTATGTCAAGGCTGTATTTTGTCACCCTGCTTATCTAACTTATATTCAGAGTACATCATGCGAAATGCCGGGCTGAATGAAGCACAAGCTGGAATTAAGATTGCCGGGAGAAATATCAGTAACCTCAGATACTCAGATGACACCACCCTATGACAGAAAGTGAAGATTTACTAAAGAGCCTCTTGATGAAAGTCAAAGAGGAGAGTGAAAAAGCTAGCTTAAAACTCAACATTCAGAAAACTAAGATCATGCCATCTGGTCCCATCACTTCATGGAAAATAGATGGGGAAACAATGGAAACAGTGACAGACTTTTATTTTGGGGGTCTCCAAAATCACTGCAGATGGTGACTGTAGCCATGAAATTAAAAGATGCTTGCTCCTTGGAGGAAAAGCTATGACCAACCTAGACAGAATATTAAAAAGCAGAGACATTACTTTGCCAACAAAGGTCCATCTAGTCCAAGCTATGGTTTTTTCCAGTAGTCACGTATGGATGTGAGAGTTGGACTATAAAGAAAGCTAAGCGCCCAAGAATTGATGCTTTTGAACTGTGATGTTGGAGAATACTCTTGAGAGTCTATTGGACTGCAAGGAGATCCGACCAGTCCATCCTAAAGGAAATCAAGTCCCGAATATTCATTGGAAGGACTGATGCTGAAGCTGAAGCTCCAATACTTTGGCCACCTGATGTGAAGCACCGACTCATTAGAAAAGACCCTGATGCTGGGAAAGATTAAAGGCAGGAGGAGAAGGGGATCACAGTGGATGAGATGGTTGAATGGCATCACCAACTTGATGGACATGAGTTTGAGCAAGCTCTGGGAGTTGGTGATGGACAGGGAACTCTGGCATGCTTTAGTCCACGGAGTCACGAAGAGTCAGACACAACTGAGTGACTGAAGTGAACTGATTCGAATAAACTGGTAGTTTTATAAGATATTCATCTCTAATCATTAGCTAGTATATAGAAATACAGTTTGTTTTTGTATTCTGAATTTATATTCACTACTTAGCCAAAGTCACTTATTAATTTTATTAACCTTTTACTCCATAATGTCATCTGCAAGTAAAGATAGTGTTACTTGCTCCTTTCTAAATATGTATGCCTTTTATTTATCTTTTCTACTATATTGTCCTCTAGTATAATATTAAATAGAAGTGGTAATAGAGGATGTTTTTTTTTTTTCTTTTCATCTTAAAAGGAACACATTTAGTCATTCACCATTAAATATAATGTTAACAGGTTTTTCCATAGATTCTTTTATCAGCTTGAGGCAATTTTTTTCTTTCTTGTTTTCTAAATTAAAATTTTTATCATAAATGTTTGTTGAATTTTTCAAGTGTTTTTTGCATTTATTGAAATATTTACAGATTATTTTTCCTTTGTTCTCTTATTACTTGAGTTGCATCATTTAAATTTTGAATGTGAAACTAACTTTATATTCATAGGTTGAACTCAGCTTGGTCCTGATGGATTATCTTTTTTTAAAGAAAAATATATCTAGTTTTTTTCCTGATTTTGATTTGCTGATACTTTAAAAAAAAATTTTATGTCTGTGATCATCAGGGAAATTGTCCAGTCGTTTCCTTTTCTTGTAGACTCTGCCTGGTTTTGTGACAAGATAAAGCTAGCCTCATTAAATGTATTAGGTAGTGTTCCTTCTTCTGTTTTTAAAAAGAGCTTGTGTTGGGTTATATGTTTTTTCCTTAAATTTTCAATAGAATTCATTCAGTCCTCAAATTTCCTTTGTGAAAAGATTTTTAATTGAATTGATTTTAGCACTTTTCAGATTTTTGTATCCTGAGTCAGCATTAGTAATTTGTGATTTGTGAGGTACTTATTTTTCTAGTTATTAAATTCAGTGATGTCAACTTTCTCTTTATGTTGCTTCATTATTCTTTTCATTATGATAAGATCTGAAATGATGTTACCTTTTTCACTGAGATTTGTGTCTTGTATTTTCTCTCTGTTTAAAATAAATTTAGCTAGTGGTTCATCAAAATTATTTATTTTTCAAATATATAGATTTTGCTTTCATTGACTTTCTCTTTTTGTATCTGACTTTCCTTTTATTGATTTTTATTCTTGATTTTATTCTTGTCTTCCTGCTTATTTGGATATACTTTACTGTTCTTTTTCTAGCTTCTTAAGGTGGAAACTAAGATAAGTGATTTTGGATTTTTTTTCTCCTCTTATAGTAGCATTTAGACCTATAAATTTCCCTCAAAACTCTGCTTGAGCTGTATTTCACATATTTTTTTTAAACATTTCATTTTGAAATAATTGTAGACTCACAGGAAATTGTAAAAATAATATGAAGAATTCTGTGTATCATTCACCCACTTTCTTTCAGTGGTGACATTTTGCACATGTATAATATCATATCAAATGCAAGGAATTGACATTGATATATTGACACTGACATACTGTTAACCAGAACACAGACGTTATTCAGCTTTCATTGTATTTTTAAGCTGCATATCTTTCTTGCTGTGTGTGTGGAGAGTTCTATGCAGTTTATTCCAGTTATAGATTTGTGTAATCAACACCATAGTTAAGATGCAGAATTGTTGCATTGTCACAAAAGACCTCCCTACGTTACCTCTGTATTCTCATCCACCCTCCATGCCACCCACTGCCCCTGACCCTTGGAAACTGCTCATCTGCCCTCCATCTCTATAGTTTTGCCATTTGATAATGTTATATAAGTGGAATTATGTAGTATATGGCCTTTGGGGATTAGCCTAATTATCAGTCTCATTTATTGAATTTTTCATTACATATATTTCATTATATTTCATATATATTCATCACATATATTTTCATATATTTATATATTCCATATATGTGTATGTGTATGTATATATATATATATATATATATATATATATATATATTTTACTAAAAAGTTCCATCTGGTTCTTTTTATATCTTCCATTTATCTCCTTCCATGTTCATGTTGTCTTTTAAATACCTATACATATTTATAATAGTTGTCTTAAAATTCTTGTTTGGACATCCATCCATTTCAGGATTTATTCATACTGACTGCTTTACCCTTTGTTTTTTGGTTACATTTTCTTGCTTCATTGTAGGTTCAGTAACTTTGAGTAGGATGGTAGACATTGTGAATATTAGTGTCTGGATTTTGTTGTTTTTTTAGACTGTTGAACTTTATGCTGCTGCTGCTGCTGCTAAGTCACTTCAGTCATGTCCGACTCTGTGCAACCCCATAGACAGCCCACCAGGCTCCCCTGTCCCTGGGATTCTCCAGGCAAGAACACTGGAGTGGGTTGCCATTGCCTTCTCTGATTGAACTTTATACTTTGAGGCAAATGAGGTATTTGTGAATCAGTTTGCTATTTTTTAAGGTTTTACTTCAAGCTTTTTAGATGGATGTGGAGTATCTGTTGTTGTTTTGTCGCTATGTCATGTCTGACTCTTTTGCGATCCCTGTTAGATTTCTCATGCAAGAGTACTGGAGTGGATTGCCATTTCCTTCTCCTGGGGATCTTGTTGACCCAGGGATTGAACTGACATCTCCTTTGTCTCCTGCATTGGCAGGCAGATTCTTTACTTCTGCACTACTTGGGAAGCCCCTGGGTTATCTTTTACTCTAGGGTAATTTAGCCTCATTATTTAGGTGCAATTCTCTGCTGTCTCTAACTTATTGCCTTGGCCATTCAACTGGAACTCTTTGCTCTTGCTGGTCAAAATTCTAAATGTCTCCCAACTATCTATTGAACGATGGAAATTGTTCAGTTTTTGCTTTGCCTCATTGAGTTTCATGTGTTGCTTAGAATTAGGCAACAGATGAAGGGGACTTCCCCCCTTTGCAGATTATTGGAGCCCTTTTAATGTGGCTCTGTTCTTTTCAGAGCCTTCCCTCATATCTCCTCTTCACAATCTCTAACTGCCTCATATGTTAACTGAGCTCAGTCTCTAACTGAGCTCTCTCTCATATGTTTCACCAACTTAGCAGGCTGTGGTTTTCTTCTTGGGTTCTCCTCCTTGTCATGCAAGTGCTTTCACTAAGAAAGGCAATTCTAGGGCTTATATTTATTACGGTTTTGTGTAGCTTTGTTTAATGCCCAAAATTAGTTGTTTCAAATATATGTTTTTTCAGTGTTCTGATTCATGCAAGAGGATAAGTCCTACCATGGTTACTTTATCATGTGCAGAAGCAAAAGTCTTCTCTCTTTGTGTTATTATTATTTTGTGGTAAAATACACATAGCATAAAATTTACTATTTTAATCATTTTTAAGTATAGCTAATGCTAATTGGCCACCAAATGCAAAGAGCTGACTCACTGGAAAAGACCCTGATGCTGGGAAAGATAGAAGGCAGGAGGAGAATGGGATGACAAAGGATGAGATAATTGGATGGCATCATCAATTCAATGGACATAAGTTTGACCATACTCCAGGAGATAGTGAAGGGCAGGGAAGCCTGGCATGCTGCAGTCCATGGGGTTGCAAAGAGTCAGATATGACTGAGCAACTGAACAACAAACCTCCTTTTAGGATCCAATATGGTTATTATGTTTATGTCTCTCCCTGCAAGGGCTTCCCTGGTTGTGCAATGGTAAAGCATCTGATGTAGGAGATGCAAGAGATATGGGTTCAATCCCTGGGTCAGGAGGATCCTCTGAAGAAGGAAAGGGCAACCCATTCTAGTATTCTTGCCTGAGAAATCTCATGGACAGAGGAGCGTAGTAGGCTACAGTCCATGGGGTCGCCTAGAGCTGGACATGACTTGGCGACTAAACAGCAACTGTAAGTCCTGTTCTCCTTATATTTCCTTACTTTGCTGTATCTAACCCAAAGTAGATACTCAGTAAAGACTAATTTAAGGAAGAAAAGGCATCACTATCTGCAGTCATGGATGAAGCTAGTGACTTATTTATCTCAGACTTTATTTATTGCCTCTTATTTCTTCCTGTTCTTTCTTGAACCCACTGCATCTGGATTTCCCCTGTTTCTCCACAAAAACATCTTTGTCAGAATTCACCAAAGACCTCTTTGACTTTGCTTAATCCAGTTGTCAGTTATCAGTCTTCATTGACCCATCAGTAGCATCTGAATCCAGGTCATTGTTCCCTCTTCCTTAGAACACTTTGTTTGACTTGTGGGACACTCTTTTCTCCTAGCTTTTCTCTTAAATCTCTGATTGCTTCTTCTCATTTTTTTTTTGCTGATTCCTTCTCATATCTCAGTCTTCAGTGGAGAGTCCAGGGCTACATCCTTGGTACTCTTTTCTTTAAACATCCTTCCCTCAGTGATCTCACCTGATTTCATGGCTCTGAATACAACTGTGCCCTGATGAATCTTAACTATATCTTTCTAGCCTGAACCCTAGCCCCTAAACTCCAGGCTCATATGCATAAGCCTATATAGCACTGCCATTTGGCTTTATGATGGGTATGTCTTATGTCATGTTTGAAAAACAACTCAGTCATCCTTCTTTGCCTAGCCTGCTTCTTCCTCAGCTTTCTTTAGATTGGTTGATGGCAGCTTCATTCTTCCACTGGTCAGGCTAAAACCCTGGGACTCATCTTTACTTCTTTCACTCCCATGTTTGATATACCTGCAATTTTTGTCTGTACTTTCTTCACAATACATTCAGGATCTAACTGGTTCTTACCACCTTCACTGCTATAACTGTGGCCCCAAGCCACACTCTTCTTTCACCTAGATAATCTTTTAAACAGGTCTTTTGGCTTCAGTTTTTTCCCAGTTACAGGTGATTATTCCCAAAATAGTCTGAACGGTCTTTCTAAAAATAGTTGGTTAACTTCTTCCTCTGGGAAGAAGGAATTGATGTACTTTTTCCTACTCCTCCTTCTAAGTACAACTAAAGATCCTAGACATTATATATTAAACAAACATGGACTCTGGATGATGCTGAGAAGGTAGTCCAGCCAGGGACCCCAGGACCTAAGGAATGACATGACAGTGAATTCCTTGAGTATTCTTTTTGCCATTATATATCACAGACTTCAATCTGAGATGCTGGCAACCCATAAATACTAGTGCAACAGAAGCCTGCTCTCTCTAGCCAAAGGACCAAGAAAGAGACAGCTTAGCAAGACAGAAAGCTGTTAGATAATAACTGCTGTTCTCCAGACAAACAGCACAGAAATCTTTAGCCATTATTTCTTCAAGTACTTTTTTTAGCTCTGCTATTTTTCTCTATTTCTTTTGTGACTGTGATGGCATGATTGTTAGTTCTTTTGTCATGGTGCCACAGGTCTCTTATCTTCTATTTATTTACTTTCAGTGTATTCTCTTTGTTCTTCAGAGTGGGTAATTTTTAAAATTCTGTCTTCCATTTCACTGATTCTTTTTTCTGACTCCTCCTTTTTTGCTACTGAGCCCATCCATTGAGTTTTTAAATTCTGGTTACTGTGTTTTCCAAAAGATATAAAAGGAGTGAACATGTCCCAATTCATTTTATAAAGCTAGAATTATTCTGGTATTAAAGGCATAAAAAAAGACATTAAAAATACAGACTAACATCATTTGTGAATATAGATGCAAAAATCCTTGGCAAAATATTAGCATACAGAATTCAGCAATACATATATAGAATTGTACACTATGACCAAGTGGAGTTTGTACCAGGGATGCAAGCCTGGTTCAATATTTGAAAATCAACTAATGTGATATACCATATTAGCAGAATAAATAAGAAAAATCAAAGGATTGTATCGCTTGATGTAATGAAGCATGTAGCAAAATCCAACATCTAATTAAAAGCTCTCAGAAAATGAAGAATTAAGTAAAACTTATTTAACTAGATAAACAGTATCTACACAAACATACAGCTAATATTATACTTAATAATTGCTGACTGAATGATTTTTCCCAAAGATTAGGAATAAGCAAAGATGTATATTTGTATTCCACATGGTCCTGGAAGTTATAGCTTATACAGTAAGACAAGAAAATAAAATAAAAGGCTTACAAATCAGAAAACATGAAATAAAGTTGTTTGCATCTGCAGATGACATGTTTATTATCTATTTAGAAAATCCAAAAGAATCTACAAAAGCAAAACAACTCCCCCAAATCTAGAACTATTAAGCGAGTTCAGCAAGATTGCACAATACAAAATAAACACACAAAAATTGATTTTACATACTGTTAATGAACATGTGGACACTAAAATTAAAAATTCATTATAGTTCCTGAAAAATAAAAAAACATAGGTATAAATCTAACAAGACAGTTATAGGACTTTTTGCTGAAAAATGCAAAATCCTGGTGAAAGAAATCAAAATGTATCTAAATAAATGGAGAAACATACCATGTTCATGGATTGGAAACTCCAACACAGTTATAATATCAATTCTTCTCAAATTATCATACAGGCTTAATGCAGTTTCTACTAAAATTACAGCCAAAATTTTTATAGATATAGACATGTTGATTCCAAAGTAAATATGGAAAATATAAGAACCAAGATAGCTAAAACAATTTTGAAAAGAAAGAGTAAAGTGAAAGGAACCATTCTGCCCATTTCAAGACTTATTTTATAGCCATAATAGTCAAAATTATGTGGTATTGTTGGAAGGATAAACACGGAGGTAAGTGGAACAGTGTAGGGAACCCAGTATAGAAAATAATGTAGAAAACCACAGCAGTATGCGGTGGCTTCTCTTGTGGAACATGGGCTCTAGGGTGCAGCGGCTTCGGTAGTTGTAGTTCCCAGGCTCTAGAGCTCAATAGTTGGCTCAGTAGTTGTGGTATATGGCATGCTCCGTGGTATATGGTTGCTCTGTGGCATGTGGGATCTTCCCAGATCAGGGATCCAACTCGTGTAATCTGCATTGGCAAGTGGATTCTTTACCACTGAGCCACCAGGTAAGCCCCAAACCAACAATTTTTAAATTCAAATTTATGGAGTGTTTACCAAGTGCCAGGCCCTATAGGCTCTTGGGCACTCTCTGTGAATGGACTGGATGGAACCCCCCCCACCCCCACCCCGCCCCCAGCCAAAGAAGAGATAGAAGTCCAGTAGAGAGGTTGCAATAAAGGAACCACTGCCTTGTTGTTCTGGAGGGCAGTGCAGGGATGGGGTGGGGCAGGTTGGCGTGCAGGGCTGCCCTGGTAGAGCAGGTGACACCGAAGACAGGCTGGGGGCAGGTGAGGGAGTTAGACAGGTGGCTGGACGGAAGGGCACTTTCAGAGGCCAGAGGACACGAGAGGTAGGTGTGCTGGTGGTGGTGACTGAGAGCCTGTGGGCGGGGCCGAGGCCATGGTGGGCGGGGCTGAGGCCATGGTGGGCGGGGCCGAGGCCATAATGGGAAGAATCAGGGCGAGCAAAGCTTGTTAGGGGCCTTGGAGCAATTGGAGGATTTGGCTTTTACTCTTTGGGAAATTGGGCTTCCCTGGCGGCTGGTGGTAAAGAATCCACTTGCTAGACAGGAGGTGCGGGTTCAGTCAAGGGAGGGGGAAGATTCCCTAGAGGAGGAAATGGCAACCCTCTGCAATATTCTTGCCTGGGAAATCCCATGGACAGAGGAGCCTGTCTGCGGGATCACAAAAGAGTCAGACATGATTTAGCGCCTGAACACTTCTGGAAAGGGGGCGCCATTGCTGGGTTTTGAGCAGAGCAATGGCATGAATGGACATAGGCTGTAATGGGCTGACTCTGCCTGCCCTTTGCGGGGTGAGGACAGGATGGGGAGCCCATCCCGTTAACCCAGGGGAAGGGAGATGGCAGTTCTCATCAGGTTCTCATTCGTGTGGAAATGACATTTTGATTCTGGGTTCTGTTGGATGGTAGGGATTATGGTAGCACACAGTCAGACAGGAGATATGGAAAGGAGTGAATTTTGGCCTGCTAGTCCGGGAAGCAGGCATTCGATGGTCATTGTGGGGAAGCCCTCAGGACCCCTGGTGGGGAGTGGTGGGCGGTCCGGGTCCCTGTGTGGATGAGTCACACTGGAGGTGGGAACAGGCTAATTGCTGCAGATGAACGGGGTTTGGGAGAGAGGACTAGGCCTCAGAGACGGAGGTGTGGGCTGGTGCGCATTCAGGTGGATGGATGGGGCTTCTGAAAGGGAAACAGAGAGGGTACAGAGCCTTGGACTGAGGCTGGGCCTTCCAGTGTTGAAAGGTCAAGGAGACGTGCTGAAAGCAGCAGGTCAGGTGCAGAAGAGCTCAGGGAGCAGGAGTAGGTGGGTGGCCGGTGTCAGAGGTCAGGGGTGCTCGCAGGTGCTGGCTGCAGGACCCTGGCTGCAGGACCCTGCGGTGTGGAGTGGCTGGGGCTGGGGGAAGGGCAGGCAAAGCTGGTGAGGTGAGAAGAGGAGATAGCCAGGGTTGTGCCCATGTTTTCCTTCCAAAAAGAATAAAACATATGGTGGTGGGGGTGGGGGAGCAGGGCCAGGAACAGGGATTTTGTAAGTGCAAGGCTTTCTGTCTTCTCTTGGCGGCTCAGCGGGCTTGCTGCGAACCTGCGGCTGAAGGGGCCCCCATGCCGGTCCTCATGGGCTCC
Organism: Bos mutus; assembly: GCF_027580195.1. NCBI lineage: Eukaryota > Metazoa > Chordata > Mammalia > Artiodactyla > Bovidae > Bos > Bos mutus. The sequence continues at coordinate 155,176,977 of NC_091617.1, read as the reverse complement.
CACCCACGTGGGCGCCCAGAGGGGCTCCAGGGGGAGCTGGCTGCAGCTGGGAGGTAATCGGATATGGGAGGAAGGTAGACATGGAGACGTAAAACACTGTCTGAATGAAGGACAATCGTATTTGAAGTAATTTGAAGATTGACAGGAAATTCATAAAGGGAATATGGAGTTCCATTTACAGCAGCAGGAGATTGCCTTGTCCATAGCTTCCTGACCTCTGGAAGAACAGAAGTTGCTGCTGGCAGAGTTCCAAAACATGAAAATGTAAAATGGAATTGAATAATCTCTCCTAAATCAATTTTGTGAGCCAAATGACCTACAGAGGGATGTGATATAGTGCTAGTGTGCGGCCGAGCACTCCTGTCTGCTGAATGCATTAGGACAATTGATTCTGGAGATTCTCGAAGGCTGCTTTCCTTCGGTCCGGGTCCGGGTCCGGGAGCCTGGCTGCTGCTCTCGTCATCTCCAGAGGCTGGTCTGGGAAGCGGTGCTGCTTGTTCTGGTTTGCTGAGTTGGTTGCAGAATCTGCCAAAGGGTCTTCAGGCAGCTGTGGACAGGGGCTCTGGCCCAGCAGGAATGTCTCTGCTGGCTCTTCTCTTCAGCGCTTTGCAGCCGTCTGTGTGGCAAGGTTCCTGAGTGTGAACGCTCTTGTGTGCTCTGCGTTCTGACATCCTTCCTCACCGTCAGCCAGTGCAGAGCCGGTCAGCTGTGTTGGTCCCAGGGCTGAGCAGGGACGTTGCTGTTGGCACTTAGTCGTGGGAGGGAGTCTTGGCGCTTTCCTTTGGCTGTTGTTCCATAGTCAGGGCTAACAGGATGGTGTATGCTGAGTTTATCAGTGCGGCTGCTGCTGGTTTCTGCCCCGCCCCCATCTTCCTCTCACCCCACCCCGTCCCTCTCCCCCTATGCAGAAAATACTCTTGAATAAGGAGAGGTTTTAGCTTAATCAGCAAATGCTGTTCAGTTAGCACAAATCCCAAAGGCACAGGAGGGCCTTTTAGCAGCTTAGAGTAAGAAGCTCTGGCCTGTTGGCAGAGGCAGTGCTGGCCCACATGAACATGTAGGGATGAGCTCAGAAAAGCCAATGGATTCCTGTGCCTTTTCTTCTCCAGTTTGAGACTGTTCCAGTTTCCAGGGGGACTTAATTCTAGGAATAGGGTACTTGTTTATTTTGAAAAATCAATACGTAGCTTTGCAAACTTGGATCAAATAGAGGAGAAAGTGCTTAGCGGGAGGTTGGTTAAAAAAGACGACAAATTCTCATGGTTATGAGACTCGTCATTGTCAGCACACCTATTTTTTCCCTTTTTACAACTTTTGTTTCCAGGGCCTTGAGGCAGTCTCCGTTTACTCTCCTTGTAGACTGAATGTGCACACATGTTATTAATAGCAGGTGTGGGAAAGAAAGAATGCTTTCTATTCTGAAAGACTCCCTGACTCCCTGACTTTGGACTTGAAATCCTGTTTGTCTCTAGGGATCTAGGCCAGTGCTTCTCAGACTTTACCCTGCGTGCAAATCACTGGGAGTCTTCAAATGCCGATTATGATCCAGTAGGTTCGAGGCAGGCCTGGGGCTCTTCATTCCTAGTGAGCTCCCCTGGCCCACGTTGGAGAGACTCTGGTCAGCCCACATGGTCTGTTTCTAGGTGTCTGTCACCAGCTTGGTGTCTGAGGGAAAGTACAGGTTGTGGCATCAGATCGAGGCCCCTGAATGATGGAGATGGCCTCTAGCTTCACTGTGTGCTGTCTGTCCGCCATCAGGCTCCTGGAGTGGGTGGGGCGGGGTGCTCAGGCCAGGGGCCAGGCAACTGAGTGGTGTTGTGTGGGTGCTGTGCACTCCCCTGTGTTGCCCAGAAACTGGCTGCCCAGGGGAGGAGGACACTGTGGTTTAGAAGAGTCGAGAAGGTTTAGAAGGTTGTTCTGCTAGGAAATGTGTCAGGATGCAGCCCAGGCCTCTCTGAGCACGGAGCCTGGTCCTGCTGCCCTGTGGGTGACCACCAGGGACTGGGGCCGGTTGGCATGATTCAGAAAAAGCTGCCCCAGAGGATCCAGCCTTCCCCAGCCCCTCCTCCTGAGGGATAGGAAGGTGGCGGACTGGAAAGACTTGGGTTTGGAAATAGGCTGAGAGAAGTTCAGTGTGAGAGGAGCATCAGTACTTAGACTCACAGCGATGGCCCGCTTACTGTGTGGGTGAGCTCGGGTTGGGGGGCGTCTGGCCACCTTGGGGAGGGAGGTGGCAGTGGGAGACTGGGCACCAGGAACCCCGTGCTGGGGCAGAGGGTTAGGTGACGTCTAAAAACCCCGAATGGTTCTCTTGGAAGACTTTAGGAATCCTGTGTGCCCCTGTTGTCTGTGACTCCCTGAGCCCTCCCAGCACCGCATGTGGGTCCAGCAGCCAGGAGGGAACCACGGTCTCTGCTGCATGATGTTGCGGAACCACAGAACTTTTGGCAGCTGAAGGGAATCCTCCTGGCATACAGGAAGTAGAGTGAAAGCTCTGTGAAACAGAGCTGTATCCAGGTAACCTTAATGCGACGGAAGGAGATCAGTGTCTCACTGAAGTAGAAACAGAAGAGCCAGCAGCTGGAGCTTGCGGGAGGAGGGGTGGATTTACTGCCGCAAAGGGTTAATCCTTTCAGAGGTTCAGAAATACTTTTAGGGAATTAATGTCCAGGATCTAATGGCATATTGATGACTGTGATGCATGTGGTTCCGTAAAAGCTTTTAGACTCTGGCTCTGTTTCAAGGGCACAGATTTAAGATGACTCCTGATCTTTCTCCATGTAGGAAGAGTCCTTTGTTCCGCCAGGAGCATCCGCACTTTTCGTGAAAATGTCGACCTGACAGTTCTGCCCACGGCCAGGCCAGGCCCTGGGTGGCAGCCACCTTGCCATGTTCCTGGGCCCTCGAACAGAGTCTGGCCTGGCTGTAGTTCCTGGCAGCGCAGAGTTCAAAGACTGGTTCCCTTGCTTGCTGGCTGTGGAGCTGTTGGACAAACCATTCAGCCTTTCTGGGCTCAGGCTCTGCATCTAGAAAATGGAAGTATAGTCACTGTCTTGATGAGTTGGTGTGAGGAGGGGCCTGCCAGTTGGAAGTGCTCAGCGAAATGGGGCTGCTATTAAGGCAGTGGCCAGCAAGCGCCAGGAGAATTTAACACTGTCCAGAATTGATGACCTGCCTTCTAGAATAGTCAGCGTCCCATGCTTTATATTCAATGTAAGAATTTGAAATAACCTTATAAAGCAGACACTTCGGTTTGCTTCCGTTACAACTGAGCAGATCACCTACCTTAGTGGGAGGAGAGACACTTTGCATTTCAGATACACTGCTGGTTACAAGGCATGCAGATGGTGAAATCTGAAGCGGTTCCTATAAACGTGGATCTTCTGGCTTCACAGTGTCTGTGTCTTCAGGTCCATGACACACTCTTTGAACTTGAGGAAGTTGCTGTTGAACATGACTAATGAAATACCATGACCAGACTACTGAAAACTTGGCGACCTTGGTCTTTTTCTTCCTTTAATTGCTGTTTATATATATATATATATATATATATATATAAAACCCAAAACTTTTCTTTAAAACAGTTTTAGAATTACAGATTTATTATAAAGATAGTACAGAGAATTCTCACAGCCAGTTTAATGGTTTACATTAGTCAGGTCCATTTGTCATAATTAATGGACCGATGTTGATACATTATTATTTACGAAAATCTATCCTTTCAGTTTTCTTAGTTTTTCCCTAGAGTCCTTTTTCTGTCCTGGAATATGTTTGTCATGTTTCTTTAGGCTCTTCTTGGCTATGATACTTCCTTAGGCTTTCCTTGTTCTTGATGGAGTTTTGGGTAGGACTGGGCAAATATTTTGTAGAATGTTCCTCTACTGAAATTTGATGTTGTCCCATGATCAGATTGAGGGTGTAGGTTTTTGGAAGAAAGTCCACAGAGGCAAAGGGCCCTTCTCACCATGTCCTTCCAGGGTGGGTGCCCTCACGTGACCTACATGGTGGACACTGACCATGGTCACCTGGCTCCTGTGTGTCTGTCTGGTCTCTCCACTGCATAGCTGTTCCCCCTCGACCGTTCTCTGGAAGGAGGTTGCCATGCCCACCCTGTAGCTGAGGAGGGGCTGCTCCCTCCCCTCCCCAGGATGGAGCAACTGAGAACCCATGGACTTTTCCGCAAAGCAGGTTCCCTCTTCTCCCCTTATTCTCCCCTTAGTCACTGACACTCACTTGTGTCAGTTTGGATCCGTGGGAATTTATTTATCCTTTGGTGTAGAGCTTGCGCTGCTGTCTGTATTCAGTTGCTCAGATCGCTCTGGTTTTGATGGATGGGATTCATTCACTGGCTCCTGTGTCCCTTTGATGTGCCCCCGTCATTGTGTGTGTGTTTGCTCTGTTTTGTTTTTTAAGCGTATCTTTCCTTTCTTGTGCTGTAAGATACTCCAGGCCCATTTTCTGTGTGTCCTGCCCCTGTCCTAAAAACCAGGAGCCTGGTTCCTTTGATCAGAAAATGGCATAAGAAACCAGGGTCTGGAGGCTGGTGTAGATGTTGTTCCTGAGGTGTGGTTACTTCTAGGCGCTCCCGGCTGACAGCGCAGGGGAGATGTATGCACATACTAACCGGTGTATCCAGACATAGCTATCAATATTTCTGTGTGTAACCATCTGTATTGGTATAAAGCTGAACATGAGTTCATGCTGACATTTGCAGCGCCAGTTCACCCAGCCTCTCCCCTTCCTGTGTATAACCTCCCCTCAAACAATGGGACACCTGGCTCCTACCACTGGGTCCACTTTCACTTAATGACTTAATTCCAGCACACATGCTCAGCAAGACCAGAATCGTTCATCAGCTTACATCTCCTGGGAAACAACCTTATCAACTAGAGCACAGCGTTAAGCACAGTTCCTTTGCCTTTACTCTTATGGCCTCACCCCAACTCCTATTCCCCACCCTCTCCAGGGAGGCTGATGCAGACATTTGAAGTGCGGTTGAAGTCTTTGTCACATTCCACATTCCACTCAGGAGTCTCCTGATATCCTAAATGTTTTTGAAATGCATACATTAAGGTTTATTTTTTGTGCTGTGAAGTTCTGTAGCTTTTGACAAATGCTTACTGTCTTGTAGTCACCATTGCAACATAACAGTTTCACTGCTCTAAAAAGTCTCCCATGCTTCCCCTGTTCAGCCCCTTCCCCGAACCCTAGATAATCACTGATCTGCTTACCATCTCTGCAAGTGTGTCTTTTCCTGAATGTTATATAGTTAGAATCATACAGTATGTAGCTTACTCAGAAAAACCTCTTTCACTTAGCAGTATGTATTTAAAGATTCATTTATTTTGTGTATATGTGTGGTTTGATATATCATTTCTTTTTTATTGTTGAATAATATTCCATTATACTAACATACTGTGACTTGTTTGTCTGTTTACCTATTGAAAGATGTTTCTGTTGCTTCTAGCTTTTGCTGGTTATGAATAAAGCTTCTATAAACCTTTGTGTGCAGGTATTTTTGGACATGAAGTTTTCAATTCATTTGGGCAAATATCAGGGAGCACCGTTGCTAGATCACATCGTAAGACTGTGTTTAGTCCCTCTAGGAATGAATGAGAGTGACCTCCTGCTTTTCTGCTTCCTTGCCAGTGTTTGGTAATGTCAGGATTTTTTAGACTTTAATAATCCTAAAAGGTGTACGGTTGTATCTCATTCTTTTAATTTGCAATTTCCTAAATTCCCCAAATTTTCAGTTTTGCTCTGTTTTTCATTTGGTGAGTCAATCTTGAAGACTGACTCTCTTCTGCCACTTGCAAATACAGTAGCCTCCACCATCTGCAGTTTTGCTTTTCACAGTTTCATTTACCTGAGGTGCAAAAATAAACAATTCGTCTTTTCATGAATCTGAGGAGCATGATGAAATCTCGCACTGTCCTGCTCTATCCTGCCTGGGCCGTGAATCACCCCTTTGCCAGTGTGTCCTGCCCTTCAGTCACTTAGCAGTCCTCTCTGTGATCAGATGGCTGTCGCAGTATTGCAGTGCTTGTGGTCAAGTTACCCTTATTTGACTTAATACTGGCTCCAGACTGTAGAGTAGTGATGCTGGCAATTCAGATATGCCAGTGAGAAGCTGTCAAGTGTTTCCTTTAAGTGAAAAGGTGAAAATTCTGATCTTAATAAGGAAAGAAAAAATTGTATGCTGAGGTTGCTAGGGTCTACGGTAAGAAGGAATCTTCTCTGCATGAAATTGTGAAGAAGGAAAAAGAAATTTGTGCTAGTTTTGCTGTCGCACCTCAAACTGCAGAAGTTACGGCCATGGTGTGTGATAAGTGCTTAAGTTAACATGCAAACAGCACCAAGTTGGGGGAAAGACAAAAATAGAAGGTGCGTTCTGATTGTTGGCAATGTGTTGGGACAGAAAGCATGATTTGTAAGAAGTCTTCAGCAAGGGAGACCCTAAACAAGTGGCCCCAGCCAGTTGCTGCACATAGGGTTGGGTACACAGATTCAGGACTAGGTTTGGGCTGAAAAAATATAAAAATTACTGGAGAAGCTATTAGATATTATTAATCTCTTACTGTGCCTAAACTATCACTTAAATTTGATCATAGGTTTGTGTGTTTAGGAAAAAGCATACTATACAAAGGGCTCACTCCTCTCATGATTTCAGGCATCCCCCGGGGGTCTTGGAACATAGCCACTGCGGATAAGCAGGACAACTGTGAACTCTTTCTTTTCCAAGCAAGCTGTTTCCATGTCTTCTGTTGGCAGTGTGAATGTTGGTTTGTGGTCAGCGTCTTTCTAGCTTGAGCTACTTTCAGAATCTACATTCATATACTGATTATAAGGATCCATTTTAGGGAGAGTTGCTTCTGTATCATTTACATTGAAATATTGGTGACTTTGCAGTGAAATACACAGGTCATCTTCTGGCACTGTGTGGGGTTTGGGGACAAATGTATTATAATTACTCCGATAATAATATAATTCCAGACGTCTGGATGGAGTCTGGGGACGAATGTATCATCTGGACTTTAGGAAATCACTCCAATGGTAACATAATTCCAGATGTCTGGAAACTGAAACTCCTGGTTTCTGATCAGAAGTTGTCCTTGGCATCCTGAATCTTTCAGGAAAAACCCAGGCTCATGAGTTCATGCTCCACACACTATGGGGCCTCTGGCTTTGGCTGCAGCCTGTGCTTCCGGTGGAACCCCCACTTCACCCCTTCACTTCGTCTGTGTTCCAGCCAAACTGGACAGAGCTCTGACCTTGTTCTTGCTTTCCCTCTGTTGGGACTGCCCCCTGAGCTCTGTGTGTCAGTGCTTCCCCCTGGGCCTGGCAGAGTGCTCTCATCCATCCACGCAGCTCTCCTGGCCTGCCCAGAAGGAAGCAGCCTGTTGTGAACACCGCAGCTCACTGCTTGCTACCTCAGCTGGGCAGGGAGACGTGCCTGCCTTGCATCACGGCTGCTGTGCCCCCACATCCGCTCCTCTCATGAGGGCGCCGCATGGCCTCTCCCCCACACAGTGGGCTCCTCCAGGCTGTGCCCCCTGCCCGGCCCCCGAGCCGCCTTCCTGGAGTCCAGTGCAGCAGGACCACTCTCGGCTGCTGCCATCCTGCCCTCTCACGAGGGGCCCGTGGGCTGAGGGTATGCATCACCTAGCTGGTGGGCTCAGAGACGACAGTGGCAGTGAGGATGACTCTAAAGATGGAGGGCCGTGTGACTTCTGATCCACATGGACCTGGCCAGGGGCAGCAGAAGCCCTCAAGCCAGTTCAGCTCCAGCTCGCCTACGTGCCCTGTAGTCACATGCAGACGCCTTTCCTCACCAGCTGATTCTTTATCTGCTTCAGTCACTCATCCCAAGAATCACTCCTCCCAAGCCTGCTGTCCCAGCTCCGCCCAGATTTCTCTTTTCTTCCTTTGTCTGTTGAGTGCTCCTGGTTGGCTTGGGGACGGGGGCTGTTGCCAGGACAGCTGCCAGTGGGGCTTGCCCAGAGCCATGTGTTAAACTCTCACTGCGTTTGTAGTGTGTCTCAGTTTGTGGTTGGGAGGATATGGATGTTTCACGTTTCTCATCCTTGCTTTGTCTTTCCCCTGGAGGGGCGGTGGCCTCCACAGCCAGTGGAGACCATTCTGCCCTCACCCCTATGTCTCTTCAGTGTGGCTGCTGGTGCCCCAACTTCCCTCACTCCTTCCAGGTCTTACCCACTCTCTGTTTGACAACTGCCACCGGGGTTTCCCCATCACCTTGGACTGTTTGTCTGTCTCTCTGACGTCTCCACTAGCAAGGCTCATGAGCATCTCAGACTTCACAGGTCCAGAGCTGAACTCTTGAGCTTCCATTGCAGCCCTCATGTCTGACTTGATGGAGCTGAGGCCTTGGAGTCTCCCTGACATCACTGCTTATCTCAAACCTACATCCAGTCCTCTGGGAAATCCTGTGTTTCAGGGTGCCCAGAGAGCTGATGAGGACATATGGCTCTTAAGACCGGATTTGAATGACACAATAACAAATTCATTTAAATGCTTTTAATAAAATCACCCGGGAGAGAGTTTGATAATTTATATAAAGAAAATGTACTAGGCACTTAAAACTGGGGTTAGTGTCAGATGAATACATGTAAAGATAGAAGGCTTTTTAATATAAGATGTAGTTTATGATGATAAAAGAAAATAGTTGTGATAAAGACAGATTGATTCTGAGTTTATATATTTGTAATAACTAAAATGTTATATAGGAAAATTGGCTGATTTATAAGGTGAAATTGATAAATCTGCCGTCATATGGACTGTGTTAATGTTGCTTTCTCAGGAACTGATAGATCCAATACACACGTGAGTAAAGTGTTCAAGATTTGAACAACTTTATTTCTTGGTCATATGAAAAAGAATGCAGCCATTAGGGAATACATAAGTTCTAAATGCATGTGAAACAGTTTCAAAGTCTGACTTTGTATTTGGTCATAATGTAAATCTCACATTCTTTCAGGGTACATTCTCTGACCAAATGAAGCTAAGTCAGAGTTCAGTTATAAAAGCGTAAAGAAAGAAAGTTTATGTATTTGGCATTTGTGTTAGTCACTTAGTTGTGTCTGACTCTTTGTGACCCCATGGACTGCAGGGGTCCTTGTCCCATGGCTCACCAGGCTCCCTTGTCCATGGATTCTCCAGACAAGAATACTGGAGTGGGTAGCCATTAAGAAGCATTAAAATCTTTCAAGTTAAAGTGGAAGTGACAATGGGAGTATTTAGATTGGCTGACTCCAGAGATGTAAACGAAGTCTTGTGGGACCAGCAGTACTTAGAGGGAAGTGTATGTCTTGAGAGTTAAGTGCTTGAAAAGAATAAAGACTCAGAATTGATCAAGTAAGTGTTCGCCTTAAGGCAGGAGAGCAAAAGAAAGTAGAAGGAAGGAAATTATAGCAGTAAGAACAGAAACTTGTAAGACAAAGAAAAGTACGAGTAATAAAAAGCTGGGCCTTTGTCAAGAAAACAAAATTTTCAATCTTTGATAGGATTGATCAAAAAATGAAAATAGTCGGCATAAATAAACAGTATTAACTGTATCTTGTTGTTGTTCAGTTGCTCAGTTGCATCCGACTCTGCGATGCCATGGACTACAGCACACCAGGCTTCCCTGTCCATCACTAACTCCCGGAGCTTGCTCAGATTCATGTCCATTGAGTCAGTGATGCCATCCAACCATCTCATCCTCTGTTGTCCCCTTCTCCTTGTGCCTTCAATCTTTCCCAGCATCAGGGTCTTGTTAATAGTGTGAATAATCAGTATTTTAAAATGACATTTGTCAGTTAACTGCAAAATCAAATCCTGACAGGTCTTCTCGTGGGTTTGGAAGTGCCGATTCTAAAATCCAGGTAGAAGAATCAGGGATCTAAATACTAATTACTTTTGAAGAAAAATAAAAGGGACTTACCCATTCAAATGTTAAAGCTTATTATAAAAGTGTAATATTTGATATCTTTATTATTAGACCAGGGACAGACAAATATGCCAGTGCAACAGAGTAGGGAACATATTCACACACCCTCATATCACACACAGCCGTATACCCCCCATACACCCACATGCACCCACAGTGACCCACCCACCTACACATACACATACTCACACACTCAGATATGCCCGCACCCAACCACGTCCATACTCCCCCACACCCTACGCCCAAAGGAATTCATACTTTACAAGGTTACACTACAAATCCATGGGCAGAGGAACTGCTGGGATAATCTTCTACTCCTATGGTAAAGATTATAATTAGATCCATAGAAAATGCTTTATATATGAGACTGAATTCTAGATAGAATCAAATCCTGAGTGTAAAAAGCAAAACTGAAATTTACAGGAGACAGAAGACTGTCTTTGACATCTGGTTGAAGATGAATTTCTTAAACCAAGAACCAACTGTAAGGAAAAAGACTGGTTTATTTGTCTATATGAAGTAGAAAAGTCATCTGTGTGGCGGAAGATATTTATAGAATTAAAAGACAGAGTACAGACAGGCAGATACATTTGAAAGTCATATAACTTGAAAAGGATTGACATCAAAGATCTAGAAAGAATAAGCTTACAGTGGATAAAGGCTATTAAAAAAATCCCAAATGAGGAAGTCATAAAGGTTATAAATGTATGAAAACTGTGATTTTTCTATTAATCTATGAAATGTGAATGAAAACAGTGAGAGACCATTTCTACTCATCAGATTGATAAGCATGATGCCAGTTAATAAGTATCGGTGAAGTGTGGGTAAATGGGAACTTTTACACCTTGCTGTTAAGAGTACAGGTTGGTATAACCACTTTGGAGACTGATTTGGTTACATGAGTGAAGTTAACAATGTGCACCTAGTAGGACTCACCAATGCCATTTCAGCATTTGTTCTAGAAGGTCCCACGAGTGCCTGAGGACATGGTCCTACAGTGTTTGTAGTAACAAGACACTGGGAACTACACAACTGGCCTCAATCAGTTCAGTTCCGTTCAGTCACTCAGTTGTGTCTGACTCTTTGCGACCCCGTGAATCGCAGCATGCCAGGCCTCCCTGTCCATCACCAACTCCCAGAGTTCACTCAGACTCACGTCCATCAAGTCAGTGATGCCATCCAGCCATCTCATCCTCTGTCGTCCCCTTCTCCTCCTGCCCCCAATCCCTCCCAGCATCAGAGTCTTTTCTAATGAGTCAACTCTTCGCATAAGGTGGCCAAAGTACTGGAGTTTCAGCTTTAGCATCATTCCTTCCAAAGAAATCCCAGGGCTGATCTCCTTCAGAATGAACTGATTGGATCTCCTTGCAGTCCAAGGGACTCTCAAGAGTCTTCTCAGTTTGAACACCACAGTTCAAAAGCATCAATTCTTGTGCGCTCAGCTTTCTTCACAGTCCAACTCTCACATCCATACATGACCACTGGAAAAACCATAGCCTTGACTAGATGAACCTTTTTTGGTAAAGTAATGTCTCTGCTTTTCAATATGCTATCTAGGTTGGTCATAACTTTTCTTCCAAGGAGTAAGCGTCTTTTAATTTCATGGCTGCAGTCACCATCTGCAGTGATTTTGGAGCCCCCCAAAATAAAGTCTGACACTGTTTCCACTGTTTCCCCATCTATTTCCCATGAAGTGATGGGACCATGATCTTCGTTTTCTGAATGTTGAGCTTTAAGCAAGCTTTTTCACTCTCCTCTTTCACTGGCCTCAATAAGTGGATCCAAACATTTGTTTTCTTCACACTGTCAAAAATTATTCTGTTAAAAAGAAATGAATCAGATCTCTGCATATCAAGATGCATAAATCTCAGTAACAATGCTGACTGTGAAAAACCAAGTTATAAAAGTATGGGTGCTGTGTGGTGTCTTTGCGTTTGCATACTTACACAGCCAGTAGAGGTATAAACACCTGAATGTGAGTAGTGTGTTTAGATTATGTCATTACTTTCCTATAGAGAAGGAGAGGTTATCAGTAGGGTGTAGGGCTTCAGTGGCATCTGAAAGCATTTTAAATAGAAATCTGAAGTGAATGAAGCAAAATGTTGACAACTCTTTATTCTTCATTGTAAGTATATAGAGTCTACTATGTTTATTTTTTGATTTGAGATATAATTCACATGCCATAAAATTTGCCTGATTAGAGTTTGTCATTGAGTGATTTTTGGCATATTTACAGAGCTGTGCATCTATCACAGCTATCACCATCTAATTCCAGAATATTTTCTACAACCCAGAAAGATACCTCATACCCATTGGCAGTCACCTCCCATTCTCCCCTTCTCCAGTCCCTCCCCACCATTAATCTACTTTCTATCTCTATGGATTTGCCCATTCTGGACATTTCATATAAATGGAATCATATAGAATGTGGTACATGGACTTTTTCACTAAACATAATGTTTTCAAGGTTCACCTATGTTGTGGCATGTATTAGTACTTTATTCCCTTTTATGGCTGAATTATATTCCATCCTATGAATATAGCATTTTGTTTACCCTTTCATCCACTGATGGATTGTTGGATTGTTTCTGTTTTTTTGCTATTGTGATTAATGCTGTAATGAACTTGATGTACAGGTTTTTGTATGAATGTATATTTTTCATTCTCTTAAGTATATAGGAGTGAAATTGCTGAGTCATAGGGCAACAATATATTTAACTTTTTGACAGACTGCCAGAGTGTTTTCCAAAATGGCAGAAAAAATATTTCCCACCAATATTATATGAGGGTTCTAATTTCTGCATATCCTCACTAACACTTGTTATTGTCAGTCTTTTTGATTATAGCCATTTTGGTGGGTGTGACATAGTCTATCATTGTGAGTTTTCATTTGCATTAGCCAGACTGGTTCCAAATAGGGAAAGGAGTACGTCAAGGCTGTATATTGTCACCCTGTTTATTTAACTTACATGCAGAGTACATCATGAGAAATGCTGGGCTGGAAGAAACACAAGCTGGAATCAAGATTGCCGGGAGAAATATCAATAACCTCAGATATGCAGATGACACCATCCTTATGGCAGAAAGTGAAGAGGAACTAAAAAAAAGCCTCTTGATGAAGGTGAAAGTGGAGAGTGAAAAAGTTGGCTTAAAGCTCAACATTCAGAAAACTAAGATCATGGCATCTGGTCCCATCACTTCATGGGAACTAGATGGGGAAACAGTCGAAACAGTGTCAGACTTTATTTTTCTGGGCTCCAAAATCACTGCAGATGGTGATTGCAGCCATGAAATTAAAAGACGCTTACTCCTTGGAAGGAAAGTTATGACCAACCTAGATAGCATATTGAAAAGCAGAGACATTACTTTGCCAACAAAGGTTCGTCTAGTCAAGGCTATGGTTTTTCCTGTGGTCATGTATGGATGTGAGATTTGGACTGTGAAGAAGGCTGAGCGCACAAGAATTGATGCTTTTGAACTGTGGTGTTCAAACTGAGAAGACTCTTGAGAGTCCCTTGGACTGCAAGGAGATCCAACCAGTCCATTCTGAAGGAGATCAGCTCTGGGATTTCTTTGGAAGGAATGATGCTAAAGCTGAAACTCCAGTACTTTGGCCACCTCATGTGAAGAGTTGACTCATTGGAAAAGACTCTGATGCTGGGAGGGATTGGGGGCGAGAGGAGAAGGGGACGACAGAGGATGAGATGGCTGGATGGCATCACTGACTCGATGGACATGAGTCTGAGTGAACTCTGGGAGTTGGTGATGGACAGGGAGGCCTAGCGTGCTGGGATTCATGGGGTCACTAAGAGTCGGACACGACTGAGCGACTAATCTGATCTGAATGACTATGGCTTCCCTGATGGCTCAGCAGTAAGAGAATCTGCCTGCAATGCAGGAGACACAGAAGACATGGGTTCAATCCCTAGGTCAGGAAGATCCTCTGAAGGAGGAAAACAGCAATCCACTCCAGTATTCTTGCCTGAAAACATCCCATGGACAGAGGAGCCTGGTGGGTTACAGTCCATGGGGTCACAGAGAGTCAGAAATGACCGAGTGACTGAGCACATATATATACCCTAATGACTAATGATGCTTCAAATCTTTTCACTTGCTTATTGGCCATTTATATAGATTCTCTGGGGACATGTATATTCAAATCTTTTTCCTGTTGTTTAATTGAGTTGTCTTTTTTATTGCTGAATTGTAATTCTTTATGTATTCTGGATGCCTATCAGATAGAAGTTTTCTCCCGTTTTGTAGCTTATATTCTCCCTTTCTTTATTTACAGTTTCCTTTGAGGCACAACACTTTTCAGTTTTGATCAAGTCCAATTTATTTTTCTTTTTTTGTGTGTGATTTGCAATTTTTGTATTTTTTATTTTATTACATTTTTGGGGTTATTTTTCTTCCGGTTTTACTTGGAGAAAATTTACATACAGCTCTGTGCAAGTTAAGGTACCCAGCATAATTATTTGACTTAATCATGAAATGATTATCACAGTATGTTTAGTGAGCATCAATCATGTCATATAGATACAAAATTGAAAAAAATTTAAAAAATTGTTTTCCTTGTGATTAGAACTTTTAGGATTTAATCTTTTAACAACTTTCACATATAACGTACATCAGTGTTATTTTTATCCTGTTGTACATCGTACCCCTCGTACTTCTTTATCTCGTAATTCGAAGTTCGTATCTTTTGACTCCATGCAGCTCTCCCTCCCAAACCCCTGCCTCTGGTAATCACAAATCTGATTTCTTTTTCTCTGTCTTTGTTTGTTTTTGAAATATAATTGTCCTCCAGTACCATGTTAGTTTCTGTTACACAACATAGTGATTCTGTATTTATGTATATTTCAAGGTGATCACCCTAAGTCTAGTTATGATATGTTACCATACAAATATATACATAATTATTGACTATACTCCGCACACTGTACATTTTGTGTCTGTGATTCATTTATTTTGCAACTGGAAGTTAGTTCTGCTTAATCTTTCTCACCTATTTCTCTCCTTCCCGTTCCTTCCTCCCTTCTGGCAACCACCCTTTTGCCCTCTATATCTATGATTTTGTTTCTGTTTGTTTAATCATTTCGTTTTTTGAGAGTCCACATATAAATGAAATCATACTATATTTGTCTTTCTCTGACTTTTTTTTACTTAATCCTCTCTAGGTCTGTCAGTGCTGTCACAAATAATATTCCATTTATTTATTTTTTAAAATATATGTTATTTTCAAATATATATTTATTTTTATTTATTTGGCTGTGCCAGGTCTTAGTTGCAGCACATAGGATCTTCAGTCTCCGATAGGATATGTAGGATCTTTAATTGTGGCATGTGGGGTCTAATTCCCCAACCAGGGATTGAACCTGGACACCTGCACTGGGAGCACTGAGTCTTAGCCACTGGACCACCAGGGAAGTCCCTCCTTTGTATTTATGTACCACATCTTCTTTATCTATTCATCTATTGATGTACACTTAGGCTTCTTCCATATTTTGTCTGTTGTAAATAATACTGTAGTGAACAAGGAATGCATATATCTTTTCTAATTAGTGGTTTTGTTTTCTTTAGATAGTGCCCAGAAGTGGAATTGTTGAATCATATGGTTCAGTTCAGTTCAGCTGCTCAGTCGTGTCCAACTCTTTGCAACCCCATGCACTGCAGCACACCAGGCCTCCCTGTCCATTATCAACTCCTGGAGCTTGCTCAAACTCATGTCAGTCGAGTCAGTGATGCTATCCAACCATCTTGTCCTCTGTAGTCCCCTTCTCCTGCCTTCAAACTTTCCCAGCATTAGGGTCTTTTTCAATGAGTCAGTTCTTTGCATCAGGGGGCCAAAGTATTGAAGCTTCAGCTTCAATATCAGTCCTTCCAGTGAATATTCAGGACTGATTGCCTTTATGATTTGCTGTCCAAGGGACTCTCAAGAATCTTCTCCAGCACCACAGTTCAAAAGCATCAAATCTTTGGCACTCAGCTTTCTTTATGGTCCAACTCTCACATCCATACATGACTACTGGAAAAACCATCATTTGACTGTATGGACCTTTGTCAGTAAAGTAATGTCTCTGCTTTTTAATATGCTGTCTAGGTTGGTCAGATTGATTATATTGCTGGTTATTGCTGTCAGATTGATTATATTCTTTGCAGTCAAAGATGGAGAAGCTCTATACAGTCAGTAAAAACAAGACCAGGAGCTGACTGTGGCTCAGATCATGAACTCCTTATTGCCAAATTCAGACTTAAATTGAAGAAAGTAGGGAAAATCACTAGACCATTCAGGTATGACCTAAATCAAATCCCTTATGATTGTACAATGACAAATAGATTCAAGTGATGAGATCTGATAGACAGAGTGCCTGAAGAACTATGGATGGAGATTTGTGACATTGCGCAGGACCATCAAGACTATCCACAAGAAAAAGAAATGCAAAAAGGGAAAGTGGTTGTCTGAGGAGGGCTTACAAATAGGTGAGAAAAGAAGAGAAGCAAAAGTCAAAGGAGAAAAGGAAAGATATACCCACTTGAATGCAGAGTTCCAAAGAATTGCAAGGAGACATAAGAAAGCCTTTCTCAGTGATCAATGCAAAGAAATAGAGGAAAACAATAGAATGGGAAAGACTAGAGATCTCTTCAAGAAAATTAGAGATACTAAGGGAACATTTCATACGGAGATGGGCACAATAAAGGACAGAAATGATATGGACCTAACAGAAGCAGGAGATATTAAGCAGAGGTGGCAAGAATGCACAGAAGAACTATACAAAAAAGATCTTCATGATCCAGATAACCACAATGGTGTGATCCCTCACCTAGAGCCAGACATCCTGGAATGCGAAGTCAAGTGGGCCTTAGGAAGTATCACTACCAACAAAGCTAGTGGAGGTGATTGAATTCCAACTGAGCTATTTCGAATCCTTAAAGATGATGCTGTGAAAGTGCTGCACTCAATATGCCAGCAAATTTGGAAAACTCAGCAGTGGCCGCAGGACTGGAAAAGGTCAGTTTTTATTCCAATCCCAAAGAAGGGCAATGCAAAGCATGTTCAAACTATGTTCAAACTAATGCCAAAGCACAGTTCAAAAGCATCAGTTCTTCGGCACTCAGCATTCCAATTCAGACTCCTTTGATTTCTTTTTCTTGTCTGACTGTGGCTAGGACTTCCAATGCTATATTGA
Source organism: Bos mutus (assembly GCF_027580195.1). Lineage (NCBI taxonomy): Eukaryota > Metazoa > Chordata > Mammalia > Artiodactyla > Bovidae > Bos > Bos mutus. The sequence continues at coordinate 155,159,844 of NC_091617.1, read as the reverse complement.
ATAAAAGTGGTGAGAATGGGAATATTGTCTTGTTCCTAATCTTAGAGGAAATGCTTTCAGCTTTTCCTTGTTGAATATGATGTTAGTTGTGGGTTTGTCATATATGACTTTTATTTTTATTCCCTCTCTATCCACTTTGTAGAGAGCTTTTATCATAATTGGATATTGAAATTTGTCAAAAGCTTTTCCTGCATCTATTGAGATGATCATGTGATTCTTATTCTTCAATTTAGTAATATGTTGTATCACATTAATTGGTTGTGGATATTAACCCATCTTTCCATCCCTGGGGTGTATCATACCACTTGATCGTGGTGTATGATCCATTTAAGACATTGCTGAATTTGGTTTGCTAGTATTTTGTTGAGGATTTTTTATCTGTGTTCATCAGTGATATTGGCCTGTGATTTTCTTTTTTTGGTGATATGTTTTTCTAGTTTTGGTGTCAGGGTGATAATGGCCTCACTGAATGAGTTTGGAAGTGTTCCTTCCTTTGCAGTTTTTTTGGAATCAGTTGAGAAGGATAGGTGTTAACTCTTCTCTAAATGTTTGGTAAACTCACCTGTGAAGCTGATTAGCCCAGACTTTTTTTGTTGAGGGTTTTTCTAAATAACTGATTCAATTTCATTATTGGTAATTGATCTGTTCATATTTTTTATTTCTTCTTGGTTCAGCCTTGGGACATCATACATTTCTAGGAATTTGTCCATTTCTTCTAGGTTTTCCATTTTATTGGCACTTCGTTTACTATAGCAGTCTCTTGTGATCTTTTTTATTTCTGTGGTGTTGTAACTTCTCTAGTTTCATTTCTGATCTTTCATAGTTACGCTCTTCTCTTTTTTTGTTCCTTGATGAGTCTGTCTAAAGGTTTATCAATTATGTTTACCTTTTCAAAGCACCAGCTCTTAGTTTCATTTATCATTCATCTTTCCTGGTTTTTTTTAGTCTCTACTTCATTTATGTCTGCCCCGAGCTTTATTATTTCTTTCCTTCTAATAGCTTTCAATTATATGTGTTCTTTTTCTACTTCCTTCAGGTATAAGGTTAGGTAGTTTATTTCAGATCTTTCTTGCTTCTTGGGGTAAATTTGCATTGCTATAAATGTCTCTCTTCTAGATTCTTCCATTGAAATGTCTGTATATCATCTATATACATAGATAGAGATGATATAGTATATAGTATACACTATAGTGTATAGTATAGTATATCTATAGTATAGTAATAGTATATAGAGATATATCTCTATAGATGAGATAGATATAGCTCTATATACTATATCATCTATACCTATCTCTATTCAGATTTTGTATTTTTTTTTCTTGAGTCACTTGTCAATTTTAGGCTCTCTGCTACCTCCTGCCTCAGTCATAGAAACAAAAAGAAACAGCAAAGGATGTTTTTTCCTTTTGTGGAAAGTAGTGTTAGAGGCTAAAATCTTGACTCTGGAGCTGCACATGGGTGTTTGTGGTAGCCCTCAGTTCACACTGATTCCATCCCAATTCAATTCAGTTATTACTAGGTTACTAAAAATGTTTAATTCTAATATTAAAAACACATGAATTTCATATTTTCTACAATAGATTTACTTAAACTTGTTGAATCTTTGGCCATAAATTAGTTATGTGTCCTTTTTATAATCCTCACAAATTTCATCGACTCTCATCTAGTTGCTTTGCTGGTGATTATTGAGCAGGTGGTTTACAAAAGGAGCACAGATACCAACAACCATGAAAAGGTGCCAGGCCTCCATATTAGTGGACAATTGCATGCACCTCATTCTCTGACCGTCTTGCTGGCATATATGTTGAGAAGGTTTATACAAAGGAGTTTTGGCAAGGAATCACAGAGATCAGACTCTGAGATGTCACTATTTTGTGTCTCAGAAAGTGACTGAAGGGAGACAAGTTTCTGGAGAGCTCATTGTCCTGTGTATCACAAGCTTTAAAAATCAGGCATTTGGCTTAAAATTCTACTCTTAAGAACTTATCTTCAACAATCAGATAAGCATTACATTTATGTATAGAGGATGTTCATTACATCATTAATTTACATAAATAACAATTGGAAGCACCCCAAATGCCCAATAATAGATGATTTAGTAAATCAGTTATTGGACTTATACACACAATGGATTATTAGGCAGCAATTAATGTTTATAGGAATGATTCATAATATGGAAAAATGAGCCCAGAATATGAAGTCAAAACACAGGTAAAAACAGCATATTTGACAAAAAATAAAGGTCTATGTGTGTGTGTATTTTAAAGGCTTCAAGGAGGTGCAACCAAAGGGTTATATTGTTTGTTTCTGAGAACTGGGATCATTGCTAAAACGTGTTTTCATACATTTCTGAATTTTCTGAAGTGAACATTCATTGCTTTTATACTCATAGGAGAAACTGCTGCTGCTGCTGCTAAGTTGCTTCAGTCGTGTCCGACTCTGTGCGATCCCATAGATGGAAGCCCACCAGGCTCCTCTGTCCTTTGGATTCTCCAGGCAACAACACTGGAGTGGGTTGCCATTTCCTTCTCCAATGAATGAAAGTGAAAAGTGAAAGTGAAGTCGCTGAGTCCGACTCTTATCGGCCCCATGGACTGCAGCCTACCAGGCTCCTCCTTCCATGGGATTTCCCAGGCAAGAGTACTGGAGTGGGGTGCCATTGCCTTCTCCGATAGGAGAAACTATATAGATACATATTATCCTTTTGCTTTTGGCTGTCCTAAGTCTTCATTGCAGTGTGTAGGCTCTCCAGTTGTGGCGTGAGGCTTAGTTTCCCCATGGCATATGGGATCTTAGTTCCCCAGCCAGGGATCCAACCCATATCCCCTGCTTTGGGGACACTGGACCACCAGGGAAGTCTTTTTTTTTTTTTTTAGTTAGAGAAGAATTATGTGAAAATTAGCCTGATCTTTGATATACAGAAGCATTGTTCTAGGCATAAAAGCAGCACAAGTAACTTCAAATAATAGATGTTTGATTTTCGTAGACATATTTCTTTGAATTTCAATAAACAGCTGTTGTTTAGTCACTCAGTCATGTCCAACTCTTTTGTGACCCCATGAACTGCAGTGTGCCAGGATCCTATGTCCATGGGATTTCACAGGCGAGAATACTGGAGTGAGTTGCCATTTCCTTCTCCAGGGGATCTTCCAGATGCAGGGACTGAACCCACGTCTCCTGCATTAGCAAGAGGATTCTTATTGCTGAACCACTAGGGAAGCCCCTCAATAAACAGTTTAAAAGCTAAAACAAGCTGTTGTGAACATTTTCTGCAAATATTATAGACACAGACATATTACATTGTTCTGAAAGCATATATATTCTGCCTCATTTAAAAATATGTGAATGTTACAATGAGAAACTACCAGAAGAAAATACCCTCTGCTGCTGTCATTGCTTTTGTGTGGGAATTGAAGATGCTTTTAAATACTGGGTTGGCCAAATGTTCATTCAGGATGTTATGGAAAAACCTGAATGAACCTTTTGGCCAACCCAGTATATTTCTTGTGCTTTTCTGCACTTCCTAAGTTTGCTACACAGAGAGCAAGCGTGTGTCCTGCAAGGATCTGCAGTCGTTGTTGTAAAGAGCAGGGCTGAGCACACGGCCTCTGTCCCTTCCAGGACTTGCTGTTGCCTGGCATGTGCTCCCCTGGAAGGTCCAGGGTAGGGGCCTGCAGAACTAACTTTCTACCACTAATAGAAGTGCTTATATTTGGGGAGTTGTTGTCTAGAAAGTCTAGTAAATGTGTTTTGCTGCTGCTGCTGCTAAGTCGCTTCAGTCGTGTCCGACTCTGTGCGACCCCATAGACGACAGCCTACCAGGCTCCCCCGTCCCTGGGATTCTCCAGGCAAGAACACTGGAGTGGGTTGCCATTTCCTTCTCCAATGCATAAAAGTGAAAAGTGAAAGTAAAGTCGATCCATCGTATCCAAGTCTTAGCGACCCCATGGACTGCAGCCCACCAGGCTCCTCCGTCCATGGGATTTTCCAGGCAAGAGCACTGGAGTGGGGTGCCATTGCCTTGGCGACTTCAATACCTTGGTGAGAGGCCTAGCAGATTTCTTGGGTCTGATTCTGGTAGTGAGAGTGACCCACTCAGAAAAGTGAGATAGTAAAAATTGTAGTTTAAAATTTTAATTTAATAAGTCCATGTGCTGAGATCGAAACAAAATCCTTTTATAAATTCTTGCTTGTTAGTAGTGAGTGAAGTCCATCAACATAACTTAAAAAGACTGAAATGTGGGCATGCACATCTATATTCACATATATTGAGCGTGATCGATCGTAAATAGGAAAATAAAACAAAAATTATCTCAGGACGTGCATGAGTGCTGTGAGCATAACACTGACCTTCTAAGCAGAGGAAATTTGCTATCAAGGGTATGTGGACAAGGTAAAAACATGCTCTCCCAGGCAAGGGAGTGTGCCCGGCATGGCATGCAGGACAATGCTGGGTAGAGGTCAGGTGAGGGCCTTTTGGGGTCTTGGCTTCTGGTTCCTTGGTGATCATGTCACCAACATGCACTGGCCTTGAGATGCTATTTTTTGAGGTGGAGGAGTAAAGAAGTTCAACCCCCTGCCACCTCCTTCTCTTTTCTGCTGAGACCATCACCAGGAGTGTAATTACTTGGACACAGTAATTGCACTGGTGGATTCTATGATAGAAATGGAGCTGAGTCATCCTTGCCCGTCCTCCCCCTAGAAGCTCTTTTAAACTCTAGTTACCCTGTCTTCATGTTGGCACTGCAGGGCTCTGAATGTGCTCTGTTGGAGGGGGTGAGTTAAGGAGACACTCCATCCCCCAAACTGGGAGAATTCAGTCCACTAGAAGTCATATCTTTGCTATGGCGGATTTAGTTTTGGGTAAAAGCAGTGCATTTGCTCTTCTTCCTTTATTGAGATCTCTCTTGGTGTGAGTTCCCATTTAGTAAAAATGGGAACCATGAGCAGATTCCTAGGATCTGCAGTTGCAAGAGTATCCCACTGTGAAACCACCAGCATTACCAGAGTCATCATCAGTGGAGAAAGAGTCTTTGTGGCTATAGACTGGTGGGCTCACTTGGGGCAGTGTAGTCCTCCTTGGGGGAAAACTGTGGCCAGAGCTGCCTGAATGCAGTGCTCTTGCCCCAGGCCCCTGCTGTGTGCCCACCCTGCTCACCTCCCCAGGGCCCCGTGCTTCCCCGTCCTGTGTTGCACAAGCTGCTGGGAGCTCTTGATCCAACCTGGGCTGCCTGTCCCTGGCGCACTGTCTCCCTCTGGGAGGTTGGTCTCTGTTTCTACTTCTTTCACTTTGGCGTTCAGGATTTGGAAGAGTTGTCTCCACGTGACCTGCACGCATGCTCCGCTCCCGTGCTGCGTTCTGGCTGGTCTGGCTGGTGTGCTTTCCTCTTTTCTCATCAGCCCATCTTTCTGTGTCCTTATTTGCCATCAACATACTTTCTCTGGTGAAGGAATAGATCACATATTTTGCCCATTTAAAAAATTAGGTTGTTTTCTTATTGAGTTTGAGAGTTCTTTGTATATTCTGGGTACAGTCCCTAATGGAGTACCTATTTTGCAAATATTTTCTCCTAGTTTATAGCTCGACTTCTCATTTTTATGTGTATTTTGAAAATCAAAGGTTTGACATTTCCATGACATCCCACTTATCAGTTTTTTTCTTTTTATAAAAGACGTCATGTTTTTATATCATACTCATGAATTCTTTTTAAAACTGGAGGTCTGTTTTTATTCTTATTTCTCTTATTCTTTCCTTTGGCTTTTCTTAGCTTTATATTGTGGCTATTATATCTAAGTCTATGATATATTTTGAATTAATTTTATATCCCTAGGACTGGAAAAGGTCAGTTTTCATTCCAGTCCCAAAGAAGGGCAATGCCAAAGAATGTTCAAACTACCACACAATTGCACTCATCTCACACGCTAGCAAAGTAATGCTCAAAATTCACCAAGAGAGGCTTCAACAGTACATGAACTGAGAACTTCCAGATGTACAAACTGGATTTAGAAAAGGCAGAGGACCCAGAGATCAAATTGCCAACATCTGTTTGATCATAGAGAGAGCAAGGGAATTCCAGAAAAACATCAACTTCTGCTTCATTGACTACGCTAAAGTCTTTGACTGTGTGGATCACAACAAACTGCTTCAAGATATGGGAATACCAGATGACCTTATCTGCCTGTTTAGCCTGCTTTCACTTTGATTGAAATCACGTTGAAATGATAGATGAGTTTGGTGCAGTTGACATCCTGTGGGATAGAAGTGTTGAGAGGGGACGTTCTTGCTTTGTCCCTGATCTTAGAGGAAAAGTGTTCAGTCTTTTACCCATATGTGTGATGTTATGTGTAGGTTTTTACTGGAGGTCCTTTATCAGGTTCATAAAGTGCTCTTATTCCAAATTTGCTGAGGATTTTTTTTCATGAGTGGTATTGAATTTTGTCAAAGGCTTTTTCTGTCTGCATCTTTGAAGTCATGTATAGTTTTTCTTTTTTTCTGTTTATATGGTCCATAAACAATTTCAGGCATACCTCCGAGATACTGTGAGTTTGATTTCAGACCAGAGCAATAAAGTAAATATTGAAATAAAGAGTCGCATGAATTTTTTTGTTTCCCTGTGCTTGTATGTTATGTTTACAGTATGTTGTTGCTGTTCAGTTGCCTAGTCACGTCCGACTCTTTGTGACCCCGTGGACTGCAGCATGTTAGGCCTCCCTGTCCCTCACCATCTCCTAAAGTTTGCCCAAGTTCATGTCCATTGCATCAGTGATGCCACCCAGCCATCTCATCCTCTGATGTCCCCTTCTCCTTCTGCCCTCAATCTTTCCCAGCATCAGCGACTTTTCCAATGAGTGGGCTGTTCCCATCAGATGACCAAAATACTGGAGCTTCAACTTACTTAATGTTTACACTATGCTCTAGTCTATTATGTGTGCAATAGCATTATGCCTAAAAAACAATGTGTACCTTAACTTGAAAATATTTTATTGCTCAAAAATGCTAATCATTATGTGAACCTTCAGCAAGTGGTAATCTCTGTATTGGTGGAGGGTTTGAAATATTGCATGAATTACCAAAATGTGATATAAACACATGAAGTGATCAAACACTATTGGAAAAAATGTCACTGATAGACTTACTTAACGCAGGGTTGCACAAACTTTCAATTTGTTAAGAAAAAGCAAAACAAAACCAATATCTGAAGCACAGTAAAATGAAGTGCAATAAAATGAGGTTGCCTGTACATTGGTTTTTATGTTTTTTGTGTGTTTTTTTTGGTATAGAATCAGTTGCTTTTCTAGATAGAAATCCACTTTGCTATGATATATTTTTTATATTGTATGATTACATATGTTAAATGTAAGAGTTTTTCATCTATATATATGGGGAATATTGGTTTACTTACAGTTTCTTTTTTTTGGGTTTTGGCATCAAGTTAACTCTTGCCTAACAGAAGGATTTGTCTAGTGGTTTCTTACATTCCATCTTCAGGACAAGTTAGTAAGAAACTGCTATTATTTCTTCCTTGAGTATTTCTTCCATTGAAGCCATCTGGATTGGCTATTTTATTGGTAGGAAGATTTTTAACTTGAATACTTATAGAGTTATCTGGTTTTTCTTGAGTGAGTTTTGATAGCTTTATTTTTCTAAGAATTCCATTTATTGGCATGCGATAGTTTCTCAAATTCCTTTGTTATATTTATTTTCTTTTTACTGAAGTGAAATTCGTGTCATGCATAATTGATCATTAGAAAGTGTGCAGTTCAGTGAATTCAGCGGTGTCGAGCAGCCACCACCCAGTCTTAGACATTTCAAAGTCAGACTTTTTCACCACCTCAGGGGAATACCACATCCCCATTAAGTAATTACTCTCCATATTCCTTGTTCCCCATAACCTGGAAACTGCTAATTCTCTTTCTATCTCTGTGGATTTACCTATTCAATACAATACCTATTGTATTTCCTGTAAATGGAATTATACAGTATGTGACCTCTGTGATTGAACATAATGTTTTCAAAGTTCATCTGAGTTGTAGCATGTATCAGCACTTCACTGCTTTTTATGGCCACAGAATATTCCATTATTTGGACATATTTGTTAATGGACATTTGAGTTGTTTCCACATTTTGGCTATTGTCAGTAATGATGCTTTGAACAAGTGTCTGTTTGAGTCTCTCTTTTAGTTCTTTTGGATATATACCTAAGAATAGAATGGCCAAGTCATATGATAATTCCGTGTTTTACTTTTTGAGGAACTGGTAAATTGTTTTCCATTTAGGCTGCACAGTTTTAAATTCTCACCAGTGATAAATGAAAGTGCTTGTTTCTCTAGGTCCTCCCCAACACTTGGATGTATCTTGGGTTGTTATTGCATGGAGTGCTCTCTAAATGCCAGTTATGTGATGGTGGGCGATGGTGTTGTTTGATAGTGCTGTTGTTCCTGTATCTCTTACTAATCTTCTGTCTAGTTGTTTTGATCCCTTTATTATTATGTAATGCCTTTTTTCTTTTACTTCTGATAAAATTCTTTGCACTGAAACCTCATTTTTTCTGATATTAATATAGTCATTCCAACTTCCTTTTGATTAGGATTAGAGTGGTACATCTTTTTCCATCCCTTTTATTTTAATCTATTTGTACATTTATTTTTAAAGTGTGTTTCTTATAAATATTGTAGTGAGGTCCTATTTTTTTTATCCAATCTTAAAAATTTCTGTATTTTAACGAGGTTGTTTTAGACCATTTATACATAACAAGGGACTTCCCAGGTAGCACTAGTGGTAAAAAACCCACCTGCCAGTGCAGGAGATGTAAAAGATGCAGGTTCGACCCTTGGGTCAGGACGATCCCCTGGAGGAGGTCATGGCAACCCATTCCAGTATTCTTGCCTGGAGAATCCCATTGACAGAGGAGTCTGGTGGGCTACAGTCCATAGGGTCACAAAGAATTGGACATGGCTGAAATGACTTAGCACATACTTAATATGACTATTGATATGATTGAACTTAAATTCATAATTTTGCCATTGGTTTTCTATTGGTCCCATGTGCTGTTAGGTCCTCTTGTCCTCTTTTTTTGACTTATTTTGTGTCAAGTACTATTTATGATGAATTGTATCACCTTTACTAGCTTATTAGCTATATCACTACTTCGTTTTTATTAGTTTCTTTGGGATTCATTGTGTATATTCTTATCACTGTCTGTCTTCAAATAATATACAAGTTCACTTACAGTATAAAACCCAACAGCAATATACTTCCATCTCACTTCTCCTGACCTTTATGTTACTTACTGTCATGATATTTTTACTTCTACACTGCTCTAAACCACACAATACATTGTCATTATTTTTGCTTTATATAGTCCATTATCTTTTAAAACAATCTTATAAATTAAGAAGAAAGCCTCTTATATTTATTCATGAATTTTGTTCCCAGTGCTTTACATTTCTTTCTGTAGATCTAGATTTTATTCTGATATAATTTTTCTTTTGTATGATGGACTTACTTTAACATTGTAGTTTAGAAGTGTCGGTGATGAATTATTTTAGCTTTTGTTTATTGGGAAAAAAATCTTCATTTTGCTTTTGATTTGAAAGTTATTTTCACTATATATAGTTTTTCAGGTTGGTAGCTTTTTCCTTCATTACTTTGAGATGGTATTTCATTGACTTCTGGCTTGCATTGTTTCTGGAAAGCCCTTGTCCACCACGTCTGTGTTCCTCTGAACATACTTTTTTTTTTTCCCTCTGGTTGCTTTGAAGATTTTCTCTTTGGGTAAGTCAACTATAATATACCTTGAACCTTGATTTTATTTCCTTCATGTTGTCTTCTGCTTGGGGATTGTTGACCTTGAATTTATGGATTCATAATTTTCATCAATTTTTGAAAAAAAAAGTCATTATATCTTTAAATACATTTTGTCCCATCCTGTTCTCCACCCCTGCCCCAAGTGTTCAATTACACAAGTATTTCAGTGTTTTTAGGGAAGAGGGAATCTTTCCCTGTGTTTCATTTTAGATCATTTCTGTCTTCACAGATTGTTTTGTCTGCTCACTGACTAATCTTTCCTTTCTAGTGTCTAATGTGATGTTAATGCCATCTAGTGTATTTTTCATTTCAGACGTATTTTTCTTCTCTGTGTGTTTAATTTGGGTCTTTTAAAAAATGCTTTTCATGTCTCTCCTACATGCTATGCTTTCCTCTATCTTCTTGAACATGTACAATGTGTTTATAGTAGCTGTTTTAGGGACTGCGTGTGCTAATTATTTCCTGGGTAATTTCTGGTTCCTTTTCTTATTGATCAACTATCCTCCATATGAGATATATTCTTATGCTTCTTTGCATCCCTGGTATTTTTTAAATGAACAAAAGACATGATTGTATGTTGTTGGGTTATGCCTTTTTATTTACTTTAGATTTTCCTCTTGAAATGGACTCGTTGCTTGGAAAGTTTAGCCCCCATCTACAGGATCGCACAGACACGACTGAAGCGACTTAGCAGCAGCAACAGCAGCAGCAGCACCTAGTTGTCTGTGCTCTCCCAAGTGCCCGGCCCAGTGGTCCCCGTGTCGTAGGTTCCCTGGTCCAGTTGGTGGGAGTGAGGTCCACTCCTGAGGTTGTGCCAGTGATGGCGACACTTTGTTCTGCTTCTTGCTGTCACGTGTTCCCTGGCCTCAGTTACACAGGTTGACCAGTGTCCTGGTGAAGAGTCAGGTGCATCCCCACTGGTCTCAAGAGCACGTCTTAGCTCTCTCCTTTCTGGTCTTCTACCCTGCTGGTTCTCGCTGCCGTTGCCTCCTTGAACCTCAGCTGTTTCCTCACCTCAAGACTCCCCTGACTCTGCCTGGGTCCGCCTTCTGGCGCCATGGCCTTGAAACCTTCCCAGCTGTCCTCTGCGCAGCCAGTACGCATCCCATGTGTTTCCCCCTCAGGCTCCTTGTTCTGTGCTGCCTGTTGTCCCACCGCTGAGCACCTGTCTCATGTCTTCTGTCTGTTTCTTCATTGTTTGAGGCTGGAGAGTCCACCTGGTTCCTCCTCGCTGTCATGCCAGAAGTGGATGTCTCCTGAGTTCCACTGGCCTTCAGTCCTCCCTGGATGAATGCTCCAGGGCTCCCTGAGGAGTCGCCTGAGCAGAGCTGTTTACCTGCCGGGGAGTCTGCACAGGCTGGGCTCCAAGGTCCTGCTCTAAGGCACAGCGTTCTTCAACTTGGAGCTGAAACCATGTGGGTGGGGATTGCGGTGGGGGGTCCTGTCTACACCTCACTGTGCTCTTCTCCTTGCTGCTTGCCACAGACCTCAAGGGCTGTAGGAGTCAGTGCCACCCAGACTTCCACCAGGGTTAGGACTGTGGGCCAGGGTTCAGGGGAGACTGCACTCTGAGTGGTTACTGGTGTCTTTCAAGTTCCAGACTCAGTTTAGAATCCAACCATCTTTCACGGAATTCTTTTTCCTGGAGACTATCTTTGGCCTTCTAAATAACTGACTCATGGCTACATTCTTTTAAAACATTTATTTAGTTTGATAAAATTTGATATCTAAGATGATGGAGCATTCTTTGAGTTATTTTCTACCATGATTTCCAGTTATAATAATTTTTTTAACCTGTTTACAGGGCTGCCTACAGAGGGAAGCTCTTCACATGGTTCCATGTAAGTAGCGCTTCTTGTGATGCCTTTGGAGAGGTACGTCTTTAAACTGAGTGATTCTTCCCACATCAGTTGAGTTGTGAAGTCTTGCTTACATATGAAGCCATGTGTCTTGCTGACTCTCCTTGTGGCCTGACCTCAAGTCCCACAAGGGCCCCATCACAGGTCAGGTGCAGCGTCCTGTCAGTGGTGTGTGTCATTTCCCTCTGGTTTCTGGAGAGCCAGCAAGTTAAAAGAGGTAGTTTGCTTCTTTTCTAAAAACCTTCTCCAGAGTCACCTGACTACATGTCCAGCAGGGGCCTGAGAACCAGTTGTTAGCCTGGGCCAAGCAGATAGTGCCTTTGTCCCAGATTCCAGCAGTGACCAGTATGCACTGTGGCCGTCATGGTGTCACGTCCAGGCCCCAAGGACATTTCTTTGTGGCTGTGACTCCAGTTTTGCAAAACTACCTTAAAAGGATTCCTTTTAGATTTATCCTTAAGATGCCTTCATTTTTCTAAAAGTTTTCAGTGGCCTTGCTGGGAAGGCTGCTGTGGTCATGCTGGCGGCTGCTCTGTGCCCGTTCTGCTCCTCCGAGCCCCTTGCCCTGCCCTGGGGGGTGGTGCTGTCCTTCTGTTCACTTTCCAAGGCTTGGGAGGCAACATCACTGGTCACTGTGCTTGTCGGTGGTGAGATGGGGCTCTGAGGTGAAGCCTCTGACCTCATGAGCTCACATCCACTCATATCCAGCGATGGCAGGATAACTGGGAGCTGCCTTGATGACAGAATGTGGGCTCCAAACTTGGTATCTGCCCTTTTTGGTGACCTTCACCACAGCTCCGAGTGGTCCTGAGCTCACCCGATCCGGATCAGAGAGCGCTAGAGCGCCACTATGACCTTCCGGGGCCTGCTGCCAGCAGCCCCCTCGGGAGACATGAGAGACAGGGGCAAGGAGTCAGAGAGCACGTGCACAGGGGGCTTTGGGCTGGTGGGTAACCAGATGAACAATATTTGAGGAGAAAAGTTCTTAGGTTACAGATTGCTTGAGCAAAGACCTTGATGCATTTGTTCAGCAAATATTGACAGAATGCCTGTGATGGGCTGGGCATGCTTCTGGAATCACAGCCTTCTTTATTACATTCTCGTGGGGCCTATAAAACATACGAGTAATAAGTGTGCCGGGTGGTGACGCTTTCTGGGAACGAACAGAGAAAAATTGGGGTCTGGAGGCACTGATGGGTGGTCAGAATAGCCCTGGAAAGGAGCATCTGAGCAGAGCCTTGGAGGAAGCATCAGAACCGGCCCTGTGGGTGGTGGAGGGGGAAGGGCTCCAGGCCTAAGGGAGCCGAGAGCATGAAGGGGCGGGGCCGGGGAGGAGGGCAGGGCAGACACATCTCTGTCCTTGACAGCTGTGCTGCTGAGCGTGGGAGCAGGGAGCTGGGTGGTCTTTTTTCCTCTGTGTGTTGAATTGTTTCAGACTAAAGCTGTTATAATACCTGGTTCTTAGAGGACATCCAGATCCCTGCTGGCGTGGGACCAACTTTGTAATTGTGTAAATCTGGATCTAATTTTCACAGAAATCTCCAAGGAAAGGCTTGTGGAACTCAGGCATATAAACAGCACCCTGTGTGTGCTGGGCCTCTCTCCTCTGGACTTTGCTGTTGCCCACATATCTACCCCGGCATGCAGGAAACGTTGGTTCAGACCCGGCTACCAGTTCTGGACACAGCAGCATGCTTGGGTGGGGCGAGCTGGCCAGGCACCTCCCTGTCCGCGTGTGCACAGTCCATGGGCCGAATGTGGGCGCTGAGGATGCCAGCACCCCGGCAGAACGGTGGCTCCAGGGACTGTGGCTTATTTGGGGGCTCCCCTGAGGCTTGGCTAAGGCAAGGCGCAGGTTTTTCATAGGGTACCTGTCCTTCTGTGGGTAGGGAGGGAACCGTTAGGAGCTCTGAGCTGGTTGGAACAGATATGTCTGTCTCTGGTGAAGCCGCCTGCGTCTTCCTGTGGGATCCAGGGGGCTGACGAGCCAGAACGGAGCTCATCTGCCCCAGATGTTTCCCAGGGGACGGTGGCCCAGGAAGAATGCGGTTTTCCATTTGCACGTCTTCTGAGAACTTAGTGCCGTGGAGCAGCTGCAGATGGGCCTTTTTCCATCTCCGTGCGCTTGAGCTCAGACCCTGCTGGGCCCCTGACCCGCTTTGTTCCACAGGCACTTGGCTCCCCTCCGGGCTGGAGACTGGGCCATCGACCGCTCTAGGATCAGGGAATTAAGGAATCATGATCACAAATGTTTGGTGACATTTTATTCACTCTAGTCTTTTATTCTTCATGATACTGAGAATGATTATTTGCTTTCAAACTCGCCCCCGCCCCCCTCCCCGCATTAAATTGACTACCTTCACTACACAACTGGAAAATATGGAAAAGAACTTTAAAACTCACCAACAACGAATACAGACAGGGCCCTGCCACGGGACCCCCACTCCATGTCCTTCTTGGTTACCCCTCCGCCTTCAGCCTATGGTTCACGGGGCAGCCCTGTACACAGACACCCGGTCCTTCCTGTCCGGCCTCTGTCCTGCTGCTGCCAGGGACCAAACGGCCCTAAGACTGATCAAGTACCTCACCCTGCCCCGACTCCTAGAAGGTTTGCTTTTATCTGAGGCCCTTATTGTGCCTCCAACCTTTCTTCTTCCGCTTTCTCCTGTCATCAGCTTTCAGCCTCAACTGATGAAGGCGCCTGGTAATCCAGGGAGAGAAGTAAGACGGTGGAAAGCCTATTTAAGACTCGGCCCCTCCCACAATGAGACACACCCCTTCCCCACCCTGGCTGAAGACCGGAGGGTGAATCAGTGGCCAGGGACATGCAGAACAGACGATCCCAAGCGGGAAGTATGGCCACACTCAAGTGGGTTATGGAGCCAGTGACCCCAGTTCCAGCTCTGTTGGCCTCCGGAACAGCAGGAACCTGGGGTGGGCTTTTGGGAGCAGGCAGGGCTTTTCTTCTAGTTCAGTCAGTAAAGAGGTAAAGAATCTGCCTGCAATGCAGGAGACTCGCGTTTGATCCCTGGGTGGGGAAGATCCCCTGGAGAAGGAAATGGCAACCCACTCCAGTATTCTTGCCTGGAGAATCCGATGGACAGACGAGCCTAGTGGGCTCCAGTCCATGGGGTCGCTAAGAGTCTGACACGACTTCACATTCACTTTCACTTTTCACTTTCATGCATTGGAGAAGGAAATGGCAACTCACTCCAGTGTTCTTGCCTTGAGAATCCCAGGGACGGGGGAGCCTGGTGGGCTACCATCTATGGGGTCACACAGAGTTGGACACGACTGAAGCGACTTAGCAGCAGCAGCTAGCGACTATATGTATGTGTGTATGTAAGGGGACACCTTAGGGCTCTGCCATTCGGATGGAGGAGCAGGAAGATGGGGCTCCCAGAGGAGCTGGTGTTGGGGTCAGATGGCCACGGATCCCTGGCAAGAGTCTGGAGGTGAATCAACAATAAGTACACAGAAAATTATGGGAGGCCGTCCTTTATTCCAGGACTCGCATGTCTAGGAGGGAGGTGCAGTGTGAGGAGTGAACTGCCTGTGGTCCCGGCTGGATGGCGGACGGAGGTGTAACACTTAGAGGGATGGGGAGAGGGAGGGGTGGAGGCAGCTAGTGGATGACACACAAGATCCTGGCTTCAAGAAGAGCCATACAAACTGATCGTTAGAACTGGGGAGAGAAATAGCAAGAGGGTAAAAGATAAAAGAGCAAGAGCCTATGGGGCCGAGGTGGGGAGACGGCAGGCGACACTGTAACCTTCGGCTCTGTGGAACTCTAACTTTCAAAACTAGGTACATTTGTAATTTTGTTAAAAATAAAATGTAAAGGGTTGTACAGCAAATACTATTTCACACACACACATGCGCGTGCACACACACACACACACATACACACACACAACAAAAGCAGCCTTCTATCCGACTCAGCCTCCGCTTCTGCTGGGGCCAAGCGCCATGGCCATCTGGCCCTCCCAGCAGGGCTGCGTCTCTGCTCCATCATGTGGCCTCTGCCTCGCCAAATCTGGTGGAAAATCTTTCTCCTTGGGGAGCTGAGCACTGCAGCTTCTTACGTTGTATCCTTTCACAGGCTCCAGGACCCCGTGCCCTCTTGGTTTTGCATGTTTGCTGTGTGTCACCGCCTCCTCCCCCCTTTGCCCCCACGCGTGACTGTCACAGCATCTTGGTGCTCAGAGGGGACCCTGCTGATGGCGGTGCTCGGGGGCTGCGGGGGCTAAGCCTCTACTGAGACTTAGCTGAGTCTGCTCTATTTCACTCCAGGCTTCACCGCTGGGAATAAGTGGCATGCACATTTCTGCACCCTGCTTTCAAATGGAGTGGTGTACCACAAAATGTTCCAAGTTACCATTTGAAAATGTTATTTTTAAAAAGTTGTGCAGTTTCCACTATAGGGATATAAGTATTATTTTGTTAAATCACTCCCTTTCTGTTCAGTGTGTTTGGACTGTTTGCAGATCCGTCGCTAGAGCCAGTAGTCATGAGGCAGACATCCTGTGCGTCAGTCGGCCCCCTTCCCAAGGCAGTATGGCGGTGTTCATCCCTGTGCAACCCAGGTCAGAGGAGACAGACGTTTTAGAAGGGGTGTAATGTGCGACTGCCCAGTTGCTCTCAGTTGGTGAATTACAGCAGCCTGAGAGCTTGGGCTCCCAGCCCCTGAAAACCCTGGGCTTTATGCATCTCCCAAAGCAGAAACACACCCAGTATAAGCAGTTGAGCCTCTCTAGAGCATGTGGCCCTCCTCAAGTGTGAGCATCCTTGTGCACTGAGGACATTCAGCGTTCATGTTCCAGGCTTTTGTTTTCCCTGGAGCCATTCACCTTTTAATCTGATGTCGGCCGTTTGGTGCTGTCTATCAATATGCTACTCTGTGACATCATCTTCTATGGTGTTTGCATTAGGAGAATCCTTTCCCAGCCTGAAATGTGGGTAGTCACTTGTGTTTCCCTTTCTGCTTTTACTTTTTGCTTTGACATGTGCAGTCCACTTGAGATTTAATTTGATGTATGGTATTTGTTGTTCATTTGCTAAGTCATGTCTGACTCTTTGCGATGCCATGGACTGCAGCATGCCAGGCTTCCCTGTCCTTCACCATCTCCCAGAGTTTGCTCAAACTCATGTCCATCAAGTCGGTGATGCCATTCAACCATCTCGTCCTCTGTTGTCCCCTCCTCCTTCTTCCTTCAATCTTTCCCAGCATCAGGGTCTTTTCCAATGAGTTGGCTCTTTGTATCAGGTGGCCAAAGTTATGTTATTAGGTGAATATATAATTTGCTTACAAATATTGAACAATTAAGTTGCTTGCATATGTTGAAAACACTATTTGTTGAAAATTATGTCATTTTCCCAGTGGTTTGTTTTGCTACTTTTGTCCTACTTGAAAATATTGCATATACTAGTATCTGTTTCAGAATTCTCTGACTGATCTGTTTGTTCTTGTGCCAGTTGTTTAATTGCTAAGTTGTGTCTGATTCTTTTGTGACCCCATGGACTGTAGCCCGCCAAGTTCCTCTGTCCGTGAGATTTCCTAGGCAGGAATACTGGAATGGGTTGCCATTTCCTTTACCAGGGGATCTTCCTGACCCAGGGATAGAACCCACATCGCCTGCATAGGCAGGTGGATTCTTTACTGCCGAGCCACCAGGGAAGCCAGTACACTGATTTAATTTAGTTTCATGGTATATTTATTTTGGTTATTCTTGGCTACTCAATTTCTAGATGAACTTTAGGATGATTTTTAAACCCCAAGCTAATCAGATTGGGGTTTCATTTCAAATGGATCAAACCTATAATTTAAATGATAGACAGCTGGTATTTTAGCAATATTCAGCTTCTAAAAGAGGAAGATATTCTGTTTCTTCATTGATTCCCTAATTAGCCTTCAGTTATATTTTATAGCTTTTTTGCTGTATGTTTTCTCTTTTGAGCTCTTTCCTGACTTATATTATCTACTTATTGGAATTGGAAGTTTCCTATTACATTCCTCTAATATTTAATAATGTATAGGAAAGCTATCAGTTTTTCTGTATTTGCACACAGCCATGCTTTTACTTGCAGTGGGTTTCTCAGCTGAGTTTTGACTCATTCCTAAGTTGACCCGAATGCTCCTTCACCGTGAAGCGTGCTTGCGGCAGCTGGCTGTCCGGTACATGGTGTTCATCAAGTTACCCACATTTCCTTCTGTTGCTCTTCTATTAAATTTTTTTTTGAAATAAAAAATAAAAGTTACGTTTTACTGAATGTTCATTGCTGCCATTAAGAGAGTCATAGGATTGTCTCCTTTTATCTCTTAACAAAGAGAATTACATCAATGAAATTCCAAGTGTTGATTGTTGGAATAAATCCTGTTAGGTCTTCCTGATACTTTTAAATCTCTTCCCAGTTATAATACCTTTTCAGTATCTTATTTCGGCAAGAATGGGGGTTAGTAATAAGGTTAGGACTTCCCTGTAGCACAAATGGTAAAGAACCTGCCTGCAATGCAGGAGACCAGGGTTTGATCCCTGGGTTGGAAAGTTCCTCTGGAGAAGGGAATGACAATCCACTCCAGTGTTCTTGCCTGGAGAATTCCAAGGACAGAAAAGCCTGGTGGGCTACAGTCTGAGGGGTTGCAAAGAGTCGGACACAACTGAGCAACTAACACACACAATAAGGTTAGGGCCGGAGCTAAGATTAAAGGATTGGGGTTGTGTGAGCAGTAGTTACTGTAGAGGTTAGTGTGAGGGTTAGGATCAGGGCCAGAGCCAGGGTGGCCTGCTCTGTAAGTTTCTGTGTTGGACCCAAGGGAGAAAGGCCCTGGGCTTTAGGAATACAGGCTCCATCCTGAGGGGGTCCACACAGAGCGGTGATTATGGAGAGTAGCAGCCAAGCCCACGGGGACAGGACTCCGCTGGAACACAGAGCACCCCAAACACAATATTATTGTTCAGTCATTAAGTTGTGTCCAACTCTTGGCCACTTCACAGACTGCAACACACGAGGCCTCCCTGTCCTTCACCATCTCCTAGAGTTTGCCCAAGTTCATGTCCATTGAGTCAGTGATGCCATCCAACCATCTCATCCTCTGCCACCCTTTTCCCAAACACGATGGCTTTGACCAGATTTAGTCAAAGTCAATTCCCTTGGCTGTAACAGGTCTGGGATGGGTGGGCTAGGCTCCACGAGGCCCCCTGACCAGAGACCATGCCCACTCCATACTCTGGTGTCCTGTCACTCTGTGTGCTCCTTCCTGGCTCTGTTGTCTTGACCTCTAGCTGCACTGAGTCATCTGATGGGAAGGAGAAGTGTTGAGATGAAGTGAAGAAGTGAAGTCGCTCAGTCGTGTCTGACTCTTTGTGACCCCATGGACTGTAGCCTACCAGGCTCCTCTGTCCATGGGATTTTCCAGGCAATAGTACTGGAGTGGATTGCCATTTCCTTCTCCAGGGGATCTTCCCAACCCAGAGATTGAACCCGGGTCTCCCACATTGTACGCAGACGCTTTACCGTCTGAGCCACCAGGGAAGTCCTGTTGAGATGGAGGGCAGGCAACTACTTTTAGGGACCGGAAGCCTGAGTTACACCCACTGTCACAGTCCACAGGACCTCTGAACACCAGCAGTGTTCATGGGACCAAGTGCATTCCTGCAGTGGTGTGAGGATGGCTGTGTAGCAGCGGTGGTACCTGGGCAGGTGTGTGCTAGGGTGTGGTGCAGGACCTGCAGCCCCCGAGGCTGGGCTAGCCCCATGCAGCCATGGTTCCTGCTCTGAGAGGGCAGGAAGGAGTGCAGCCCATATGGGCCTGGCCCAGCCTCCCGAGGTTCTGACTGGCCCTTCATCCCGAGGATGCCTCACAGGCCTGGCCGCTCTCCTGAGCGCGGATGGAAACAAAGGGCCTCGGTGTTGTCTTCTGGTCCTGCGGCGGCCTCAAGGCACCATTCCCTCCCTCCTTCCTGTTCTTGGCTTTCCTTTCTCTTTCCTTGGCGTGTGTTCATTCTGGGCTCCTCTGGTGAGTGCTGTCGCCCCAGAGCAGCCTGGCATGAAGGGGCTGATGCCTTTCCAGGAGAGGACTCACTCCTTCTTCCCCCGCTGCCTGCCTCGTGGCTGGGCCGTCTGGTGGCCCCGTAGAGACAGCAATGGATCTGGAGCTGTGTGGCTGGCTAGGGATGGCGTGTGTGGCTGAAGGATTACTCGCCCCCAGGTACATCTCAGACGAGCGGGAGCCAGCCTCTATGCGTCCTGCGCACGCAGTGCACACCCGCAGCTTCACCTGCGCTTCGGCGAGTGGGTCCATTGTGCCCAGGTGTGAAGGGCTGTGCCCCACTTTAGCCCCTGCTTGGGTGGCCTGGTGTTTTCTGCCCTGGGTTTTCTCCCCTGTGCAGGGGAGTGCCCTGCACAGTCATAGCGGCCAAAGGTGCTTCTAGCTCTCTGGTTAAACACACTCACTCTGCTTACTCAGGCCCCCGTATTCTTCCTCTGAAATTTCCGTGGCACTTAGGGGTTATACCATTAGGTATGCCCTTCACACTCCCAGGCACTTTGTCTTCTCTGGACATGAGGGGTGAGCACTGGTGAGCTCCATTTATACCAAGCTGGAAAGAGGTTTTCAGTGAGGGCTTTCACCTTTTCCAAGAGCTCTGGCCATTTCAGTCTTTTGGGGCCTAAACCTATCACTGGGCAGCTTTGTTCACCCTGTAGTTGGGTCCACGTGCTAGATTTTGGCCTCCTGTCTCTGGCTCTGCACACAGCACACTGGTCATGAGAGGCCTCAGGACCCCCGAGCCTCCGTGGGCCGTCTGTTTGTGCAGAGCCAGGGCCTCAGGCCAGACCGGCTGGCCAGAGCACAGCTGCTCCAGGGTGCCGGGCAGTCAGCTCCTCTCATCGTCCCTGGTATTCATTTGGCAGAGTGGGGTGTAAATTATGGAAAGAGAACCTTCCACTAGGAGCCTGCCTGGGCTGGTGGAGTCAGCCTGGGGATCTGGTTTTCTTCCAGCCTTTCTCCTGGATCACTCCGTGACCGTGGCACCTTGCCAGGTCTTCGTCCATCTGTGCTGTTTCTCCATCTGTGAGGCGGGATCTCCTTATCTGTCCTGCCCAGTCCCAGAGAAGGAGATTCAGCTGTTCAGGCTTCCACAGAGAGGGTAGGGGCGTTGGGGTCTTTCCAGGGGTACGCATATGACCACATGAGAAGACAGCCCCAGTGCTTGCTGTGTTCCAGGAGAAGCTCCTCCACGGTTCTCCAAGGCCTCTGAGTATCCTATTTCCAGTGAGGACACTGACATCAACACCAGAGCGGAGTCCAGAGCTCCCTTTTCAGAACCCCTGGAACCCTTCACTTCACCACTATTAAGTCCTAGGAATTCAGACTTTAAGTCTTATGGCCAAGTTACCTTCCAGGAAACTGGGCCATTTTCCATTTTCACCAGTAGTTTTAGAGTGCCTGTTAGAGCCCAAGGTAACACTGTTGGCTGGCACAAAACATGTTTCTTTTTTGTTTTTTCCTCTATCAGTGAAGTTGAAGTTTTTTAAAAAATTATAGTTGATTTGGAATTTGTGTTCATTTCTGCTGTACAGCAACGTGATTCAGTTATACATACACATTTAAAATATTCTTTTCCATTGTGGTTTATCACAAGATACTGAGTACAGTTTTCTATGCTATACAGTAGGATCTGGTTGTTTAACCATCCTATATATACAGTAGCTTATAATCTGCTAACCCCACCTCGCACTCCATCCCTCCCTCACCTCCCTTGACAGCCACAAGTCTATTCTCCGTGTCCACAAATCTTTCTGTTTCATAGATAGATTCATTTGTGTCATGTTTTAGATTCCACATATAAATGATATCATATGGTATTTGTCTTTTTCTTCCTGACTTAATTCAGTCAGTATAAAATCTCTAGTTGCATTCAGGTCCTGCAAATGACAGAATTTAGTTCTTTTTATGGCTGGCTAATATTCCATTGTTTAAATAGTACCGCTATGAACGTAGGGGTGCCTGTACCTTTTTGAATCAGAGTTTTGTCTGGATATATGCCCAGGAGTGGGATTGCTGAATCATATGGTAGCTCTATTTTTAGTTTTCTAAGGAACCTCCACACTGTTTCCCATAGTTGGTACACTGTACCAACTTAGATTTCTACCAACAGTGTAGGAGCATTCTGTTTCTTCCACATCCTCTCCAGCATTTGTTATTTGTAGAGTTTTTAATGATGGCCATTTTGACTGGTGTAAGGTGGTACCTCGTAGTTTTGATTTGCATTTCTCTAATAATTACAGATATTCAGCATCTTTTTATATGCCTATTGGCCATTTTAATTCTTCTTTGGAAATTGACTCCAAGTCTTCTGCTCATTTTTTGATTGGGTCATTTGTTTTTTTGTTATTGAGTTGTATGAACTGTTTGTGTATTAGAATTTAGGCCCTTGATGGTTGCATGTTTGCACATATTTGCCCCAGTCCATAGGTTGTCTTTTCATTTTATTTTTGGTTCCCTTTGCTGTGCAAAAGCTTGTATGTTTCGAGGAGGGTGGCGCCGCTGTTTGCATCACAGACTTGCTTCAGCTGGCGGAGCAGATGGTGGTTGCCTTTGGTCCTCAGCAAGGAACAGAATGTATGGACACCGTGAAACTGCATCCTGAGATCACTTTAAATTTGGATCATCATTTAAATACTTTAAGTGATCTTTTCTTGTTTCACTTTGCTCATGACACTTCATTAGCTATCTGATCATTTTTGTATCTGAACTCATCAAGTAAAATATACAGAGAGGCCCAGCACTTGGAGAGGCTGAAGTAAGATACGGTGGGAGCTGAAGGAGCTGCAGGCCTAGCTGCTTGCCCATGCCAGCAAGGCTCTTCCATGTAGTAGAGTCAATGGTTTATAAGAAGAAAAAATTTTCTCTATCAGCTCCACTTGGAAAAATTTTGAACTACCAAATCTTCATACAAACGCTTTCTCTATTCTCTGTGAAAAAAATTGTTTAATTCAGGCAGAGAACAAGATGGCAGAGGAGTAGGTGGACGTGGAGTACATCTCTGTCTATCAGGAATACACCTTCAGACACAGAAGTGCATGCAAGATACCAACTGAGAGCAGACAGGAGTACCTGACCAGCAGAAAAGAATGTATAGACCCACATAAAACTTGAGATCAAGCCCCGAGACTTTGGAGTGGGAGCACTGACACCAAAACCCTAGACTACCAAAGAACTAACCCTCAGTTCAGTTCAGTGCAGTCGTTCAGTCATGTCCAACTCTTTATGACCCCATGAATCGCAGCACGCCAGGCCTCCCTGTCCATCACCAACTCCCGGAGTTCACTCAAACTCATGTCCATTGAGTCAGTGATGCCATCCAGCCATCTCATCCTCTGTTGTCCCCTTCTCCTCCTGCCCCCAATCCCTCCCAGCATCAGAGTCTTTTCCAATGAGTCAACTCTTCGCATGAGGTGGCCAAAGTACTGGAGTTTCAGCTTCAGCATCATTCCCTCCAAAGAAATCCCAGGGCTGATCTCCTTTAGGATGGACTGGTTGGATCTCCTTGTAGTCCAAGGGACTCTCAAGAGTCTTCTCCAACACCACAGTTCAAAAGCATCAATTCTTGTGCACTCAGCTTTCTTCACAGTCCAACTCTCACATCCATACATGACTACAGGAAAAACCATAGCCTTGACTAGACAGAACTTTGTTGGCAAAGTAATGTCTCTGCTTTTGAATATGCTATCTAGGTTGGTCATAACTTTCCTTCCAAGGAGTAAGTGTCTTTTAATTTCATGGCTGCAGTCACCATCTGCAGTGATTTTGGAGCCCCCAAAAATAGAGTCTGACACTGTTTCCACTGTTTCCCCATCTATTTCCCATGAAGTGATGGGACCGGATGCCATGATCATCGTTTTCTGAATGTTGAGCTTTAAGCCAACTTTTTCACTCTCCTCTTTCACTTTCCTCAAGAGGCTTTTCAGTTCCTCTTCACTTTCTGCCATAAGGGTGGTGTCATCTGCATATCTGAGGTTATAGATATTTCTCCCGGAAATCTTGATTCCAGCTTGTGCTTCTTCCAGCCCAGCGTTTCTCATGATGTACTCTGCATAGAAGTTAAATAAGCAGGGTGACAATATACGGCCTTGATGTACTCCTTTTCCTATTTGGAACCAGTCTGTTGTTCCATGTCCGGTTCTAACTGTTGCTTCCTGACCTGCATATAGGTTTCTCAAGAGGCAGGTCAGGTGGTCTGGTATTCCCATCTCTTGAAGAATTTTCCACAGTTTATTGTGATCCACACAGTCAAAGGCTTTGGCATAGTCAATAAAGCAGAAATAGATGCTTTTCTAAAACTCTCTTGCTTTTTCCATGATCCAGCGGATGTTGGCAATTTGATCTCTGTTTCCTCTGCCTTTTCTAAAACCAGCTTGAACATCTGAAAGTTCACTGTTCACGTACTGCTGAAGCCTGGCTTGGAGAATTTTGAGCATTACTTTACTAGCGTGTGAAATGAGTACAATTGTGTGGTAGTTTGAGCATTCTTTGGCATTGCCTTTCTTTGGGATTGGAATGAAAACTGACCTTTTCCAGTCCTGTGGCCATTGCTGTGTTTTCCAAATTTGCTGGCATATTGAGTGTAGCACTTTCACAGCATCATCTTTCAGGATTTGAAATAGCTCAACTGGAATTCCATCACCTTCACTAGCTTTGTTCATAGTGATGCTTTCTAAGGCCCACTTGACTTCACATTCCAGGATGTCTGGCTCTAGGTCAGTGATCACACCATCGTGATTATCTGGGTTGTGAAGATCTTTTTTGTACAGTTCTTCTGTGTATTCTTGCCACCTCTTCTTAATATCTTCTGCTTCTGTTAGGTCCATACCATTTCTGTCCTTTGTCGAGCCCATCTTTGCATGAAATGTTCCCTTGGTATCTCTAATTTTCTTGAAGAGATCTCTAGTCTTTCCCATTCTGTTGTTTTCCTCTATTTCTTTGCATTGATAGCTGAGGAAGGCTTTCTTATTTCTCCTTGCTATTCTTTGGAACTCTGCATTCAGATGCTTATATCTTTCCTTTTCTCCTTTGCTTTCGCTTCTCTTCTTTTCACAGCTATTTGTAAGACCTCCTCAGACAACCATTTTGCTTTTTTGCATTTATTTTCCATGGGGATGGTCTTGATCCCTGTCTCCTGTACAATGTCATGAACTTCCGTCCATAGTTCATCAGGCACTCTATCTATCAGATCTAGTCCCTTAAATCTATTTCTCACTCCTACTGTATAATCATAAGGGATTTGACTTAGGTCAAACCTTAATGGTCTAGTGGTTTTCCCTACTTTCTTCAATTTAAGTCTGAATTTGGCAATAAGGAGTTCATGATCTGAGCCACAGTCAGCTCCTGGTCTTGTTTTTGTTGACTGTATGGTGCTTCTCCATCTTTGGCTGCAAAGAATATAATCAATCTGATTGTGGTGTTGACCATCTGGTGACGTCAATGTGTAGAGTCTTCTCTTGTGTTGTTGGAAGAGGGTGTTTGCTATGACCAGTGCACTTTCTTGGCAAAACTCTTATTAGTCTTTGCCCTGCTTCATTCTGTATTCCAAGGCCAAATTTGCCTGTTACTGCAGGTGTTTCTTGACTTCACACTTTTGCATTCCAGTCCCCTATAATGAAAAGGACATCTTTTTTTGGTGTTAGTTCTAAAAGGTCTTGTAGGTCTTCATAGAACCGTTCAACTGCAGCTTCTTCAGCATTACTGGTTGGGGCATAGACTTGGATTACTGTGATATTGAATGTTTTGTCTTGGAAATGAACAGAGATCATTCTGTCATTTTTGAGATTGCATCCAAGTACTGCATTTCGGACTCTTTTGTTGACCATGATGGCTACTCCATTTCTTCTAAGGGATTCCTGCCTGCAGTAGTAGATATAATGGTCATCTGAGTTAAATTCACCCATTCCGGTCCATTTTAGTTCGCTGATTCCTAGAATGTCGACGTTCACTCTTGCCATCTCTGGTTTGACCACTTCCAATTTGCCTTGATTCATGGACCTGACATTCCAGGTTCCTATGCAATATTGCTCTTTACGCATCGGACCTTGCGTCTATCACCAGTCACATCCATAGCTGGGTATTGTTTTTGCTTTGGCTCCATCCCTTCATTCTTTCTGGGGTTATTTCTCCACTGATCTCCAATAGCATATTGGGCACCTACTGACCTGGGGAGTTCCTCTTTCAGTATCCTATCATTTTGCTTTTTCATACTGTTCATGGGGTTCTCAAGGCAAGAATACCAAAGTGGTTTGCCATTCCCTTCTCCAGTGGACCACATTCTGTCAGCCCTCTCCACCATGACCCGCCCATCTTGGGTGGCCCCACGGGCATGGCTTAGTTTCATTGAGTTAGACAAGGCTGTGGTCCTAGTGTGGTTAGATTGACTAGTTTTCTGTGAGTATGGTTTTAGTGTGTCTGCCCTCTGATGCCCTCTTGCAACACCTACTGTCTTATTTGGGTTTCTCTTACCTTGGACATGGGGTATCTCTTCATGGCTGCTCCAGCCAAGCGCAGCCACTGCTCCTTACCTTGGACGAACTAACCCTATAGGGTATCAAATAGTGAGAACTCATGCAAAGGAAAGCACTGGAATACAAGACCCAGCATCACCCAACCACCAACAGCACCCTGTGCAGGACGCCTCATCTAAATAACAAACAAAACAAAAATACAAACCCAGTCATCAGCAGACAGAATTGCAACCTCACTCAGCCTTGCTTATCAGAGGAGAAACAAACAAACAAAAACTCAGCACAGATCTCACCCTATAAGAAGCTTACACAAACCACTGGACCAACCTTAGAGGGCAGAAACCAAAAGGAAGAAAGAATTCAAC
Source organism: Bos mutus (assembly GCF_027580195.1). Classification (NCBI taxonomy): domain Eukaryota; kingdom Metazoa; phylum Chordata; class Mammalia; order Artiodactyla; family Bovidae; genus Bos; species Bos mutus. The sequence continues at coordinate 155,133,295 of NC_091617.1, read as the reverse complement.
CTTGAAGTCTGGGAAAAGGAGAACTCAAACACAATAAGTTAAAAAAAAAAAAGAAAAGAAAAGGCAGAGAAACACTACACAAATGAAGGGCCAAACTAGAAACACAGAAGTCCAAATAAATGAAAAAAAAAAGAAGTCCAAATAAATGAAGAGGAAATAGGCAAACTACTTGAAAAAGAACTCAGAATAATGATAGTAAAGATGATCAAAAACCTTGAAAGCAAAATGGAAAAAATGCAAGAATCAATTAATAAAGAACTAGAAGAATTAAATAATAAATATGCAGAGACAAACAACACAATTACTGGTATTAAAAATACTCTAGAAGGAATCAATAGCAGAATATCTGAAGCAGAAGAACAGCAGAATCAGTGAGCTGGAAGATAAAGTGGTGGAAATAACTTCTGAAGAGCAGAATAAAATAAAAAGAATAAAAAGAACTGAGGATAGTCTAAGAGAACACTGGGACAATATCAAATGCACTAACATTCGAATTATAGGGGTCCCAGAAGAAGAAGAGAAAAAGAAAGGATATGAGTAAATTTTTGAAGAGATTATATTTGAAAATTTCCCCAACATGGAAAAGGAAATATTTAATGAAGTCCAAGAGGCACTAAGAGTCCCATACAGGATAAACCCAAGGAGAAACATGCCAAGGCACATACTAATCAAACTAACAAAGACTAAAGACAAAGAAAGAATATTAAAAGCAGCAAGGGAGAACCAACAAGTAGATATAAGGGAAACGCCATACGCTTAACAGCTGATCTTTCAGCAGAAACTCTGCAGGCCAGAAGGGAATGGCAGAATATATTTAAAGTACTGAACAGGAAAAATCTACACCAAGGTTACTGTACCCAGCAAGGATCTCATTCAAAATTGATGGAGAAATAAAAAGCTTTTCAGACAAGCAAAAGTTAAGAGAATTCAGTACCACCAAACCACCTTTACAACAAATGTTAAAAGGACTTATATAGTCAAGAAATACAAGAGAAGAAAAAAGATCTACAAAATCAACCCCAAACAATTAAGAAAATGGCAATAAGAACATATATATTAATAATTACCTTAAATGTAAATGGATTAAATGCTCCAACCAAAAGACACAGACTGGCTGAATAGATACAAAAATAAGAGCCATATATATGCTGTCTACAAGAAACCCACTTCAGACCTCAAGACACATATAGACTGAAAGTGAGAGGATGGAAAAATATATTCCATGCAAATGGGAAGCAAAAGAAAGCTGGAGTAGCAATCCTCTTATCAGACAACATAGATTTTAAAATAAAGAAAATTACAAGAGATAAGGAAGGACACTACATAATGATCAAGGGATCAATCCAAGAGGATGACATAACAATTGTAAATGTTTATGCAACCAACATAGGAACACCTCAGTACATAAGACAAAAACTAACAGACATAAAAGGAGAAATTGACAGTAACACAATAATAATAGGAGACTTTAACATCCCACTCACACCAATGGACAGATCATCAAAACAGAAAATTAATAAGGAAACACAAGTCTTAAGTGATACATTAGATGAGATGGATCTCATTAATATCTTCAAGACATTCCATCCAAATGCAGAAGAATACACCTTCTCAAATGCTCATGGGACATTCTCCAGGATAGACCACATCTTGGGTCACAAATCAAACCTCAGGAAATTTAAGAAAATTGAAATCATATCAAGCATCTTCTCCAATCACAGTGATATGAGACTAGATATCAATTACAAGGAAAAAATGTTAAGAAACAGAAACACATAGAGATTAAACAACATGTTTCGAAATAACCAACAGTTTACTGAAGAAATCAAAAGAGAAATAAAAAAATTTCTAGAAACAAATGTCAATGAAAACATGACATATCAAAACCTATGGGATGTAGCAAAAGCAGTCCTAATAGGGAAGTTTATAGCAATACAATCCTACCTCAAGAAACAAGAAAAACATCGAATAGACAACCTAACTTTACACCTAATACAACTGGAAAAAGAAGAACAATAAACCCCCAAAATTAGCAGATGGAAAGAAATCATAAAGATCCAAGAAGAAATAAATGAAAAAGAAATGAAAGAAACAATAGTAAAGATTAATAAAACTAAAAGCTGATTCTTTGAGAAGGTAAACAAAATTGACAAACCTTTAGCCAGACTCATCAAGAAAAAAAGAGAAGAATCAAATCAACAAAATTAGAAACGAAAAAGGAGAGGTTAGAACAGACAATGCAGAAACACAAAAGACTGTAAAAGACTATTAGAGGCAACTGTATGGCAATAAAATGGATAACCTGGAAGAAATGGACAGACTCTTAGAAAAGTTCAATATTCCAAGACTGAAACAGGAAGAAATAGAAATTATGAACAACCCAATTACAAGCACTGAAATTGAAGCTGTGATCAAAAATCTCCCAAAAACAAAAGCCCGGGACCAGATGGCTTCACAGGAGAATTCTATCAAACATTTAGAGAAGAGCTAGTTTTTATCCTTCTAAAACTCTTTTTAAAAATTGCAGAGGAAGGAACACTTCCAAACTCATTCTATGAGGCCACCATCACCCTGATATCAAAATCAGACAAAGACAACACAAAAAAGAAAACTACAGGGCAATATTTCAGAAAACTAAGATCATGGCATCCAGTCCCATCACTTCCTGGCAAATAGATGGGGGAAACAGTGGCTGACTTTATTTTTCTGGGCTCCAAAATCACTGCAGATGGTGATTGCAGCCATAAAATTAGACGCTTACTCCTTGGAAGGAACGTTATGACCAACCTAGACAGCATATTCAAAAGCAGAGGCATTACTTTCTCAATAAAGGTCCGTCTAGTCAAGGCTATGGTTTTTCCAGTGGTCATGTATGGATGTGAGAGTTGGACTATAAAGAAAGCTGAGCACAGAAGAATTGATGCCTTTTAACTGTGGTGTTGGAGAAGACTCTTGAGAGTCCCTTGGACTGCAAGGAGATCCAACCAGTCCATCCTAAAGGAGATCAGTCCTGGGTGTTCATTGGAAGGACTGATGTTGAAGCTGAAACTCCAATACTTTGGCCACCTGATGTGAAGAGCTGACTCATTTGAAAAGACCCTGATGCTGGGAAAGATTGAGGGCAGGAGGAGAAGGGAACAACAGAGGATGAGATGGTTGGATGGCATCACCGTCTCAATGGACATGGGTTTGGGTGGACTCCAGCAGCTGGTGATGGACAGGGAGGCCTGGTGTGCTGCAGTTCATGGGGTCGCAAAGTGTCAGACATGACTGAGTGACTGAACTGACTGACTGACAGGCCAATATCACTGATGAACATAGATGCAAAAATCCTCAACAAAATTTTAGCAAACAGAATTCAGCAACACATCAAAAAGCTCATACACCATGATCAAGTTGGGTTTATTCCAGGGATGCAAGTATTCTTCAATTTACACAAATGAATCAATGTGATACACCATATTAACAAATTGAAAAATTAAAACCATATGATAATCTCAATAAATGCAGAAAAAGCCTTTGACAAAATTCAGCACCCATTTATGATTAAAACTCTTCAAAAAATGGGCATAGAAGGAACCTACCTCAACACAGTAAAGGCCCTTTGTGATAAGCCTACAGCAAACATTATTCTCAATGGTGAAAAACTGAGATCATTCCCCCTAAGATCAGGAACAAGACAAGGGTGTCCACTTTCACCTTTATTATTCAACATAGTTCTGAAAGTCCTAGCTACAGCAATCAGCAAATAAAAAGAAATAAAAGGAATCCAGATTGGAAAAGAAGAAGTAAAGCTCTCACTGTTTGCAGATGACATGACAGTGTACATAGAAAACCCTCAAGATAGTATCAGAAAACTACTAGAGCTAATCAGTGAATTTAGCAAAGTTGCAGGATAAAAAATCAATACACAGAAATCACTTGCATTTCTATATACTAACAATGAAAAATCAGAAAGAGAAATTAAGGAATCAATTGCATTCACCATTGCAACAAAAAGAATTAAATATCTAGGAATAAACTTACCTAAGGAGACAAAATAACTGTACACAGAAAATTATAAGACACTAATGAAAGAAATCAAAGATGATATAAACAGATGGAGAGATATTCCATGTTCCTGGGTAGGAAGAATCAATATTGTGAAAATGACTATACTGCCAAATGAAATCTACAGATTCAATGTGATCCCTATCAAATTACCAATGGCATTTTTCACACAACTAGGACAAAAAATTTCACAATTCACGCTGCTGCTGCTGCTGCTGCTAAGTCACTTCAGTCATGTCTGACTCTGTGACCCCATAGACGGCAGCCCAGCAGGCTCCTCTGCCCCTGGGATTCTCCAGGCAAGAATATACTGGAGTGGGTTGCCATTTTTTTCTCCAATGCATGCATGCATGCTAAGTCACTTCAATCGTGTCCAGCTCTGTGTGACCCCATAGATGGCAGCCCACCAGGCTCCTCGGTCCACAGGATTCTCTAGGCAAGAAAACTAGAGTGGGTTGCCATTTCTTTCTCCATCACAATTCATATGGAAACACAAAAGACCCCGAATAGCCAAAGCAGTCTTGAGAAAGAAGAATGGAGCTGGAAGAATCAACCTTCCTGACTTCAGATTATACTACAAAGCTACAGTCATCAAGACAGTATGGTACTGGCACAAAAACAGAAATAGAGACCAATGGAGCAAGATGGAAAGCCCAGAAATAAACCCATGCACCTATGGGTACCTTTTTTTTTGACAAAGGAGGCAAGAATATACAATGGGGCAAAGACAGCCTCTTCAATAAATGGTGCTGGGAAAACTGGGCAGCTATGTGTAAAAGAATGAAATTAGAACACTTCCTAACACCATACACAAAGGTAAACTCAAAATGGATTAAAGACCTCAATGTAAGACCAAAAACTATAAAACTCTTAGAGGAAAACACAGGCAGAACACTCGATGACATAAATCAAAGCAAGATCCTCTATGACCCACCTCCTAGAGTAACAGAATTAAAACAAAAGTAAACAAGTGGGACCTGATTAAACTTAAAAGCTTTTGCAAAAGGAAACTATAAGCAAGGTGAAAAGACAACCCTCAGAATGGGAGGAAATAATAGCAAATGAAACAACTGACAAAGGATTAATATTCAAAATATATAAGCAGCTCATACAACTCAATGCCAGAAAAACAACCCAATCAAAAAGTGGAAAGAAGACCTTAACAGACATTTCTCCAAAGAAGGTATACAGATGGCTAACAAATACATGAAAAGATGCTCAACATCACTCATAGTTAGAGAAATGCAAATCAAAACCACAATGAGATATCACCTCACAATGGTCAGAATGGCCCTCATCAAAAAGTCTGCAAACAATAAATGCTGGAGAGGGTGTGGAGAAAAGGGAACACTCTTGCACTGTTGGTGGGAATGTAAATTGATACAGCTATTATGGAAGATGGTATGGAGATTTCTTAAAAAAAACTAGGAATGAAACCACCATATGACCCAGCAATCCCACTCCTAGGCATATACCCTGAGGAAACCAAGGTTGAAAAAGACACATATATCCCACTGTTCATTGCAGCTATTTACAATAGCTAGAACATGGAAGCAACTAGATGTCCATCGACATCTTTCATTCTCCTCTTTCACTTTCATCAAAAGGCTTTTGAGTTCCTCTTCACATTCTGCCATAAGGGTGGTGTCATCTGCATATCTGAGGTTATTGATATTTCTCCCGGAAATCTTGATTCCAGCTTGTGCTTCTTCCAGCCCAGCGTTTCTCATGATGTACTCTGCATAGAAGTTAAATAAGCAGGGTGACAATATACGGCCTTGACGTCCTCCTTTTCCTATTTGGAACCAGTCTGTTGTTCCATGTCCGGTTCTAACTGTTGCTTCCTGATCTGCATATAGGTTTCTCAAGAGGCAGGTCAGGTGGTCTGGTATTCCCATCTCTTGAAGAATTTTCCACAGTTTATTGTGATCCACACAGTCAAAGGCTTTGGCATAGTCAATAAAGCAGAAATAGATGCTTTTCTGGAACTCTCTTGCTTTTTCCATGATCCAGCAGATGTTGGCAATTTGATCTCTGGTTCCTCTGCCTTTTCTAAAACCAGCTTGAACATCTGGAAGTTCATGGTTCACGTATTGCTGAAGACTGGCTTGGAGAATTTTGAGCATTACTTTACTAGTGTGTGAGATGAGTGCAATTGTGTGGTAGTTTGAGCATTCTTTGGCATAAACTTACATTACCATATGTAAAATAGATAGCCAACGGGAATTTACTGTATGGCTCAAGAAACTCAAACAGGGGCTCTGTATCAACCTAGAGAGGTGGGATGGGGAGGGAGATGGGAGGGAGGTTCAAAAGGGAGGGGATATATGTATACCTATGGCTGGTTCATGTTGAAGTTTGACAGAAAACAACAAAATTCTATAAAGCAATTATCCTTCAATAAAATTAAATTAAAAAAAAACTTATAAGTTTGATTAGTTTATTTTTTAAATTTTTGTTTCCATTTGTTTATTTTCTTTTCTATTGCCTTGGGAGACTGACCTATGAAAAAATTGGTAGAATTTATGTCAGAGCATGGCAAAACTTGTTTCTTTTTTCCAGGTCGAGAGGAAGGAAAGTATGGTAAGATGAGGATGGAAGATGTCTGTCGGGTGTGTTGTGACTCAGCAACACAGGGAGGGAGTGGGAACATCATCTCACTGATGCCAGAGCATGCCGTGGTCACCGGCCTCAAGTGATGGAGAGAGAACAGATGGATGGCTATTTAAATGTCTGACCCTGAAAACATGGGTCTAGAGAAGAGTTGTCTACTTGTTTTTTAATAGGAACCATTTGAATACATGTAAAACCTGAAAAGGAGATAGTAAAGAAACAAAGTCTGAAGCTTGAGGATCTGCAGCAAGCCTGGAATGCTGCTAAGATGCTGGTCTCCAAGGAGTCTGGCCATGGCATTTGGGTTTAGGGCACAGGGGCTGCTGTTTGCCAGGAGTAGGATGTTCTCTTACTTAGTCAGGTACCAGGCTTTTACCCACAGACTGCGATCCAGTAGCTTCCATTGGTTCAGTGCTGTCTGCAGTGTGGCTTCCCTCGGGTCAGATCAGGTCCCCATCAGGTCCAGGGTCTGGTCTCCAATTTGTGTCACACTTTGTTGTCTCGGGTCTTTAGTCTCCTTTAATCTAGAACATTTTTACAGCCTTTCTGTCACTTTTATGACACCATATTGTGAAGAATATGGTGATATATGTTGAGATATTTTTTCCGTTTATCTGTCATATTTTCCCATGGCAATTTTGCTATGCCAAATGTTTTTATTTTTTATAAAGTTCAATTTATCTATCTTTTCTTTATTATATCCAGTGTTTTTAGTCATAGCTAGAGGGCCTTTTCCCAAGCTCAGATTAAAGAAAAAATCACTCATTTTATCTTAGTACTCGTATAGTTTAACTTTTTGTTTTTTCAAGGATTTCAGTAAGTTGATTTTTTTATGGGAGATTTATTATTTCATTAATTTCAGTTTTTATTGTCTTCCTCTTGCTTTTTGTGGTTCATTTTGCTGTTCTTCTTCTAATTTATTATTGGATTTTTGTTCATTTATATTTGGCATTCTTTTCATACAGATTAATTTATAAATCAATATAATTGATAAATTTAATTTAAAGTTAAGCATTTCTTTCTAAGTACAGCTTGTTGTAGTGCACAAATTAAGATATATACAACTTTTATAATCCTTAACTTATAGATGTTATATTTCTACTATGACTTCTTTCTTAACTTATAAGTTATTAAGAAATGTTTCTCAATTCTGAACACATGGAGTTTGAAAAGTATATTACATTAAAATATACATCGATGTTTATATATGGAATATTTTAGAATATTTTAATTTCTTGGTTCACTGCTTTGCTAGCAAGGTGGTCTCTGTGTTCATCAGCTTTGACATGCGTGGAGGATGGCTCATGTGGGCAAGCATCAGCAATATTCTGTGCTTCAAAGTAGAACCTATTTTGCTGTTTTGAGTGTAAGCTCTGTGTATGTCCAGTGGACATAACTTGGAAATCTTGTTTAAATTTTTTCTGTCCTTTTGTATATTTTTTCCTCATCAGTTTTCTCCTTCGCTTATATAATTTTGGTTTCTCTTATTTTTATGCTTGTCTTCCATGTGTACTTGATTTATCAGTGTTTAAAGTTAATCTTTAAACATCCCAAATGATACAAGACTCTTAAAATGCCTTATCTGTGGTCATCCTCTCCTGCCTCAGGTGTTATTATCATTCTCTGTTGTTGCATATATCTAATGGCACTTTCCATGTCCAGTTCTAACTGTTGCTTCCTGACCTGCATATAGGTTTCTCAAGAGGCAGGTCTGGTGGTCTGGTATTCCCATCTCTTGAAGAATTTTCCACAATTTATTGTGATCCACATAATCAAAGGCTTTGGCATAGTCAATAAAGCAGAAATAGATGTTTTCCTGGAACTCTCTTGCTTTTTCAAAGATCCAGCAGATGTTGGCAATTTGATCTCTGTTTCCTCTGCCTTTTCTAAAACCAGCTTTAACATCTGGAAGTTCATGGTTCACGTATTGCTGAAGCCTGGCTTGGAGAATTTTGAGCATTACTTTACTAGCGTGTGAAATGAGTACAGTTGTGTGGTAGTTTGAGCATTCTTTGTCATTGCCTTTCTTTGGGATTGGAATGAAAACTGACCTTTTCCAGTCCTGTGGCCACTGCTGAATTTTCCAAATTTGCTGGCATATTGAGTGCAGCACTTTCACAGCATCATCTTTCAGAATTTGAAATAGCTCCACTGGAATTCCATCACCTTCACTAGCTTTGTTTGTAGTGATGCTTCCTAAGGTCCACTTGACTTTACATTCCAGGATGTCTGGCTCTAGGTTAGTGATCACACCGTTGTGATTATCTGGGTCGTGAAGATCTTTTTTGTACAGTTCTTTTGTGTATTCTTGCCACCTCTTCTTAATATCTTCTGCTTCTGTTAGGTCCATTCCATTTCTGTCCTTTATTGAGCCCATTTTTGCATGAAGTATTCCCTTGGTATCTCTAATTTTCTTGAAGAGATCTCTAGTCTTTCCCATTCTGTTGTTTTCGTCTATGTAGGTCAGGAAGCAACAGTTAGAACTGGACATGGAACAACAGACTGGTTCCAAATAGGAAAAGGAGGACGTCAAGGCTGTATATTGTCACCCTGCTTATTTAACTTCTATGCAAAGTACATCATGAGAAACTCTGGGCTGGAAGAAGCACAAGCTGGAATCAAGATTTCCGGGAGAAATATCAATAACCTCAGATATGCAGATGACACCACCCTTATGGCAGAATGTGAAGAGGAACTGAAAAGCCTCTTGATGAAAGTGAAAGAGGAGAGTGAAAAAGTTGGCTTAAAGCTCAACATTCAGAAAACTAAGATCATGGCATCCGGTCCCATCACTTCATGGGAAATAGATGGGGAAACAGTGGACACAGTGTCAGAGTTTATTATTTTGGGCTCCAAAATCACTGCAGATGGTGACTGCAGCCATGAAATTAAAAGATGCTTACTCCTTGGAAGGAAAGTTATGACCAACCTAGATAGCATATTCAAAAGCAGAGACATTACTTTGCCAGCAAAGGTCCATCTAGTGAAGGCTATGGTTTTTCCAGTGGTCATGTATGGATGTGAGAGTTGGACTGTGAAGAAAGCTGAGCGCACAAGAATTAATGCTTTTGAACTGTGGTGTTGGAGAAGACTCTTGAGAGTCCCTTGGACTACAAGGAGATCCAACCAGTCCATCCTAAAGGAGATCAGTCCTGGGTGTTCATTGGAAGGACTGATGCTGAAGCTGAAACTCCAGTACTTTGGCCACCTCATCAGAAGAGTTGACTCACTGGAAAAGACTCTGATGCTGGGAAGGATTGGGGGCAGGAGGAGAAGGGGACGACAGAGGATGAGATGGCTGGATGGCATCATCGATTCGATGCACATGAGTTTGAGTGAACTCCGGGAGTTGGTGATGGACAGGGAGCCCTGGCGTGCTGTGATTCATGGGGTCGCAAAGAGTCGGACACCACTGAGTGACTGAACTAAATTGATGGCACCCTGCCCTGTGTCATTTCCCACCAGTGCTGCCTGTTTAGATGCGCCCGTGTGCCTTCGCTGTCTTGGCTCTTCTCTTCTTCTTTAGGTGCTGCTGCTTCTAACTGCTGCTGCTTCTGCATCATGGTAGAATGTTAGCAGAAAACAATTTTAAACTGCATTCTTCTTTATTTTCCTTTTATCATATGTTTTATTTTTAATGTTCAAAGCATATTTAATAAGTCATACTGAGGCGTTTTACCTAAGATTGCTTTCAAAAATGAAAATCAGTTCTAATGGGAAAAACTGGCATGCACTGTACTCTTCTTTAGGAAAAGCTTTGTTTACAAGTTCAGGAATAGTGATACATCTTTGCTTTGTAGATATATATAAGATATTACTGTAGTAAAGAGGGGGTATCACAGAAATGTTCAGGTATCCAGTGAAAAATTAATATCAGACCAAGAAATCTTTTCCATTGAATTCTGGAAGTCTAGTGTGTTGACTTACTTGTTGGCATCTTGCCAGTGGGTTTATTTATTTATTTGTTTTGGTGGTTATTTTTTCACTGACTCATTTCCTTCTCTGCAGTTGTTTAATTTTGGCATTAATCTACTAAAATCTGTCTGTGTCTCTATTTATGACTCCTAGAAATTATTTTAAGTTTCAGCAGCGTTTTTTTTTTTTTTAATTTTGTTTTATTTTTAAAACTTTACATAATTGTATTAGTTTTGCCAAATATCAAAATGAATCCGCCACAGGCATACATGTGTTCCCCATCCCGAACCCTCCTCCCTCCTCCCTCCCCACACCATCCCTCTGGGTCGTCCCAGTGCACCAGCCCCAAGCATCCAGTATCGCGCATTGAACCTGGACTGGCAACTCGTTTCTTACATGATATTCTACATGTTTCAATGTCACTCTCCCAAATCTTCCCACCCTCTCCCTCTCCCACAGAGTCCATAAGACTGTTCCATACATCAGTGTCTCTTTTGCTGTCTCGTACACCGGGTTATTGTTACCATCTTTCTAAATTCCATATATATGCGTTAGTATACTGTATTTATGTTTTTCCTTCTGGCTTACTTCACTCTGTATAATAGGCTCCAGTTTCATCCACCTCATTAGAACTGATTCAAATGTATTCTTTTTAATGGCTGAGTAATACTCCATTGTGTATATGTACCACAGCTTTCTTATCCATTCATCTGCTGATGGACATCTAGGTTGCTTCCATGTCCTGGCTATTATAAACAGTGCTCAGCAGCGTTTTTTAATTTTCATTTTTTCTCGATACAGCTTGAAAATCCTCTCGAGTTTTCTGTTGAGCGTGGGATCTTCTCACAGTGCCCTAAAGATGTAGATGGAACTTCCCATGATCCCATTGTTGTTCAGTCGCTAAGTAGTGTCCAACTCTTTGTGACCCCGTGGATGGAAGCACACCAGACCTCCTTGTCCCTCACCATCCCCCAGAGTTTGCCCAAGTTCATGTTCTTTGAATCGGTGATGCCATCCAACGATCTCATCCTCTGTCGTCCCCTTCTCCTCCTGCCCTCAATCTTTCCCAGCATCAGGGTCTTTTCCAATGAGTTGGCTTTTCACATCAGGTGGCCAAAGTATTGAAGCTTCAGCTTCAGTATCAGTCCTTTTCCTTTAGGACTGACTGATCCTAGTTCAGGCTTTAGTAGAGGCTGAAGATTCAGTAACAGAGCAGTTAGTAGAAGTTCCTACCCCTAGCCAAAAGCAATTACAACAAAAATGTCTCAAAATAACACTAAAATTATCTTCCACTTTATTCTTAAAAGATGTATAAGAAAGGTATTTCTTAATGTTCTAGGTGGAAAGTTACTTTCTTGGAGTTGGCAAAGACTGTATTCTGCTGTCTTTGGCTTCCCTTGTTGAGAAGCAATGTCTTAATCTAAGTGATACTCATTTCAAGGAATTTTTGAAATTGGTTACTTTTAAAATCTTCTATGTCTTTGGTGTTTTATAGTTTCACCATGGTGTGTTTAGGTATAGATTTCTTTATGTTTATCTCGTGTAGGAGTCATCTAGATTTCTTTATGCTTATCCTGATGGGAGTCATCTTATTTTTCTCCCCCCACATCAAGATTATTGAAGTATAATTTATGTAGTATAAAATTCACTTTTTTAGGGATACAGTTTTATGAGTTTTGACAAGCTTATGCAAATATTAGTTATCAACACAATCGTAATATAGTGATAGAATATTTTCCTTAGCCTCAAATTCCTTCCTACCCCTTCTTTCACCTCAAGCCCCAAATGCTGATCTGTTTATTGTATCTGCAATTTTACTTCCATAGAATATTGTGTAAATGGAATCACAGTATGTAGCGTTCGAGTCTGTTTTTTTTCCATTTACCCATAATGCCTTTGAGATGTGTCCATGTTGTTGTTGAGTCCATCCACTGATTGATGGATGTTTGGAGGTTTACAGTTTCAGAGATCTTAAATAAACCTGCTATAAACTTTCTCATGTAGGCCTTTATGTGGATGTATGTCCTCGTTTGTCATAGGTAAATCCTAGGAGTGGGCTTTTCTATGTCATACAGTAAGTGTGTGTGTTTAACTCTGTTAAGAAACACCCGAGTTGTTCTCCTAAGTTACTGCACTATTATCCCCACAAGCACTTACTCTTGAAATGTTAGCTCTTGATGTCAGTTTTAAAAATTTTATTCTTTCTAGTGGGTGTATAGTGGTATTTTTCAGTTTTCAATTGCAACTTTCTGATGACTGATGATACTGAACGTTTTTCCCATGTTTATTTGCCATCTGTGTGTCTTCTTTGGTGAAATGTCTGTTCAAATATTTTGCCTATTAAAAAATCCATACTAATCGTGTTATTATCACTGAGTTGTGAGGATTTGTTGAATATGCTGGGTAATAGTTATTTATCAGACCCTTATTTTCCAAATATTTTCTCCCAGAGTGTGGCTTGAGTGTTTATTTTCTCAATAATGCCTTTCAAACAGCAGTGTTTAGTCTTGATAAAGTAAAATTTGTTTAGTTTTTCTTTTATAGTTAATGCTCTACATCCTAACCAAAAATTCTATGCCTTCCTCAAGGTCACAAAGATTATTTCCTATTTTTTTTTTTTGGAAATTCTATAGTATTGGGTTTTACATTCTCCCCCCCGATCCATTTCATATTTTTCTTTTGTTTTGTTTTTAGTATGGTGCAAACTGCAGGTACAGTTTCTTGTTTCCCTGTCGGTGTACATTTCTTTCAGCGTGGTTTGTTAAGTACTGTGTTTTCCCTGTTAATGTCTTTTCTTCATCAGTTGACCGTATATGGGTGGATCTATTTCTGGACTCTGTATTCTGTTTAATTGCTTTATACACTTGTCCTTTCGCCAACAATGCAGTATTTTGGTTACTGTAGTATTAGAGTAAGCCTTGAAATCAAGTAGGATGAACCCTCCAATGTTAGTTTTCTTTTTCAAAATTGAGTGTTTTTACTTTTTTTTTAAATTGGAGTATAGTTGATTTACGATGTTGTGTTAGTTTCAAGTATACAGCAAAGTGATTCAAGTATGCATACAAATATACCTATTTTTCCTAGATTCTTTTCTGCTATATATTATTGCAAAATATTGAGTATAGTTCTGTGTGCTATAGTAGGTCCTTGTCAGTTATCTATTTTGTATATTTGTTAATCTGTGTGTTGTCCTTCCCTGCCCCTTTCCCCTTTGATAGCCGTAAATTTGTGTTTTGTGTCTACGTGTCTATTTCTGTTTTGCATGTACGTTCGTTTGTGTCATTTTTAAATTCCACATATAAGAGATATCATATGCTATTTGTCTTTCTCTGGCTTACTTCACTTAGACGATGATCTCTAGGTTCATCCCAGTTGCTGCAAATGGCTTTCTTTCTTTCTTTTTTATGCCTTCTTAGGTAGGTTTATTCCTAGGTGTTTTATTCTTTTTGATGCGGTGGTAAATGGGATTGTTTCTTTAATTTCTCTTTCTGATCTTTCATTGTTAATGTGTAGAAATGCAACAGATTTCTAATTTTGTATCCTGCAACTTTACTGATTCACTGATGAGCTCTAGTAGTTTTCTGGTAGAGTTTTCAGGATTTTGTATGTATAACAGCATGTCATCTGTTTTCCTATTCTAAGTCCTTGGCTTTTCCATAGAAATTTTAGTATTAGTCAATTTCTACACAAAAGACTGATTGGAATTGTGTTGGATCTACAGATTCATTTGAGGGTAATCAGCATCTTCTTTGTTTTTATTTTATTTTGGGGATAAAATTCTATATCATGGCTGTCACCATTTTAAAGTGTAAAGGTCAGTGGTTTTCAGTATGTTCACTAGCTTGTGCATCCATCACCACAGTCTAATTCCAGAACGTTCTCCCAGTCCCTAGCAACCACTGATCTACTCTCTGTCTCTATGAATTTGCTTATTCTGGATACTTTATGTAAACGGAAGCATGTATCACCTTTTGTGACTGGCTTTTTCACTTAGCATAATGGTTTCAAGGTCTGTGTATAGTACAGCATCTTTTAGTACTATATGCCTTTGGGGCCTAGATAATAACCTGTCATAGGGATATGGCACACTTTATCTGTTCATCAATTGATGGATATTTAAGTTATTTCCACCTTTTAGCTGTTATAATTATTTACAAATATTTTTGTATGAATATATATTTTAATTTATTGGGTTTATATCTAGGAGTGGAATTGTAGGACCAAATGATTACTCTTTGAAGAAATGCCAAAATATTTTCCAGTGTGGCTATACCATTTCATTCCCACCAGCAATGTTTCGGTGTTCCAGTTTCTCTGTATCATCCAGTTTTGGGGTTCTAGCCATCTTAGATGGTGAGAAGTGATATCCTATTGTGGTATTGATTAACATGTTTCTAGTGACTAGTGGTGTTAAGCATCTTTTCGTGTGTTTGTTGGCCATTTGTATATCTTCTTTGGAGAAATATCTATTCAAATTCCTTTCTCAGTTTTTAATTGGTATGTCTTTTTTCATTGTTGAATTTATAAATTCTGAATACTAGACCCTTAGATATATAATTGATATAATTTTTCTCCCATTCTTTGTATTATCTTTTCACTTTCTTGGCAGTATGCTTTAATACACAAAAGTTTTAAATTTTTGTGACATTCAGTTATCTATTTTTTCTTTGGTTACTTGTGCCTTTGGTAGTGTGCTTTGATACACAAAAGTTTAAAATTTTTATGAAGTCCAATTATCTATTTTTTTCTTTGATTACTTCCAAATCCAGTGTTGTGAAGCTCTTGCCCTATTTTCTTCTAAGTGCTTTATAATTTAGTTCTTATATTTAGGTTTCTGATCCATTATGAGTTAATTTTTCTATATGGTATAAATCAAGAGTCCAAATTCATTCTCTTGCATGTGGATATCCAATTGTCCCAGCAACATTTGGTGAAAAAACTATTCCTTCCTCCATTGAATGGTCTCAGCATCCTAGTTGAAATTCACTTGATCACAGATGTATGGGTTTATTTCTAGACTCAGTTCTAAGCCATTATCTATATGTATACCGTTATGCTAGTATTGGGTTGGCCAAAAGTTCACTCATTTTTTTCTGTAAGATGTTAAAACTTTTTGGCCAACCAGTACTATGCAGTCTCAAATTCCATAGAATTGTAGTAGGTTTTGAAATTGGCAAGGATGAGTCTTTTGACTTTATTCTTTTCAAGATTGTTTTTGAGTATTTGGATATTCTTTTGTTGTTGTTGTTGTTTGTTTTGCAGTTCCATCTGGGTGATAGGATCAGCTTGCCCATATATGTAAGAAAGGATAGATGGGCATTTGACAATGATTGTCTTGAATCTGTAGATAAATTTTGGAGTATTGCCTTATTAAAAATAGGAAGTCCTTCAATCCAGGAACAGAAGATATCTTTATTTAGGTCTTCTGTAATTTATTTCAGTGATATTTTTTAGTTTTCATGATACAAGTCTTTGTTGTTTTTATTCAGTTGCTAAGTTATGTCCGACTCTTTTGCGACCTATGGACTGTAGCACGCCAGGCTTCCCTGCCCTTCACTATCTCTCAGAGTTTGCTCAAACTCATGTCCATTGAATCAGTGATGCCATCCAACCATCTTATCCTCTGCCACCCCCTTCTCCTTTTGCCTTCGATCTTTCCCAGCATCAGGGTCTTTTCCAATGAGTTGACTCTTCACATCAGGTGGCCAAAGTATTGGAGCTTCGGCATCAGCCCTTCCAATAATATTCAGAGTTGATTTACTTTAGGATTGATTGGTTTAATCTCTGCTGTCCAAAGGACTCTCAAGAGTCTTCTCCAACATCACAGTTAAAAGCATCAGTTCTTCAGTGCTCAGCCTTCTGTATAGTACAACTCTCACATCCTTACATGACTATTGGAAAAACCATAGCTTGGACTAGACGGTCCTTTGTCGGCAAAGTAATGTCTGCTTTTTAATATGCTGTCTAGGTTTGTCATAGCTTTTCTTTCAAGGGTCAAGCATCTTTTAATTTCATGGCTGCAGTCACTGTTCACAGTGATTTTGGAGCCTAAGAAAAGAAAATCTGCCACTGTTTCCATTTTCTCCCCATCTATTTGCCATGAAGTGATGGGACTGGATGCCATAATCTTAGTTTTTTGAATGTTGAGTTTTGAGCCAGCTTTTTCAGTTTCCTCTTTCACCTTTATCAAGAGGCTCTTTAGTTCCTCTTCAGTTTCTGCCATTAAGGTGTATCATCTACATATCTGAGGTTGTTGATATTTCTTCTGGCAATCTTGATTCCACCTTCTGCTTCATCCAGCCTGACATTTTGTGTGATGTATTCTGCATAGATATTAAATAAGCAGGGTGACAATATACAGCCAGTCCTTTTTTTTTCCTTTTTGGTTTTCACAATACAAGTCTTACATTTTAGTTAAACTTATTCCTAAATGTTTTATTATTTTCCATGCCTTTGCAAATATAATTGTTTTCTTTATTTTATTTTGAATTATTCTTGTTCATGTAGATAAATACAGCTGATTTTTGTATAGCGATCTTGTGTCTATTTCTTTTACAGGTTCCAATCTGTATACTCTTTATTTCTCTTACTCCCTTTATTGTGCTTGGAATCTCCAGTATGATGGTTAGAGATGGTGAGAATGGACATCCTTGCCTTGTTTCTCATCTTGAGCGGATAGGATTCAGTTTCTCACCGTTAAGTACGACAATAGCTGTAGGTTTTCCATAGACGCCTTTATCAGGTTTGTGCTCAGTTACTCAGTCATGTCCGACTCTTTGTGACACCATAGATTATAGCCCACCAGGCTCCTCTGTCCATGGAATTTTTCCGGCAAGAACACTGGAGTGGGTTGGCATTTCCTACTCCAGTGGATCTTCCAGACCCAGGGATCAAACCCGCAACTCTTGCATCTCCTGCATTGGCAGGCAGATGCTTTTTCATTAGTGCCACCTAGGAAGCCCTTTTATTAAGTGTAAGCATTTAAAAATTTGTATCATGAATGCTTGTTGAATTTTGTCAAATGCTTTTTCTACGTCTATTAAAAAAATGGTTTTTAGTTTTTAATCTGTAAAATGGTAGATTACATTGCTTGACTGTCAAATGCTGAACTTACATTACTGGGTCAAATCCTACTTAGTTATGATGTATTATATAAAAGGGATTTGTTTAAGTATTTTTGCATGTATGCTCATGAAGGATTTGGGGGTGTAAGTTTCTTTCCTTGAAATTGGTTTTTGTGGTTTTGTTGTTGATGTAATTTTGACCTCAGAAAATGAGTTGAGAAGCAACTTCTTTATTTTTTTATTTCTGGAGGAGTTTGTGTAGAATTGGTGTACTGTATTTCCTAATTGTTTACTAGAATTTTTCCGTGAAAGCCATTCGAGTGTGGTGTTTTCTTTGTCAGAAAGTTTTAAACTATGAATTCAATTTCTTTGTTGTGATACTTGTCACTTTTTTGCGTGGATCCATGAAACAAAAGTTTCTGTTTGATGCCTTCATCCTTCTATTGGAGCAGTCTCCTTTAACATTTCATGTGATTTATCTTGTCAGATATCTTTTGGTTAGCCAGAAAGTTTGTTTGGGTTTTTTGGTACTTTGTGAATAAATTGTTCAGGAATAAGGGCACAGTAAACACATTTCGTAGAAACAAAACCCGAGATACCTTGGGCGTGTAGGCCTTTATTAAAAGCATTTCTGTAGGATATACTTCAAAAGGAAAGAACGTTTTCTGTACAGAAGCTCTGAGATTTTAGAAGAAATTAAAAACAGAGAAGGTTGAGTGGATTTCCACGAATCCAAATATACATTAAATGCTTAAAGCAATGAGGCAAATGTCTGCTGGGCTTAACGACAAAGAGGAGAACTAAAATGCATGACTAGGGCCACATGAGGGACGAGGGAGTGGAGTTACAGGGTCTTAAGACCTAGGGCTTGTTTTGGTGGAGAGAGAAGATATCAGAGTTTGATAGTTAGGAACTCATGTGATCATTTTTAGGGTAAGAAGTAAAAAGAAAAAACTGTATAAAGTGGTAGAGGGAAATATCTACAAGATGGCAAAATGTATAAAGTATATAAAATATCTACAAGAAGGCAATAAAGGACACATAAGAAATTTAAGAAATGTAGAAAGCACAACATACAATGGTATCTAAATCCAGATACACCAAAGCTTCAGTACTATCAGTGGCCTCCATGCTTTATGGAGCTGCAATGAGAGACTGACACTCAAAACTCCCATCTCCACAACCCCATGGTGATGCCATCGGCGAGCTTAAGATTCGCTCCTCATCCTTGGATTTTCTCGGTTTAATCAGAATATTGTTCTCTGGATCCTCTGTGTTCTTTCCTTCTGGGATTTAAGGATCTCTTCCTCATGTCTTTCATACCTTCTTTCTCTTTTTCCTTTCACTCTGCATTCTGGAAATTTCCTTAGCTTCATCTTCTTTCTGCTTCACTCTGAAGCTGTGTCCAATTACACAGTACATGTCCATAGTTTCTTTGATTTTTGACAATATCTTTCCCTCTCAAGTTGTCTACTTGTTTCTCCCTCCTGTGTGGAAAATCATGTCCATTGCTTTGAACATAGAAATTGCAAGCTTGTTGTTTGCCCTGTGATTCTCAGAGACCGCCATTATTTAGAGCTTGGTGTGTCTCTTTCATCACATTGTGCTATGCTTAGCCGCTCAGTCATGTCCGACTCTTTGCGACTCCATGGACTGTAACCTGCCAGACTCCTCTGTCCATGGGATTCTCTAGTCAAGAACACTGGAGTGAGGTGCCGTGCCCTCCTCTAGAGGATCTTCCCAACCCAGGGATCAAACCCAGGTCTCCCTCATTGCAGGCAGATTCTTTACTGTCTGAATCACTGGGAAAGCCCTTTATCACATTGGTTTTCTTCAAATGCTGTCTCTTAGTTGGCTGATGAGGTTTGCATTGTGAGAACACCTGTCTCCAGTGAGTCCAGTAGGAGGTTGCTGGGTGTGTGGCCGGGATGGCTTGTCTCAGGCGCCCTGCCTCTCTCCTCGCACCCTGCCTCTCAGGAACGGGGACACAGCTGCCTCCCCGGCGGGAAGTTGCCGCTTGGGCGGCACTCTGCAAGCCTCTCCGGCCTCCTGCTCTCAGTTCTCTCCACTTCTCTGACTGCTCCACACAGTTCTCTCGCCTTCCTGACTCAGGCTGGTATTCTGTACTCTGGTTTTCTTTACAGTCACGTCTCCATAGCCTTCCCCTCCCGCGCTTCCTTTCAGTGCTGTTTTCTGTTGCTGTGTAACACGTCGCCCACGACTGGGTGGCTTAAAACAACACATGTTATTATCTTGGGGTAAGAAGTGGAGGGGTGGCTTCGCTGGTGGTTCTGGCTCTGAGTCTGTCACGAGGGTGCAGGTGTGGCTGCGCTCTGTCACCCGCAGGTCAGCTAGGCCAGAGGCCCTGGCTCCCGAGGGTGGCTCCGTGCCCTGAAGCGAGAGATCCAAGAGGGGGAGAGAGGAGGAAGCCATGTCCTCGCCCTGGGTGGTGATGGCACTCGGCTCCCTCATGCCCCACTGTGACCTTTACAAGTGTGTTACCAAGGGGAGGCCGCTGTGCTTTGTTCTTTTCAGGGAGAACCCCTGGGTGTATCTCACCTTGCCCTCTGGCTGAGGAGCTTCTCCAGTGTCCTCAGGGGTGGAGGGTGTCTCCTCCTGGACCATCACTCACCTTCAGCTCAGTGGATGAGCTGGGCTTTTCCATGTCTTACAGTTGTGGTTATCGTCCTTATCTTATCTTTGGTTATAGGCTTTTGTCTACGTAACCTAATTTTAAAAGTGTCTGACTTGCTTTCTTACTCATTGTTGAGCCAGACGCACCATTTCCAGGAGTTTCCAGGCAGCTCACTCTTGGGCAGCCAGTGCCGCAACC
The DNA here is from genome assembly GCF_027580195.1 of Bos mutus. Classification (NCBI taxonomy): domain Eukaryota; kingdom Metazoa; phylum Chordata; class Mammalia; order Artiodactyla; family Bovidae; genus Bos; species Bos mutus. Next base: position 155,112,820 of record NC_091617.1, on the reverse strand, counting down.
AGGCCTGCCCTGCTCTCCCTCTTACCCACAGTTTAGCCAGAGACGAGGTACAAATGGCCAGGGCGTTTCTATTATTCAGGACACATTTTGCGGTTCCCTATTTCTGGCTTGGATGACATATTGGATGATGATTTATTTATTCAGCATCCATTCGGTTCTCACCGTGCTCTAGTCATGCCTGGGCCCTGTGCGGTACTCTGGGCACAGTTTTCCAGCCACAGCTCCCCACCTGCTGAGGCTCCAAGTGAGGTGGACCCTGGCCCCTCAGTGCTGGTGCAATGGTGCCCATGGTCACAGGGGGACTTGCTCTGCAGGGCTGTCTGTACACAGATTTCATTTCTGCTCTCCTTCCACTCTTTCCCCTGAACTCTGCAGAGTACTCTGCAGTTGAGAAGGTAGAGGGGCAGGACTAACTGCTTGAGTGCCTGGCGGAGCCGAGGGTCAGGAGAAGGGGTCTCCCAGATGTGGACAGTGTGGCCGTGGTGGCCCTGGTGACTGGGCTCAGGTGTGTTCACAGCTTCCCACGTGGGCACTTGACCTCAGACCCTGTCTCAGTGGTGTCAGCCCTGTGGGAGTGGTTTGCTTTTCCTGGGATGCAGTGGGTCACAAGCTCCACACAGCATCCGACACAGCCACCTTGCTCTTCTCTTGAGGCCTCTGCCCCGCGTGTCTGCTCCTGGAAGCCTTCATCTGGTCACTGGTTCTGGTCCAGTCTGGTCTCGCTCAGGACTCATGGGGCTTGATTCCATCTTTACCAAACAAGCAGCTAGCTTAGCTTCTGATCATACTGTTCGTTTACTGCTGCGTGTGGCTTTCACCACTAAGAACCCTGCAGAAAGATAGCTTTACTACTGTGAAACTAGCTCTAAGCCCCCCTCCCCTCTCTTATTCTTCTTGAAATCATTGTTTCTGTGATACACTTTCATGAAGACGACTGTGCTGAGCAAAAGTAGCTGGCTGTGCCCTTGTCGCCCCCTGTGTATAGGCTGCGGGGTGTCCTGACCCGACTTCTGTCCCCGTTCATCTCACTGCTAAAGCCCCTCTCAGGACCTTGGCTTCAGGGGAGGGGGCAGGGCACTCATGGGGCAGCTTCTGTTGAGGGTGGATGTTGCCCTCAGAGAGTTTCCTGGGAGGGAAGGCAGATGTGGTTATTGCCTGGGGACCAGGGTATGGAGTCAGCCACCCTGAGAGTACTTTCACACTTTTAATTTAAGCAAAGTCATAGAACATAAAAGTCAGCTTTAAAATGTTTGTTTCTCTTTGCCACATTCTGGCAAGAGGAGCAGTGCCATCAGTCTGTGTTTGCTAAGTGATCATTGCCAGCAGGAGACAAATGTGAGCTCCCTGGGTGCAGGCTAGAGCCAGGCCAGAGACGCTGTTCCCTGGGGAAGGAGGGCTGTGGCCAGGGCACCAGAAACATGCTCTACACAGGCAGGGTAGCTGAGGCAGGCCCAGGGTGGTCCTGGGCAGGGCGTAAACTCCCTCTCCCCTCCCTGGGCACAGCCTGGAGGACCTCCTCCCTGCACATGCATGTGCCCTGCACACAGTGAGCTGCGAGGAGAGCCTAGTCCAGGGAACTAGAGGTACATGGGCACAGCAGGCCTCTAGAGATCCAGACAGGTTTCCAGATGCCAAGTGGAAATAAGTGTGTGAGTTAGTATCTTGTATGTAAAATAAGACAGTGATGAATGTGGCGATCTCCCTGTGTCTCTGGCACGGCACATGCACACCCCCTGCTATTGCACACCCAGTCCACACCCAGCTTGATCCAGAACCACCCTGCCTGGGAGCCGCCCCTCCTGGGTGTGGCCTGTGCCTGTTTGGCTTGGAGGGACTGTCTTAAGTACTCCTCTGTCTTTAGGGCTCAATCTGTGGCCAGGTGGTTTTGCTGGGGGCTGGGATGGTGGGTGGCACTGGAGGTGCCCAGTTGGAGGTACAGCTGTTTAGGGTGGTGCGAGATGGAGCGCCTGCTCCAGGTGGACAGAGCTGTGGGAGCCGGCGGCCCTCGTGGGCCAGATTACCATACAGCGGTGACCACTCTGGGCTGCTTGGTGCTGTGGAGGTGGGGGCGGGGGAGCCTTTGGTTGGTGTGAAGCAAGGAGTGATGTGATCAGATGTTTTGTTTAAAAAAAAATATTTTCCTGAAATGAAGAAGTTGGTAGAAACAACAGCTGAAAATATTAGGACAACACACCTGAACAGGGAAAGTGCTTGGTGGATCTCAAGTCAGCAACTGTGTCCCCGCCAGAGGCTGTGATGAGCCGCTGGCTCAGGGGGCTCCCTGTCGCTCCCACCCCCACTGCTCCTGCAGGTGGAGATGTTCTCCTTTAGAATAACGACTTTGCTTTTACTTACAGTAAATTGCTGAGGGCATTTCAGTTACACAGTGAAAATCATTAGCAGAATTCTTGTTGTTTAGCATCAGGCTGTGGGGTATAATCGTGCTTTCTGATGGGTGGCAAAGCAGATACATTTGAAGGGAGATTTATTCAGATTTTCCAGTATATCATTATCACATTCTTGTGTGATAGTTTCCTGATAATTCAACTTGATTTAGTAAAATATATCAGCTCCACTTTTCCTTGTAAGTTGCTGAGATTTAAATCTGTTTAGCAGATTCATGTGCCCATTTCATGTGCCCTCAGCCTGAGCAGCTGGTTCAGTTCTGCCTAAACTGCCCAGTGGAGGGGACAGGCAGACATGCCCTGTTCTGCCAGTGGCAGCCCTGATGTTTGAGGCAGCAGAAGGCAGCAGGCTGGGCTCTTCCTGGAGCTCGGGATGATGCCCGGCAGATCCCACGTCTCCTCCCACTTCGCTAGGCCCTTCGAGGTGCCAGGGTGGCAGGGCCTTCCCCATGCTGCTCTCCTGCAGTCTGTGACCAGTGCCTCCCTGTCCTCCCGAATCTACGCCTGGGGTGCGGGGCTCTGTGTGTGTCCCCTCCCCGACAGGAGGGCTCCCTGTGTATGTCTGTGTGTGTACCCTCTCCCTGATAGCAAGGTTCCCCATGTGTGGGGCTGGTTGTCAGTCCTCCACAGAGCACCTGACCCCATAACCGCCACCCAGACAGTTGTTCCATTTGCATCTACAGAGAGGGAACTCACCATTTGGGTGATTTCGGTAACTTCTTGGAAGGGCTAGAAAATGCGGGTGGCCAGGGAACATGTGGCCTGGCGCTGCTTCCCCCACCCCGTCCTCCCCTGCTGAAAGTTCTTCATCATGGCCCAGAGCCCTACATTTCTTTACAGCTTACTAGACTTGATTTTGTCTAAAGCAATTCTATTATAACTTTGTTTCTTGATATACTAATTGCTCTTGCTTTTTGAATGCCATCTTATAATTTTTTTGATCTCCCATTTCATGAGTTTTTGTTTTCTTTCTCTGAAAGCACATGGCAGGCTGCAGACTAAAATCACTTATGTTTCTTTCTGTACATATTTCTGAACATATGTTCTTCTTCTACCTCCTGCTGTGTTTTGGTGTTTCCTTTGTGTGGCATAAGTTTTTTCATGGCTTCAGTGTTTTTCTGTTTCTCCTCCCTGAAGCCGAAGTCAGCCTTGTCTCCCAAGCTGGTGGACGTATCCCGCATCGGCCACCTGAGTCCTGTCCCGGGTCTGTGGACTTGGAGCTGGGCAACAGTTCACTTGGGCTGGGCCTCACATCGCTGTGGGGGCCAGCAGCCTGTAGGGTGCTGAGAGGAGGCTCTGTGGCCTCTGATTCCTCCTGGCACCCGGTTTGGCTGGGACCCTGGTCTCCCCACCCCCAGCCTCCACACACACTGCTTCTCTGGAGGGACTGCAGAGGGGCCTCCCAGCCACCTGTGCTGTCAACTCCATGCGTGTGGTGTGAGTGTCTGTGGTCTTGATTTCTTTGCTTGACTAATTAGAAACTGGGGTGGCAGGGAATAAAGATGCCTTCACTGCCCTCTGGCACCACTCAGAGGGTTTGTTCTCTGCTCCTGTGTAGCCTGGAGTCTGCGTCACTGTCCGTGGAGCGACACCTTCCTCATGACACTGCAGCTCTTGTCCTCTGGGACCAGTCTTTGGATTTTGTGACATTAAGCTTTCCCACGTCCGCATCAACAGATGGTATATTTTGAGGCCAGGATGCTGGGCTAAGTAATGACTCCACACAGGGCCCCACAGGTGGCGTGTTCAGTGAATGCACTACAGTTTCATTTGGAGTGCTTGGTGGGTATTCGGTGATGGCACAGAGAAATCTGAGATGACGGTAAACTCAGACGTGTACTGTGGCGGGTGGCTAAAGAGTTGTTGTTCAGTTGCTCAGTTGTATCTGACTCTTTGTGACCCCTTGGACTGCAGCACACCAGGCTCCCCTGTTCACCATCTCCAGAACTTTGCTCAGATTCTTGTCCATTGAGTCGGTGATGCCATCCAACCATCTCACATGCTATTGCCCTTTCTAAAGAGTAAACATCAGTTTTAAGCCCTTTCAGAGCAGCATATTGTCCAAACAATATTAGTTGGGTGGGGGCCGGGCAACGTCACTAAAGACTGTGACCACAAGGCCAAACACTGTTGTGCAGCTCCACCCCCGTGCCAGACTGGAGCAGAGCAGGGAGAACTGGGGGCAGCCAGTGCATTAGGTCCCACGAAGTGTCCTTGTCCAGGTTCCTGGGGCTGTGCAGGGGCAGCAGGGAGGCAGCGGGGCTAGCCCACTTAAGGCCTCTGGGATTGAATACAGTGTAACTGGAACCCATGGTAGGAACCCAAGGGTCCAGAGCAGGCTCAGGGTAAGGAGACACTGGAAGGATTTCAGAGATAAATCATGAAGGTTTGAGGCACTGGGGGGCCATGTCCATGGTCCACAGTCAGAGATGCCAGAGGGATGTGGTCAAGTGTGGGGTGAGCCCAGATGACTCTTAGGATGGTCATTCAGTTTTTAGGTCATGTCATCACCTGAACTATTTTAGATGGCAAATTCAGCTATATGCATTTCCTCTGGTAAAGCATATCTGAGTTTAGTTGTTATATTTGAGGGAAATAGGACAATTTGGTTCAGGACTGGCAGCCCCCTGTAGTTCAGGGGGAGTTCGGTATGTTTGATGTGTCTGGTGGGCTGCTCACCAAGCAGCGGAGAACTCCCTCCCTTCCCTCCACTTGGCTTCATAGCAGGCTTGGACTCTTTAGGTTAAGCAACAGTTTTCCTTTTAAGATTTGCATTACTTCCCAAATATTAGCTAAGTCCAGAAAGGTGCAAACCCTAGATGTTGGAGCAACCAGCCTTATCCAGTCAAAATGACCTACTTTTCATATTTTCCCTGAAAGTCTAACTTTTCTGATGAGGTCGTATTTTCCCTCCCATACCTTTGGGATGCACAGTTTTCTCAGTGAATTGCTGCACTGTTCACCCATCACCCATCCCCTGAAAACGTGGTGAACACCCTTCTTTACCTTGGCTTTCCCGGAGTTGCAGCTTGAGACAGAGCAGGAGCACAGCGGCTGTAGTTGTCCGCTGCCATCACCACCATAGAGACACAACTCCCGAGAGCCTACAAATGCCTCCCCTCCCTCTACTTCTTGTCCAAGGCCAGTTGTGCCAGGAGTAGAGCACTGGGGGTGGGCTGCGTTTGAAAGAGGGTTTAATCTTGAGCAATTCATGTTTGAAGTGTGATAGAACCGATCTGAGACATAAAATAAGTTTAAATGATTTCACATCACACCAGCTATGTTCTCTGACCACGATGGAATCAAGAAATCAGTTATAGAAAGGTATCTGAAAAATCCTCAAATACTTGAAATTATGTATGGAGCAAGAAGGAACCAAAAAAGAAATGAAAAGTGCTTATTTTGAAATGAATGAAAATGAAAACACATCACATCACAGTATTTGCCATGTAGCTAACATAGCACTTGAAGGAAACTTAGAGTATGAAACACCTCATTAGTAAAGAAGAAATGTCTTCATCTTCTACCTCAAGGAACCAGGAAAAGATCACTTTAAAGTAAGCAGAATAAAGGAAATCATAGGAATCAAAACAGGAATTAATGAAATACAAGCTAGAAACAATGATAGAGAATATCAGTGAAAGCAAATGGTAGTTCTTTGAGAAAAATCAATGAAATTGATCAACCTGTAGCCAGACAGGAAAAATGGATATACTATGATCAGCCTTGTGCCAACACATTAAATTACTTTAGATGAAATGCATATTGTTTTTTGAAAGAAAGTATCAATACCAAAGCTAACTCAAGTACAGGTTGATTATCCTGATTCTCCATAATAGATTTAAAAAGTGAATTTTGTTGTAAACCACTTCCTCTGGCCCAGGAAAAACCTCCAGGACCAAATGACTTTACTAGGGAATATTATTAAATATTTAAAGAAGAAATATTGCCAGTTCTATATAAACTCTTCCATAAGATTGAAAAGGAGGGAATACTTCCAAAATTATTCTGAGTTCAATATTACCCTAATAATAAAGCCAGGCAAAGGTAGAAGAAGAGAAAACTATGGACGAGTATCTCTCATGAACATACATGAAAACTCAATAAAATTTTAGCCAGTCAAATAGAATAACTAATTGAACTTTATCCCAGAAATTCAAAGTATCATTTACATTCTAAAATTAATCAATATGTTGTTTGGTTGTTGTTCAGTCACTCCGTCGTGTCCAACTCTTTGTGACCCCATGGCCTGCAGCAAACCAGACCTCCCTGTCCTTCGCCATCTCCTGGAGTTTACTCAAACTCATATCCATTAAGTCGGTGATGCCATCCAACCATCTTGTTCTCTGTTGTCCCCTTTTCCTCCTGCCTTCCATCTTTCCCAGCATCAGGGTCTTTTCCAATGAGTTGTCTCTTCGCATCAGGTGGCCAAAGTATTGGAGCTTCAGATTCAGCATCAGTCCTTCCAATGATAATTCAGGATTGATTTCCTTTAGGATTGACTGATTTGATCTTCCTGCAGTCCAAGGGATCCTCAAGAGTCTTCTCCAACACCACAGTTCAAAAGCATTAATTATTCGGCCCTCAGCCTTGTTTATGGTTCAACTCTCACATTCATACATGACCACTGGAAAAATCTTAGCTTTGACTAGACAGACCAATGTCTGTGCTTTTTAATACGATGTCTAGGTTTGTCATATCTTTTTTTTCCAAGGAACAAGCATCTTTTAATTTCATCAATATAATTCACCCTATTAACAGACCCAAACCAAAAAAACTATATCATCTCAGTACATGCAGTAAAAGTATTTGATACAATGTAACACCCACTCCAGGGGTTTCCCTGGTGGCTCAGATAGTAAAAAATCTACCTGCAATGGGAGAGACCTGGGTTCAATCCATGGATCAGGAAGATCCCCTGGAAAAGGGAATGGCAATCCACTCCAGTATTTTTGCCTGGGAAATCCCATGCACAGAAGAGCCTGGTGAGCCACACAGTTCATGGAGTTGCAAAGAGTTGGACATGACTAAATGATTAACATACACAACATCCACTCCAGGTAAAAGCTTTCAGGAAACTAGGAATAGAAGGAGGCTTCCAGTGAATGGCATCAGTGATAGGTTCACAGCTGACGCTGTCAAGGTGGTGAAACAGTGAGTCATTCCCCTGCAGCTGAGAGTAAGGCAAAGACACGTGTTCTCATCTCTTCTATTACGTATTTTCCAGGAGGTTCTATCAAGTTCAATAGGAAATAATAGACATTGAAATTGGAAGGAAAGATTTAAAGCTGTCTTTATTCTCAGTCAACATGTTTGTCTATGTAGAATGTCCTGTAGCATCAAAAGGAGGCTGCAAGAATAACTGGGTTTAGCAAGGCTACCGTATACGAGATACAAAAAATCAAGTGTATTTCTCTATACTATCAACAAATAATTAGAAATGGAAAAACAGTACATCTAATAGCAAAACACTGCTGAATGGAATTATTGAAGACAGATCAAGGGAAAACTGTAGATTGCACAAAGACTCAGTGTTGTTGAGATACTAAGTCTCCTCAAACTGGTCTGTGGGTTAGTGGACTCCGAAGAGAATTCCAAAAAAGAAAAACAAGGGGTTTTTGATAGAAATGTGACAACTAACACTGCCTGGTTCCATGATTTATTTTTAAAATACTGTAATCAAGACAGTGTGATGTTGGTGTTAAGAGACAAATCGACCAGTGGGTCAGAAACAGACTTGCACATAGATGGGCAGTCAGTTTTCAACAACAGTGCCAAGGCAGTTTAATGGAAAGGGCTAGTTTTGTCAAAAAATGGTGCTGGAATAATTAATTACACATTCAGATGCAAAAAAAAAAAAAAAGAAAAAAAAAAAACCTTTCATCCACATCTCCCATCATGTATAAAAATTAATTTGAATCAGATCAGAAATCTATAATTTTATACACCAAGAACAAAACATGATTTTTTTTGTGACCTTGCATTAGGCAAAGTTTACTTAGTTAATACATTAAAAGCATTATCCATCAAAGAAACAAGTTTATAAATTGGACCTCATTAAATTAAAAGAATTTAAATTTTCTACTTTCCAAAAGACAGTATTAAGAAAATGACAAGACAGACCACAGACTGAGAGAAAATATTTGCAAATCTAATTTATCTGGAATGTATAACTGACTTAAAATGCAATACTAAGGAAACAAACAACATAATTAAAAATGACCAAAAGATTTGACCATCCACTTCACCAAAGAAAATGTGTGGATGGCAAGTAGGTACATGAATAGAGGTTAAACATCACTAGTCATTAGCTAAACGCAAATTAAATTCACAGTGAGATACTACTTGGTGTGACCCATCTGCCAAGCACTGGCAAAGATGGAGACCATCCCATACTGCTTGTGAGAATGTAAAATGGTATCTTTGTTTTCGAATCATTTTGGCAGTTAAGCCAAAAAGCTAGTTAAATATACACCCACCAGTCATTCCACTATGAGGTGTTACCCAGTCATAATGAAAGCGTATATTCATACAAAGCTTTGAGCAAGAATTATTTTGGGGGGCTCCAAAATCACTGCAGATGGTGATTGCAGCCATGAAATTAAAAGACATTTACTCCTTGGAAGGAAAGTTATGACCAAGCTAGACAGCATATTAAAAAGCAGAGACATTACTTTGTCAACAAAGGTCTGTCTAGTCAAGGCTATGGGTTTTCCAGTAGTCATGGATGGATGTGAGAGTTGGACTATAAAGAAAGCTGAGCACAGAAGAATTGATGCCTTTTAACTGTGGTGTTGGAGAAGACTCTTGAGAGTCCCTTGGACTGCAAGGAGATCCAACCAGTCCATCCTAAAGGAGATCAGTCCTGGGTGTTCACTGGAAGGACTAATGCTGAAGTTGAAACTCCAATACTTTGGCCACCTGATGTGAAGAGCTGACTCATTTGAAAAGACCCTGATGCTGGGAAAGACTGAGGGCAGGAGGAGAAGGGGACGACAGAGGATGAGATGGTTGGATGGCATCACCGACTCAATGGACATGGGTTTGGGTGAACTCCAGGAGTTGGTGATGGACAGGGAGGCCTGGCATTCTGCAGTTCATGGGATCGCAAAGAGTCGGACATGACTGAGCGACTGAACTGAACTGAACTTGAGCGAGAATACTTGCAGAAATTTGTTTTTTAATAAACTGAAATACTGGAAGCATCTCAGTGTCTATCCATAAATGAATGACTACACAAATTGTGGTGTATGGTCACACAATGACATTGGGGAATCTCAATTACGCTGAGTAAAAGTGGTCAGACCGGAAGTGTGCATCTAGTGTGCTTTTATTTTATTTTATTTTTTTTTAAAAAATAAAAAATTCTTGATGGTTGGATCTCCTTACAGTCCAAGGGACTCTCAAGAGTCTTCTCCAACAACACAGTTCAAAAGCATCAATTCTTCGGCGTTCAACTTACTTTAAATTACTGCCCAAAGATGTCTGATCCAGGAGCTGTTTCCTTCCTTAAAAGTGAAAGGAGCCCCAGAAGCCAGAGGAGCCCAGAGTGCCATGGCTAGCAAACAGGAACCTGAGAGCCAACTCTCTAGACAAACTCAGTATAGGTGGGCACTCAGGGTTGCTGTTGAGGGCCCACCAGGGGCTACAGTGCATCAAGCAGGTGGTCACAAGTCCTAAACCTCAACAAGGCTGCCCAGACTAACGGAACATGGGCTCAAGCCCGATGCTCAGAGAAGTCAATACTTAATGCAAGAGCTTTAGAGAAAAGAGCTTTACTGCAAGGCCAACCAATGCAGGAGGCAAGGTATCAGATCTCTCTAGTGTGCTTTTATTTATATAAACTTTTAAAGAAAGTGAGTTCTGTAGTGTCAGAGAGCAAGCAAGTCAGAGGTTGCTTGGGACATGGTGGTTGTTGCAAAGCAGAGAGGAAGGAATTGCAGATGGCCACAGAGAACACCAGAGTGTGCCCGTTCCTTATCCTGACTGGTGATGACTTTATGGATGTACACATGCGATGAAACTTTTTAGTGTGTACACAATATATGCATATCTTAGTATATGTCCATTATATCTCAAAGCTGACTGACTGACTGATTTTTTTGCCAAGAAGAAAGCAGGACCCTTTTTATGGAGCAAGATAACATTGTCTAGAGCCCAAATTATTTTCAACCACAATGTCTAGTATTTAGTGAAACATTAAAAGTGGACCAGTGAGCAAAAAACAAGAGATGAGAACTAAAACCACAGAGGACTTATATAATTGCTCTACCAGACAAAAACTTTAAAACAATGAAGATTATTAATTAAAAAAAAGAATATATTAAAATAGAAAATTTCAAGTGAAATCCTAATCTATGATTTCATAATCTTTGAAAATCCTATGAATTAAAAAAAATAAAGGATACAAAATGAATAATTTCACTGGATGTCTGTAACAGAACACTGGACTTGGGCTTCATGAAGTGGGCAGTGGTTCAGTGAAGTGTTGAAGCACAAGAGAAAAGAGACTAGAATAATACAATGTGAGAGACCTGTGGGACGGAGTCAAAAGATCTCACGTATGTAATGAGTAGCCCAGGAAGAGGGGAGATTTCAAAAAAATATTTGAAGATATAAAGGCCTTGGAGTTTCCTAAAGCATTGGAAGATATGCTCGATTCTGAAACAGCTGACCCTGAAATGAATAAATAAAGAAGCAAGCAAACAAGCAAACAAAACTAATTTTTCATGTATGGGCATCATTGCTTGACTCCTAAAAACTACAGCAAAAAAACCTTCAGAGCAACCAGAATTAAAGATGGCCCGTTGCTCTCAGGGGGCTTCCCTGGTGGCTCAGATGGTAAAGAATCTGCTCGCATGCAGGAGACCCAGGTTCAGTCCCTGGGTTGGGAAGATCCCCTGGAGAAGGGTATGGCAACCCACTCCAGATTTCTTGCCTGGAGAATCCCATGGACAGAGGAGCCTGGTGGCCTACAGTCCATTGGGTCGCAAAGAGTCAGACATGACTGAGCGACAAACACACACACACACACATCGCTCTCAGAGCTGTATCTGGCGTGTCTTGTGGCTGGTGCATGCACACAACACTCTGGGTGTGTGTCCTGAGCGAAATCGCCACATCCTGGCTTATACACTCATTCTGCTCTGCTGGCTGAGGCCTCAAAGTCTGTACTCGTAGCAGCAAAATGGAGATCCTACCACACTATGACGTTTCAAGCAATCACCTCTTCCCACTGCTTCTCAAAACTACACTAGATTTTAGAGAGCAGCAACCTTTCCCCCCTTTCTACAATGACTTTTTTACCCCCCAAATTAAGTAAACAAACTATTAGGAGTGGTATTATAGCACTATGGCTCCAAAAAACCGACATTCACCAATTCCTTGATGTAACCATTTCCACCAGAAAAATCCTTCAAGCTAGGCTCCAACAGTATGTGAACTGAGAACTACCAGATGTACAAGCTGGCTTTAGAAAAGGCAGAGGACCCAGAGATCAAATTGCCAACATCTGTTGGATCATAGAGAAAAAACAAGGGAATTCCAAAAAATAATCTTCTGTTTCATTTAAAATCTACTTCTACTTCATATTAAAGCCTTTGATTTTGTGGATTACAACAAACTGGAAAATTCTTAAATAGATGAGACTACAAGACCACCTTATCTGTCTCCTGAGAAACCTGTATGCAGATCAAGAAGCAGCAGTTAGAACCAGACATGGAACAATGGACTGGTTCAAAACTGGGAGAGGAGTACGTCAAGGCTGTATATTGCCACCTCGCTTATTTAACTTACATGCAGAGTATATCACGCAAAATGCCGGGCTGGATGAAGCATAAGCTGGAATCAAGATTGCTGGGGGGAAATATCATCAAAACTTCAGATGTGCAGATAATACCACTCTAGTGGCAGAAAGCAAAGAACTAAAGAGCCTCTTGATGAAAGTAAAAGAGGAGAGTGAAAAAAGCTGGCTTAAAACTCAGCATTCAAAAAACTAAGATCATGGCATCTGGTCCCATCATTTCATGACAAGTAGAAGGGGAAAAAGTGAAAACAGTGACAGGTTTTATTTTCTTGGGCTCCAGAATCACTGCGGACAGTGACTGCAGCCACAAAATTAAAAGATGCTTGCTCCTTGGAAGAAAAGCTGTGCGAAACCTAGACAGCATATTGAAAAGCAGAGATATCACTTTACCGACAAAGGTCTATATAGTCAAAGCTCTGATTTTTCCAGTAGTTCCATATGGATGTGAGAGTTGGACCATAAAGAAGGCTGTGTGCTGGAAAATGGATACTTTGGAATTGTAGATCTGAAGAGTCTTAAGAGTCCCTTTACAGCAAGGAGATCAAACCAGTCAATCCTAAAGGCAATCAACCCTGAATATTCATTGGAAGGAGTGGTGCTGGAACTGACACTCCAATACTTTGGCTACCTGATGCAAAAAGGCAACTCATTGGGAAATACCTTGATGCTGAGAAACATTGAGGGCAGGAGGAGAAGGTGGCGACAGAGGACGAGATGGTTGGATGGCATCACCGACTTGATGGACATAAGTTTGAGCAAGCTCCAGGAGATGGTGAAGGACAAGGAAGCCAGGCATGCTGCAGTCCATGGGGTTGTAGAGTCAGACACGACTGACCGACTGAACAACAGCAGAAGACATGGCAGGAATGTCCTCGTGCATGTGTCTAGATGAGTAGCAGCAGCCTGTGTGTGTCCATTCTGTGAGAGGATGTAGACAGACCTCCCCAACTCATGGTTCTGGGTCTGGTTCTGTGTGTCTGGGTTTTCCCCAGGCTGGGACCCATCCTTAGATCCTATTGTGCTTGGCTGTGCTGGAACTCTACTTGTAAATGCACTCAGAGTGCAAAACAACTGTGAACCTCAGAAAGGTTTGTAAGTCGGTGAAGGAAATAGTGCAGAAATGAGGATGTGCCTCCCAAAGTGCCTCCCCAGGGACTGTCCTGCAACAGGGTTCCCCGGGAAGCCCCGGCTCCCCAGCTCAGACCATCGGCCTTGCTTACATCCCATCCGTGCAAGTGCACACTCTGCTTATTTACTTCTCATCTGCTTATTACTTTTATAAATTTGTTTTCACTGTTAATTTAAATACTTTTCTACCTGTAAAAATGGTTTGGTTATCTTTGGTTGGGATTGAATGCATCATAATTTTTCTAATTAGTGAATACATGTTTTTTTCCTGTATAGTAGAGGGATTTTTCAGAAGAAAATAGTAGCCTAAGTGACTGGTGTTTAGGAGTTCCCAGGCACCTTGCCCTCTCCAGCACCTGGCAGGGTATTGCCAGACTATTACATTAAGGCAGTGTAGTGGGTGTGTGAAGTGAAAGTGAAAGACATTCAGTCGTGTCCGACTCTTTGCCATCCCATGCCCCAGGGACTATACAGTCCATGGAATTCTCCAGGCCAGAATACTGGAGTGCGTTGCCTTTCCCTTCTCCAGGGGAATTTTCCCAACCCAGGATCAGACCCAGGCCTCCTGCATTGCAAGAGGATTCTTTACCAACTGAGCCATCAGAGAAGCCCAAGAATACTGGATTGGGTAGCCTTTCTCTTCTCTCGGGGAATCTTCCCAACCCAGGGATTGAACCCAGGTCTCCCACATTGCAGGTGGATTCTTTACCAGCTGAGCCACCAGGGAGGTCCATGTATTTGCATCTATTTCTGGTTTTAGTTTGCCCACCTTTGACCACTATGAGACTGAGCACATTTTCATGTGCTTATTGGCCATTTAGACCTCTCCTCTTCCTTTATGAAGTACCTTTCTCAGTTCCTACCCATTTTGCTATTTATGTTTATATCAATTATAAGGGAGAGCAATCAGGCTGGCCCTGGATGTTTCCACGGCAATTTTCACTGGAGAAAGTATACAAAATCTTTAGGGAAGAAAGAATTTTCTCAATAATACATTTTCAGACATGTGAGGTCCTGGGGAGAAGTGATGCGTATCCACCCTCACTGGCAGGGCTTCTTGAAAATGGAGCCAGACTCCAGACAGCTCAGTGGAGTCAGGAAGAAGGGCCACAGACAGGCTGGTGGGGGCCCAGGAGCAGAGTTGCAGGAATAGGGGGCTGTCGAGGTCGGGGATCTGGTATTGCAGACCTTGTTCATTAGGTCACAGCAGCAGTGTCCATAGCAGTGACGGGAGGGAGGTGAGGGCAGGGTGTACAGAGGGGACAGGGGCGCCAGTCATGCGTTTCATGCTCTTCGGGCCAACTAATCAGTGCACAGGGATTTAAGAGCATCATCCAGAGTTACTAGCAAAAGAGCCAAAAATAGCTCGATGAGGACTCACACTGGGCAGTGGGGGGTTGTAACTGTGGTCACTCCTGACTCATCCTTGTGAGTCATCGCCTGTCCTGCTTAGTGGATGAGGCCCCACACAGAGTACAGATACTTGGTAAACATGAGGAAGAGCTCAGCCTCATTCAAGATGTTTACAGCTTTCAAGTGTCAACAATTAAACTGTGGTAACAGTTTTTGTCCTTCAGTTTGTCAAAGTTGAGTGTTTGAGAGTGAATTGCATCGGCAGTGGCTAGAGAAACAGCACTCAGGAATTTGATGGGGATGTAATTTGCAGAGACCCATATGGAGATGATTTTGGTTAATTTCTCTGAAATTAAAAGTGTACAGTATTTCACATCTCATGCCAAGGTACCTCTGATTGTGTTGAGTCAGAAAGTCCTAAGATGCATTGATGGTAAAGAGTCGCATGCCAGGTGCATAATGGACACGCGTGTTCCTTCCGTGTGCGTGGAACGTGATGCATGGATCCGCCGGGCGGTGTTAACAGTGACTGAGCTCAGAAATGCTACCAGAGTCTTGTTTTTCATTGTTTAAATGTTTACTCTTTATATTTAAGTATCTATAGTTTTAAAGAGTTATGAAAACTGCCCAAGACCATGAAAAGTTTTAATAGTTACATTAAGAAAGGAATCTATATGCATTGCCAAGGTCATGTCAAATCCATGATGTGTTAGTATTATTTAGTAATTGAAACCTGAACCGTGAAGTAAGTCAGCCATCACTGGGGAATGCGGCAAGTGGAGGGTATTCTGGCATCACTGTTGTCCCTATGGAGACGGGGCACAGAACACAGTCACTTGAAGTGCTGTGAAAGCCAGGAGCCCTACCCTTGCCCGTGCCCCTGAGGGAGCATCCCCGCCCCTGCCAGGAGAGTGCACACATCCCGGAGCGGCCAGCGCCCTTGGAGGGTCTCCGGCCAGGTCACTGAGAATCTTGCGGTGGGCATCGCCAGCCCTGCAACCCTGACGACTGCTCTCCTCTGAGCCCAAGGCTCCTCTGTGAAGTGGTGATGATGACTGCTTCCTCACCCCGCCAGAGTGTGTGAGAGAACAGGCAGGAGAGCGCTGGGAAGTAACAAGTGTTTAGGAATTGGTAGTGTCTCTTCCTTGTAAAGACTTTTCGCATTTTCATAACCCAGCCTATATTTCTGGAACATTCTTCATTAGGTAGGATTAGAATAATGACTGGACCTTGCAGTTTCAGAGCATTTTGGCATCTGTTGCTGGCATCCACTGAGGAGCCTTGGGAGGGTAACCCCGTCCAGGGCAGGGCCCCCTCCTCCACACTTTACTCCATTAAGGGAATGCTGCGCTTGGCTGGGCCCAGAGCACCCGGACACCTCTGAGTCTTCAAGTGTGTTGCCAGCTTTTAAATGTATTTCTGTTATAACAATTGCTAATGGATGCAAAACAACTTTCACGTATAAAGGTGTTATGAGTCTCCACACGTGAGGATGACCAGGAACAAGCGGGGCTGAGCGGGATCTCGGGCATGCTGAGCTCATCGAGTGACGTGACATTTTTCCCTTGCTTTTTGGTAGATGGACAGTGTCCTTGCCCACGGGGAAGCAGGCAGGCTGGCAGGACAGGCGTCCCCAGGCCGGGAGGAGGAGCCACTCGCAGGTACTCTCATCTACCCCCGCTGGTGACCTGCTCGCCCGGCCCCCCTGTTCCAGCCAGTGACGCCTGTGACCCCCGCCTCCCCCCGGCCTGCTCTGCCACCTGTGCCCTGCCTGCGCCCAACCTCAGTGCCTGTCGGTTGACCCACCTCAGCCCGGATCTGACCTTCCCCTGCCATCCCAACGCCGGGCCTGGTCCTCACTTCTGGTTGACCCTTTGCTTGACCACTTCTCTCCAAGTTCTTAACTCTCAGTTGTTCTGTGACTCCCAGTAACCTGGCTTGGCCACCGGGCATGTGGAGAGGCCCCTGTTGGGGTGGGCTCCCACCTGCTGGTGCTCACAGCCTCTCAGATGTGCTTTTTATGTGTTCATTTCCTTCAACAGGGTGGTTTGTAGAGAACTGAGAAGGAACGTTGGTTCCTGCAGCGATGCGGTCGGGCTGCGTGCTGCTGCCCCTCCTGAGCCACACAGAATGGCCACTCTGTCATTGGCCTAGGAGCAGAGTGAAGGAGATGAGATGCTTCAGAATCAGAACTGATTTCAGGAACAATTTTAAATGAGGCTGGGAGGGTAGGGCTGCTGTCCCGGAGCCTGCAGAGTCACTGGGCAGACAGCTCAGGTCTGCTGTCTGCACCCGGTCTGGCTCTGGGAGGGGTTGCATCCATCAGCAGACACACTGATGGGCTCTGTCCCCAGAAACAGCATCAGAGGTAGATGCAGCCTAAGCAGTCCGGAGGTGACTCGCTCCGTGGGTAGGGAAGGGGAGGGCGAGGGACAACAAGTGTGTGTGCTCCCCAGCAGGGGCCGCCAGGGACCCACAGGAGTGTCAGGGTTGCCTCACTGAGGTGACTAAGTAAGGGTGAGGGGGCAAGTCATGGATGGGGAGGCAGAGGGAACAGCCAATGTGAAGGTTGTAGGCGAGGAGGCTGGAGAGCAGCTGGAGGCCCGTGTAGCCACAGCGGTGGGAGGGTGGGACACTGGGGCCAGATAGCAGCTTCCACTAGGGGTGGGGTCCCACGTAAACCTTTTAGAGCCGAGCAGACTCCAGCCTTCCTGAGGGTGGGGAAGGAGAACTGGGCTTCACCCAGGTGGTCTGGACAGACAAGGTGGAAAGCGGGTGCACATGGAGGAGAAGAGAGGGGAAGAGCCGGGCAGGAGAACAGGGGCTTTGATGAACAGCGGGGAGAGGGGGAGTGAGGGGGAGCCCAGGGGAGTGTTGTCGATGAGCGAAAACAGGACTGGTTCTGTGAGGGCGGCAGGTGGGCTGAGGGGCCATGCAGTCATGAAGCAGCCATGGACGTACTGCACAGCAGGTCTGTCCCAGGAAGCTGAGGGGGTACCAGGAGCTGAGAAGATGAGGAAATCCTGTGAGATGCGGGTGGTCCTCATGAACTGCCAATGGTCGCCCACTGGTGACACACAGGACGGGACGCCCTCGTGTGGGCCAGCTTACGGTTGAACTTCTTCCGGCCTCTGGCCATGGTGCAGGGACGTTCTGGGGGCCTTTCTGGGCCAGGGGAGGGCAGGGTTGGGGCCCTAGGCTCCGTGCCATCTGTGGTGTGAGAAGAAGCGGCAACCTGGGGAGAGGCGTGGCACTGTGGGGCTCTGGGCTGTGGCTCTCGCCAGGCAGGAGGAGGAAGCAAGTGAGGACAGAAGGAGCCCAGCGCAGGCGCAGAGCCCATGTGGCTGCTCCACAGATGGGCCAGGAAGGGGCCTTCCTGAAGGGAGGGCTGGGACAGCAAAGGTGGGCGGTGACCGTGGTTGACTTTCTCTTCAAGTTGGTGGCAGTTGTAAATTGATCTCCATCAAAGTAGAATATAACTTAGAAATATTTAAAAAATACAACCGCCTTTTCCAGTTAGAGAACAGTACTTGGTTTCTATGGTAACTGCCAACCATTTAACTAGGGCAAGTGTTATGTGGTGACATGGGGTAATTACAGACAACGGGGAAATTGCAGGGTAAGACTTACATAAATACAGAGTGGCTGCGTGGTTAGCTTCTGCTGCTGAAGTGAGGCTGTGGCCGTTTCTGGCTGGCTGTCTGCTCCAGAGCCTGCCCTTGGGCTGGGCGGTCACCTTGGGGCAGGGCCCCTCTCTGTTCAGCCTGTTGCGTGTGAGTCCCACTCTCCTCCCTGCTCTGCCCTGGGACCTCAGGCAGGTTGTCCCCAGGCCCACTTGACCTGTGCCTCTGTGAGGCCTTCCCCAGGTCAGGCTAGAGGCAGACGGAGGCAGTACATTGGCTCCAGGCTTTGGCCGTTGACATTAACTTATCAACCAGAACTTAAGAAGGGTGTTTCTGGGCTTTTTTTCTTTTATCAACCGGCTAGGAAACAACCCCTAAATAGGGTAAAAAGAAAAATCAGAGCACAAATCCATCTCTCACAGATTGGAACAGGATGGTCAGAACACTCACCTACTGTCCCCCCTGCCAGGATCCTCCAAAGACAGAGAGTTTAAGACTACAGAGTCCATGCTGCCCCAGAAACAGGGGCCACCGAGTCAGAAGCTCAGACTTCAGGTTAATTACCAAGAGACAGAAGCAAATAACATTTGCGAATGAAAACATCACAGGAGATGTGTGGCGAGCCTACTGCAGGTAAGTATTCTAATTCGGACACTTGCAGAACCAGTATCCATGCAGGTGAGTCAAGTTTCTCAAAAGCAGACTGTGGGCAGAGCCGAGAACTGTCACACCCTTGAGAACCACAGAGCAGGGGAGAGAAGTACCAAGTGCAATGAAAGAGCATGTTCCAGGGAAGACCTAATGGCATGAGGAGAAGAGCATTCATAAAAGAAGCAGCTCCTTCAAAAGAGACAGGCAAAGATTTTGGAAAGAAAAGTTATGAAAATGAAAAAATCTTGATGGTTTAAATTGCAGAACAGACAGAAATGAAGAAGGAATTAGTGATTGGACAAATGAACCAAGGATGGTTCCAGAATGCAGGCCTAAAGCACCCAGAGCAGGTTTCAAGGACTGAGAGGTGGAGAGTGTAAGAGAAGAGGGGGAGCCCATGGGGAGTTTGAGAAGCTCACATGGTTGTCAGGAGCATTCTGAAAAGGAGAGAGTGGAGAAGACTGAGAGAGGGTGACGAACGTGTCTCGGAAGACGCCTGACGGGTACAGAGCATGTCAGGGATGAAATGTTGGGCGAGATGGGGTGGGCGGAGAAACCATAAGGGCTGGGAGGCAGTGGGATGGAAGTTTAGGATAGGACCCAAGAGAAACCCCAAAGTGGTCAGCAAAAGGAGCAAAGCTCTCGCTATCAATTGACGTAAAATTCTCTATACCACATGAGTATTTTAGAGTTAATTGGATCAATATCTTCAAAGTACTTGGGGAGAAAAGATTCCAAACCTGGAATTTGAGACACTGCCGTAATCCAGATTGAAGGGCAAAGGAAGGGTGCTGTCAGACAAGGACTCAGAGGTTTCCGGCCTCACCCCCAAGACTGACAAAAATGAGGGAGACAGCCATCCATAGAGAGGGTGGCACTTGGTCCCACTGACAATGGCGGGAAGGAATCCTGGGCAGTATGCAGCTACTCTGAATAATCACTGATGCCTGTTGGTTTGCAAATTAAAGTGATAGTTGAAAAATCTTGGTAGCTTCCAGTGTTTATTGTCCATGGTTGTTCAGCAGTTACTTGTGATTCGGTGTTCTCCTAAGAAGTGAACTCACGTCTTTCTACTCCACCATCTTGTCTCCATCAGTTCAGTTCAGTTCAGTTGCTCAGTTGTGTCTGACTCTTTGCGACCCCATGAATCGCAGCACACCAGGCCTCCCTGTCCATCATCAACTCCCGGAGTTCACTCAGACTCACGTCCATCGAGTCAGTGATGCCATCCAGCCATCTCACCCTCTGTCGTCCCCTTCTCCTCCTGCCCCCAATCCCTCCCAGCATCAGAGTCTTTTCCAATGAGTCAACTCTTCTCATGAAGTGGCCGAAGTACTGGAGTTTCAGCTTTAGCATCATTCCTTCCAAAGAAATCCCAGGGCTGATCTCCTTCAGAATGGACTGGTTGGATATCCTTGCAGTCCAAGGGACTCTCAAGAGTCTTTTCCAACACCACAGTTCAAAAGCATCAATTCTTCGGCGCTCAGCCTTCTTCACAGTCCAGCTCTCACACCCATACATGACCACAGGAAAAACCATAGCCTTGACTAGCTGGACCTTTGTTGGCAAACTAATGTCTCCGCTTTTGAATATGCTATCTAGGTTGGTCATAACTTTCCTTCCAAGGAGTAAGCATTTTTTAATTTCATGGCTGCAGTCACCACCTGCAGTGATTTTGGAGCCCCCCAAAATAGAGTCTGACACTGTTTCCACTGTTTCCCCATCTATTTCCCATGAAATGATGGGACCGGATGCCATGATCTTAGTTTTCTGAATGTTGAGCTTTAAGCCAACTTTTTCACTCTCCTCTTTCACTTTCCTCAAGAGGCTTTTGAGTTCCTCTTCACTTTCTGCCATAAGGGTGGTGTCATCTGCATATGAGGTTATTGATATTTCTCCCGGAAATCTTGATTCCAGCCTGTGTTTCCTCCAGCCCAGCGTTTCTCATGATGTACTCTGCATAGAAGTTAAATAAACAGGGTGACAATATACAGCCTTAACGTACTCCTTTTCCTATTTGGAACCAGTCTGTTGTTCCATGTCCAGTTCTAACTGTAGCTTCCTGACCTGCATACAAATTTCTCAAGAGGCAGATCAGGTGGTCTGGTATTCCCATCTCTTGAAGAATTTTCCACAGTTTATTGTGATCCACACAGTCAAAGGCTTTGGCATAGTCAATAAAGATCTTCACAGAAATAGATATTTTTCTGGAACTCTCTTGCTTTTTCCATGATCCAGCAGATGTTGGCAATTTGATCTCTGGTTCCTCTGCCTTTTCTAAAACTAGCTTGAACATCAGGAAGTTCACGGTTCATGTATTGCTGAAGCCTGGCTTGGAGAATTTTGAACATTACTTTACTAGCATGTGAGATGAGTGCAATTGTGTGGTAGTTTGAGCATTCTTTGGCATTGCCTTTCTTTGGGATTGGAATGAAAATTGACCTTTTCCAGTCCTGTGGCCACTGCTGAGTTTTCCAAATTTGTTGGCATATTGAGTGCAGCACTTTCACAGCATCATCTTTCAGGATTTGGAATAGCTCAACTGGAATTCCATCACCTCCACTAGCTTTGTTCGTAGTGATGCTTTCTAAGGCCCACTTGACTTCACATTCCAGGATGTCTGGCTCTAGGTCAGTGATCACACCATCGTGATTATCTGGGTTGCGAAGATCTTTTTTGTACAGTTCTTCTGTGTATTCTTGCCACCTCTTCTTAATATCTTCTGCTTCTGTTAGGTCCATACCATTTCTGTCCTTTATCGAGCCCATCTTTGCATGAAATGTTCCCTTGATATCTCTAATTTTCTTGAAGAGATCTCTAGTCTTTCCCATTGTGTTGTTTTCCTCTATTTCTTTGCATTGATCTCTGAAGAAGGCTTTCTTATCTCTTCTTGCTATTCTTTGGAACTCTGCATTCAGATGCTTGTATCTTTCCTTTTCTCCTGTGCTTTTTGCTTCTCTTCTTTTCACAGCTATTTGTAAGGCCTCCCCAGACAGCCATTTTGCTTTTTTGCATTTATTTTCCATGGGGATGGTCTTGATCCCTGTCTCCTGTACAATGTCACGAACCTCATTCCATAGTTCATCAGGCACTCTATCTATCAGATCTAGGCCCTTAAATCTATTTCTCACTTCCACTGTATAATCATAAGGGATTTGACTTAGGTCATACCTGAATGGTCTAGTGGTTTTCCCTACTTTCTTCAATTTCAGTCTGAATTTGGCAATAAAGAGTTCATGATCTGAGCCACAGTCAGCTCCTGGTCTTGTTTTTGCTTGTCTCCATACTACAAGCCAAAAAAAATCTTACATATATGTATTTATATAATGATAGCTCCATT